>NC_138769.1:64197838-64797838 GCF_965119305.1 Pelophylax lessonae
ATGCCCTTCTGCGAGAAATATTTCCTTCCTCGGTCAACCGTTGGGCAAGAGGGTTATCCGGTGTCATCATTTTTTTATGCTCGAACATTTGGGCCACGGAAGCCCACCTTTTTCCAGAAAAACGTGAGGACGGCATGATGGAAGGCGGAGTGGAAGACAATTGTGAGGAGAGAGGAGAAAGAGAAGAGGCTGGACGGTGAGAGCATGGAGTGTGACTTTGTGGGTTCTGACGGCGTTGCCTTCACTGGGCTCGGTGATGGGAGTCCAGGTGCCTTCTTAAGGTAGTCATCCCTAGGTGAGTGTTGGGCTTACCGCGACTTATGCGTTGACTGCAAAGGCTGCAGATGGCAACACTATTGTCAGCAGCGGACATGTTAAAAAAGCCCAAACTGTGGAGCCATGTGACGGTGTCCTGGGAGCGCCAGATGGGACTGTACATGGTTGATGGCTCACTCCTGATACATTAGCAGTCTGGTTTGTCCCTCCTGTGCAAGTTCAGCCTGCTTCTCCTCCCTATCTGCTGGTCCATCTCTCCCTCTGAACTCCCCTCCTCTTCCTCTCTTGTGGGCACCCACGTGACTATCATAGACACGTCATCATCGACGCCACCTTCCCCACCACTAACATTTGAGATCTTGGAGTAGACAGCAACAGCGGGGACCAACCTCCTTGGACTGACCTAGGTACTGTCGTCAGACTGCTGTGTGGCGGCTGTTGCTACCTCCTCTTCCTGATCTGATGCCAAGAATGGCTGTCCATCCAAATGTCTTGTGATGGATTGGAAAATAATTCCTGTGACTCATCCGGAGGGTATATGGTGGTGGTGGTGTCTTTGGGGGTGCACACAGCAGAGAGTGAAGAGGGTACAGATAGAGAGGATGAGGAGGGTGCAGAAGAGGAAGGCTAAGTGAGCCACTCAACCAAGTCTGGTGCGTCCTTTGACGTAATGGAACGCACCTTCTGCAACTACCCACTTTGGCTCCAGCCTGGTGCTCCTGCCCTACCCCTACCTGTGGAAGGGTCTGCCTCTTCCTCTGCCTGTCATTTTTTAAATGACCCTGTGACAAAATGACCAATACTGGGTGGCAACGTACTTAGACCCCCGGTACAAACAAAAAATGGCGGAAATGTTATCACCATCACAGAGGGCTGTCAGAATGCAGCACTTCCAGGCCTTGCCAGAAATGCTGCATTCTGCTTTTGCGTGCGCTGGCAGAGGAATTAACACTTACAAAGAAACAGTTGCGGGTACCAATCCAACAGCGCCTGCAAGAAGAGGGCGGTGTGAAGATGTGTTGGTCACTTCTGATATGAGATCATTCTTTCAGCCGACCCATCCACAGCTGTCCTCCGGATCCAGCATCAGGGAACGCCTAGACCGACAGGTGTCCGACTACATCGGGTTAACGGCCGATGTGGACGCTCTGAGAAGTAATGAACCCATGGACTACTGGGTGGGCAGGCTTGACCTCTGGCCAGAGCTTGCACAATTTGCAATGGAACTGTTGGCTTGCCCCTCGCCAGTGTCCTGTCTGAAAGAACGTTCAGCGCAGCAGGGGGGATCGTGACCGATAAGCGCACTCGCCTAGCTCACGACACTGTTGACTACCTCACATTTATAAAAATGAATGAATGTACCTCTAGCCACAGAATACAAAGTTCTTTGCTGTCAGGTGAACACCTCTTGGCTAATTTTTGGGGCCTGTAATGGCCGACACTTATTTATCCTGTAAATGCCTAATGTACCTCCAGCCACAGAATACAAAGTTCTTTGCTGTCAGGTGAACGCCTGTTGGCTGATTTTTGGGGCCTGTACTGGCTGACACTTACTTCTTTATCCTGTGAATGCCTAATTTTTCAGACTGGAATTGAAAATCAATGGGTCTGTAAACGTTCCACTAAATTGTGTAATGGATGCGGACCCATTTTACAGACGTGTGAATGGACCCTATATGTATTTGACATGTATTTACTGGCTGCTGTCTGTTCTGGCTGATTTAGAAAAAAATATATATATTTTTACTGAAAAAAAAAAAAATTTATGGCAACTTTTCCAATAGCAATACTTTTGGTATGTCAGTGTCCTTGTTGTGGGACTATGTGTGCACAGCTAGTAAGTATTTTGTGGCTGCAAATATGACCTGGAGGTTTTTCATGTTCGCCTGCCGTTAAAATGAATAGGACCCGGCGCGAACCTGCGGTTCACGAACATTTGAGCAAGTTCGCACGAACCGTTTGCGAACCATCCCGTCAGATGTTCATCCATCACTACTCAGCAGGTGAGTCAAATTTTCCTAGCAACAGCAGGCTGCTTGTCACTTGAAACACAAAAAAGAAAGAACCAGCAAAGCAGCCATAAAGAGACATGTACTTAAAGCGGAATTCCGGCCACGAAAATGTTTTCTAATAAAAATACCCCCGGGACAGTCAGGGCTAGTAAATTCCACAATGGATAGCCTCTATACTGTCCCGGGTAGCACTTACCTTTTAGAAGAAATACTTACCTTGAAAATTTCTTCTCCAGCGCTGCCATCTCGGATGTGGGCAGCTGAAGCCTGTGCGTCCTCTTCTGCGTCCTCTTCCGTGTCTTCTTCTCCCAGAATGCACCTGCACCGGCCCCGCTCATCACTTCCGGTGCGGGCACATCATCCCTCCACAGCTTCTGGGCATGCCCAGAAGCTGTTTAGCAGGGAATGACATGCCCGCACCGGAAGTGACGAGCGGGGCCGGTGCAGGCACTTTGATTCCTGGGAGCGATGACGTTCAGCTCCCAGGAATCAATGCAAAGAGGAAGTGACAGCGTGGGCCGCGGCCGCAGAGGGAGGAAGTGGAAGAAAAGTGAGTATATTTTTCTTCAATAACAAGGTAAGTAAACAAAAAAAAAATCGTAACTATCCATTTCTTTTCCAGGTGACCAAAAGCAAGCGGATGGCCCAAAATAGATTATGTCGATTTTGTGGCCAGAATTCCGCTTTAACAATTATCATAGCCCTCTATTAACAGTAAAATGTATTTATAAAACAAATGAGTGTTTGGGGTGACAATCCCATGGGTCCACTTCTCTATTTTATTCTTTTGTTGCCTTGATGTTATTTGAATACAAGTTACAGATATAAAGATATTAAAAATGACATTTGAAATTACATATATGAGGCTTTAGGGATTTGCATACACTTTATTGATTTGATAAAATGCCACGGGTAATACCATATTGCTGGCATTTTCAATGATAACTTCAGCTGAAAGCTCGACATCTAAATAAACAGCTGAAATACATGAACGCTGATTTACCAATCAAAGGATTTATATCTCTGTCCTAAGATTTACACAGCCAATTCAGAAAGCACAACCACCTGACTTTTCTCTTCTGCAGTTATACGGTAAAAACTGCTCACCTTCCTGCCCCTAGCCTGCAATTGGTCATTGAAGTGCAGCAACAGACTAATGAAGGTCATCTCTCTGCTCTCTCCTTCTGTCACCCTGTTCCTTGTCAGCACATGTGCATTCAACACACATGATTGGTTCTTAATACTTCCCCAGCCTCTCATTGTCTGACTACTGCTGCACAGGGGATTGCAATTGTAGGAGCTCAAATCCCGCCTGACATGAACAAAAGACTGTCAATACAGACCCTTAATGTGGGGTTTTGTATGTCTGCCTAGATTTTGGATGAAATCTTGTTTGTGAGTTAGACAGTGTTCCTGCACAGATGATGAAACAAATAGACTGTAAAGACCAGGATGCGTGCTGTTAAGCTTTTGCGAATTGACCTCCTGTTTATTTATCAAGAGTTGGGACACTGTCATAAGCAGAATAACAATCTAATATGTAATTTCAGTAAGCAATCTAAATCAAAATATACAGGCATTCTAGAAGGTTAGATTGCAGCCAAATGTAGAGCAAAGGACATAGATCAACAGCCATGATTTCTACGCAATCAAGACAGATTGTATCTGTTTATCTGCTGCCTTCCTGCTTGATTCTTAGGCTACTGTAAAACTACCTTAAAAAAATGTTAAAATATCTTTAATAATGTATATATCTACAATAATCTTCTATAAATAGTTATCTTTTTGGAAAAAAAAAAGAAATAGTTATGACTGTGTATGTTCCTGAAATTGTGTTTATTAGTATATTTTTTCTCACGCTAGGTTTGCTGAACGTTTATGAAAAAAATCCCTAGTATTTCTAACTCTGGGTAAGGCTAGCCAGGGTTAATGGGGAAAACTGAAGTGACTACCAAAGCTGGGATGACACTGAAGATGAAGCGCCCATACAAGACTCTCTGTACTCACTGCAGTTCAGTAGTCTCGCTATGTTTACACAGGGCAGCACTACTGAGCTGGTTGCTAGAATGCTGGCCCCAATTCCTGCATCCTAGCAACCAAGGACAATGTGCAGCCTAGCTGCCAGCAACCTAGCTATCAAATGCACAGCAGCTACAAACCTAGCCATGCTCCTGAGACTACCCAATCAGACATGCATGAATTATATTACCAAGATCAGGCTCATCCAATTTCTAGTGAAAGTGTGTCTATCAGGGTGGAGATATGGAAATATGGAAGATGCCATTGCTGACTTTTTGTAGATTCAAATTACAGGGTTGTTATCGTTATCCTTCCTTCACTCCTTTATAAAAAAAAAAAAGCAAATAAAAGTCTAGAACTCCTGTTTTTTCTTGGGATTCCTGTTTTTTAGTAATGGACTTATCAAACATTTGTCATACAACCTACTGGGATCTGGTGGCAAGGAGATTTAGCCACAAACACTTTGGCCCTCCATTATTGTTGGTGCATTGTATCTGTGGGCTGGATCCTGAGTGGATGGTGACCCAGTTCTTGAGTCTTCTGGTAGATTATTGCAGTACACTGACCCAAGTTTTACTGGGAATGTGCATAGTGACCTTACCTGAGTGTAGGTCATATCCTTAGAGATAAGAAGCAGCAGTGAAAGGCAGTGGGGCACAGTGGTAGATCACGTTTTTACTGTTATCCAAGCACATATGATGGACAGATATGCTTTATATCATTTGCACCGATATTTACCCTCTTGCCGACCATATAACTTGTATATACAGCAGCAAGGAGGCTCTCCTCTGCCACATCACGTACTAGGTACATGATCCAGCACCTCCGGGTAGGGGGTGTGAATGTGCACCGCCTGGGACCCAGCTGTGCTGTGATTATACACAGCACATGCCGATCAGTGGGTGCCGGCCGTTGGATGACCGCCAGCACCTGCCAATTGTCGACACACAGGACAGGGCCCTGCCGATGTAAACAAGGCAGAGCACTGTCCTGCCAGCAGAAAATAAATGGAATTTCTTTCCCTGCAAAGCAGGGAATAAAATGAATTACTTAACTTAGTAAAAGCACCACAAACAGTACACCAAAACACTGGCTAAGCACACATTTAACCCTTTCAGTGTCATCAGTACATCGACAGTGCATATTTATTGCACTGATCACTGTATTAGTGTCACTTATTCCCGAAAGGTGTCAAAAGTGGCAGTTAGTGTCCGATTGTCCATCACAATATTGCAGTCCCACTTTAAGTCGCTGATCGCCGCCAATGCTGGTAATTCCAGTATATGTCCCATAGTTTGCAGAAGCTATAAATTTTGTGCAAACCAATCAATATACGCTTATTGGGATTTTCTCTATTTCTGGAAAAAAGGGCATAAACTTTATTTGGGAACAGCTTTGCATAACCATGCAGTTGTGAGTACAGTTATGCAGGGCCATCTTACCGAATGGGCACGCTGGACAGTTGCCCGGGGGCCCCACTTGCCTGGGGGGCCACACCTGCCCTGTGACCCAGCGACCCAGCCAAGCATTAGTCCTGATTCCCATGTGCATCCCGCTGCTGAACTTAGCAGGTGGCAAGCGCCTGTCGGCCCTGCGCTGCTGTCAGGCCACTTGGGCCATGGAGGGGGAGCCCACAACTGCAGGAATGCCTGTCTGCCTCCACTGGAACAGGCACACACAGGACAGTCGAGTCTCACTTCCGTCCATGTGTGTGTGTTCACCGAACCCAGCCGCCGAACTTGGAAGCTGTCAGTAGCCTGTCACTGCTGTACCAATAAATTTTGCCTTATCGATAATTTGCATTTTATTGTCGTGGGTGATTGTGTAGGCGGGGCCCCAGTGTACTGCATTGCCCAGGGCCCTTTAATGCTCCTAAGATGGCACTGCAGTAATGCAGTGCCGTTTCGCAAAAAATGGCCTAGTCATGAAGGGGGGTAAATCTTCTGGAGGTCAAGTGGTTAAAGGAGAAGTACACTTTTAAGAAGACTGAATTTTCTTTAATTTTATTTATTAACTTTTATTTATTATGATATTTATTATCTCAGTTTTTTATTAATTGTTGTGTTTTTAATTTGTATTTCTTTTTTGTTGCACTGCATTTTCGGGGTTTCTATTGAGATTTGTGGCAATATATGACAGTGGTTAGAGGCAACATATATATATTTAAGACGTTGTTTATTTTATATGGTTTTGTTCAGGTTGATGAGCGTAGTGATTTTTTTGGTTTCAAACATTTGGGTGTATTTATTTCTAAGCTACATATTTTTTTGGGAATGAGTAGTGATACTATCTATGTACCTCATAGTCAATAACGTAGGGGCAGGGCAGTATCAAGGGGCATCCTTATTGGTAAAAGGATCTCCAGATCCTGACACTCCTCCATGTTGAGGGCATGTGGCCTGGTGTGTTTAGGCTGCATGCTCAGATTAAGTGTCTAGTAGAGATTTTTAGGGAAACCTTTTTTTTTTCCATGGAGATCTTGGTTTGTATTTTAGGATGGGTTTTATGCAATTTTTTTCATTGTCGTGGATGCGCTATAGCAAAAAGTGACATTTACAAAGAACCAACTATGATACCATTAAAATTGCTAAAAACTTACATTTCATTGCCAGCTTCTTTGAAGTTAGCTGAACAAACAAACCCAAGGCAGTTCAGCTTATCCCTAAACTCCACCTGTCTTTAATCACAGTTCCCCACTATGTTACCGATCCTGAGCTATGAGACATCCCTTCTCTGCCTGAACTGGTCCCCCAGTGTCACTTATCACAATAACACCACATACTAGGCATAATGTTTACCACATACAGGGCATATTAAAGAATAAATCACTTCATTCAGCCACCAGGAGCTAAGAGAAATACCCAGTATCCAGGTTGCCTGAGCAGCCCTTTGCCGCATTCCAAGAAGATCATGTGCTATATTTTAATCTGAATAAAAAAGTGTTTAAACATTTATAAATGCTAATTATTTTGTTTTTGTCTTTAAGAGTTCCCTCTGGTTCTTAATGCATTTGTTCCACCCTTTCTGAGAGGCATATGTGTGTTTGTAAGGATAAGGGTGCATGAAGAGGAGATGTGACATACAGACTAGTTATGCTCTGATGAAGTCCCTTGAAATGAGGTTTATGGTGAGTCTCGGAGATGCCAGGGTTGTTGTATTACTCATTCTTGTGAGGGCTACTCTGCATCTTGGGTCTGGTCTACATTGCTGTTTTAGCCTTTGGCTATTGTGAGTGTGCACTCATTACATTTTCCTTTTTCAATAAAGTTGTATCTCTTAATGCACTAGGCCTTTGAACCCTTTTGCTTTTTGTGTATGTCTGTAAAAGAGCAGGTTTCCCTTTAAGGACAGATTGAAAGATTTAGGAGCTGGAAGGAGGTAAAGCTGAACATTTTGACATACGTTGTACATGACTGAGGGATAGCTGATATTACGGCTGCTTTACCTTAACCACTTCCCACCCGCCCTATAGGCAATTGACAGCGGTAAGGTGGTTGTATTATCCTGACCCACCGTCCTACGAGGGCGTGCAGGATAATGCGCTCTGCACGCCCCGGGGGAGCGCACAGAGCAGCGATCGGTGCTGCGGTGTGTCACTCTGGCACACCGCATCTCCGATCTCGGTAAAGAGCCTACTGACATAGGCTGTTTACCATGTGACGAGCTGTGTCCAATCACAGCTGGTCACATAGTAAATAGGAAGAGCTGTTGATCGGCTTTCCTCAGTTCGTGCCTGAGAGGCACGAGTAGAGGAGAGCCGATATGCGGCTCTCCTGACAGGGGGGGAGTCTGTGCTGGTAATCAGAGCATTGATTACCAGTGCAGACCCTTGGGGGGGGTGCCACTAGAGCCACCAGGGATGCCCACCCATGGCCACCAGGGATGCCCACCCATGACCAACAGGGATGCCCATCATGGCCACCAGGGATGGCAATTAGGGCTCAGGGAGCCTGCCAGTGGTGCCCTCCCCATCAGTGCTGCCCACCATTGCCATCTATCAGTGCTGCCCACCAGTGCCCATCATTGCCATCTATCAGTGCCACCCACCAGTGCCCATTATTGCCCACCAGTGCTGCCTATTAGTGCCCATCAGTGCCTCCCATCAGTGCCGATCAGTGCCGCCTATCAGTACCTATCAGTGCCCATCAATGCCACCTATTAGTGCCCATCAGTGCCGCCTATCAGTGCCCACCAATGCTGCATTTCAGTGCTACCTATCAGTGCCACATATCAGTGCCCCTCAGTGCTGCATATCAGTGCCACCTATCAGTGCCCATCAGTGCTGCATATTAGTGCCACCCCATCAGTGCCACCACATTGGTGCCTCCTCATCAGTGCCTGTCAGTGCGGCCTCATCAGTGCTCATCAGTGCAGGAAAAAACGTATCTATTTACAAAATTTTAAAACATACTGTTTTTTTTTTTTTCAAACTTTTCAGTCTTTTTTTATTTGTGTAGCAAAAAATAAAAAACCTTGCGGTGATCAAATACCATCAAAAGAAATCTCTATTTGTGGGAAAAAAATTACATAAATTTGGTTTAGGTACAGTGTTGCATGACCGCGCGATTGTCATTCAAAATGCAACAGCCCTAAAAGCTGAAAATTGGCCTGGGCAGGAAGGGGGTGACTCTTTGCCATTACAATCTTAAATTGTTTCCAAGGTAGGTACACCCATACCTGAGATGGGCCCCACTCTTCCTTTTACACCTTTTAAAACTGTTACAGCCTTACGAGACCATAAGACCCCTGCCATAAACACACAAGCATGACACCTTATGCTTGAGTGGCCCCTCCAAACACTCAAAGCATGCCAAATTCCCTCCTGCAGGCCCAGAGTCCACAAATCCAAACTTACAGGATTCAGATGAACTCCGTCTCCACCGAGATACAACACTGGGTCCTGTTCTTTTTTTTTTCTGTTCTAACTCCAAATGATGAATTGCCAGTCCCCCGTTCCGCACAAAAAATGTTGCCACTGCCTTGTTAACCTTGATCCTGGCCTTATTAAGCCTAACCAATGACCGGGCCAAACGCCAGCAAGTCCTGGACACAATGTCCGACCAAACTATCACCATATCAGGGAAGAATGACCCAATCGCAAGAAGTCAAATTTTATGTCCCTGACCAATTCCCTCGCTGAACGAAGCCCCAAAACATTCCCCGCCAGCATGTAACAGGAGAACTTCAGAAGGCCTATCCAGCCTGACACACCGGTGGACCTCAGAAAGTACCTTGGACCCCAACAAACCAGGGACACCCAGCCAGTGCACCCTGGCCTCCTGCCTCGGTAGACCAAACTATAAGCCCTCAGGCCTCACCGCCGCCCTCCTAGCACCCCGAGCGACATAAGAATCCAGACCAAGCATCCATGTGTGCCTGAAAGATACAATAAGCAAACATGCAACCAAACGTGCTCGCACACGCACTGGGAAAAACAGCCACAGACATTGAACGAACACAACACAACATCAAACTCACTAAGCACCCACACCTGTCCCACCAGCAGTAGATGGTTAAGCTCACCCCTTATAACAAATGAGGATGAAAAAGCTGAGACTTCCATCGCATGATCCATTGCAAAGCCCGCTCACTCAGGCCCCACCGGGCCACCTCTGTAGCGGCACCAATCCTGAAGGAGAGAGACGAATAATCTCCCTCCCGCAAACCAGCCAACTGCAAGCATTTACAGAAAATCGCATTAAACTGGTACCTAGATAATGCCCAAACCGTAGCGGCCGAACACGTAACCAGCCACGCACCAAACTCACCGGGAAAGTTGATGCCTGTGGTACCTTACCCAGGACAACCTGAGACCCGCGCCCCCAACTGATCTGTCTTAGACTTCCATAGCCACACATGAACCTTATCCTCCTGCACACTAACATCCCCAAACGCCAAACCCCCCACACCCTGTCTGGACGTACGCACCAGCTCTCCGATGCGGAAGGTGCCAAAGAACACCAGGACAAATGCCGTCTTAAAAAGCCCCACTTCAAACTCCGATGAACAAATGCTTGACAAAAGATCCACAATAAGTTCCAGCATCGCAAACGAGACAGGACGTCTGGAATCAGCGACCCATCTACCCTTCCTATAACCCCTCAGCGCCTTTTTAACCAAGAATTGTTTAGTCACATCAGGGACACCGGACAACTGAAATAAGAAGGCCAAACCCGACAGCTTACAGTTCAATGAAGATACCGAAACCCCCTCCTCAAAGTTGAGTCTGATGAAGTAAAGTGTAGCCTGTCCTCCTCACCAAAACATCCCTCAACCTCACTTACCAACTTATACCAGTCCAACCAAACCTTCTCGTATGCTGTCCACGTGGAAGAACTGACTGAATTCCTTATCAAACCAGACACTGTGGCAAAGCAATGTTCCACAAACTCTCGGGACAAGCAATGCCATGCTGCGCCGGTTCAGGTGCCAACGGACGAAACCTGTCCCACTGAAATCGAGAAAGAGCGTCAGCCACATTGTTGTCAACCCCCGGAACATGAACATAGCATAGAAAAAGGAATTCAACATCAAACAATTTAACACCAAATGTCTAAGCAATCGAATAACTGGAGGTGAGGAGGCAGTAATGCTATCGATAGCCTGAACTACCCCCAAGTTGTCGCAGTTAAACTTCACCTGCCTATTCCTAAAATCCTGACCCCCACAGCTTAACCGCCAAAACAATGGGGAATAATTTGACAAAACAAGATTGCCCCTCCAAGTATTTGGCCTTTCACCTGCACTCCACTGGCCTTTAAAATAGGCCGCAAAGCCCGCTGATCCAGCCGCATCCGTATATAGCTCCAGATCACAGTTGGTCACTGAAGTCTCCAACCACAGAGATCAGCCGTTAAACTTCGCCAAAAACAGCTCCCACACTCTCAAATCATCGCTATGATCCCTGGCCAGCCGCACATAATGATTTGGGGACTTGACTCCCGCCGTTGCTACTGCCAACCTCCGACAGAAAAACCTGGCATAATGCGACAGGCAAAATTCAGTTTGCCCAGTAGAGACTGTAAGACCCAAAGCTGCAGTTTCTTGCAACCCAAAGCCCCCGCAATGGCCCCCTGCAAATCCCACAACTTGTCGTCCAGCAAGCGGCATTCCATGGCCACCGTATCGATAACAATGCCCGAAAAATACAGTTCTTTACAAGGCCCCTCAGTTTTGTCTGGTGCCAACGGCACCCCAAAATAATTGAACATATGCTGAATTGTAGTCAACAGCGTCACACAAGTCAAATCACCCGGAGGGCCGACAACCAGGAAGTCATCCAAATAATGGACAATTGAGGACAAACCAATCACGTTCTTTACTACCCACTCCAGGAACAAACTAAAGGTTTCGAACAGAGTGCAAGAAATGGCACAGCCCATGGGCAAACAACGATTCACAAAAATGATGGCAAACCGGGGGGACTACAGTCAACGACCAAGGAATGTGAAAGCTGTCCGTAAAACCATTGAGCAACAGCCTGCCAGCTTCCCTGTTAGCATACCTACTTAGGAACCGAGCCAGCTTTTCCACTCTCACTGGCGTCTTCCCTTTTTCCAGCATCAGGAATCTTGCCTCGTCCTTGCTTGAAACACTTGGAGGACAAATGTTCCCCCCTCCTGCAACCTGAACATTTGTGTCGAAAACGACAGGAACTCCCAAATTTGCATGTGCTTTCATTATACTGCCAGCAATATCCCTTTTCGTTTTCCAGCCGAAGGAGTTAAGGAGTACCCTCCCCCGACCCCACTCTGAAAGGGGGTCCCGTCGCCCTTTGCTTGGGTTATCAGCCGCATCCACAAGCTGATGTCCTGCACCCCGTGCCCAGACAGTACAGGTAACAACTTCATCAGCAGTAATCAGCACGGGTTTACAGAAGGGCGTTCTTGTCAAACCAATCTGTTAACATTCTACGAGGAGGTGAGCTGTGAGCTAGACAGGGGGAGACCTGTGGATGGGGTGTACCTGAATTTTGCTAAGGCGTTTGATACAGTTCCCCACAAATGCTTAATTTATAAAATAAGGTCTGCAGGCATCGACCACAAGGTTTGCTCTTGGATATAGAACTGTTTAAAAGGGGCGTGTCCAAAGGGTGGTAATAAATGACGCATACTCAGACTGGTATGAGGTGGTAAGTGGGGTCCCCCAAGGCTCAGTCCTGGGACCAATTTTGTTGAATTTATTCATAAATAGCATTGAGGACGGGATGATTAGCTCGATCTCAGTTTTTGCAGATGACACAAAATTGGACAGGGCAATAACTTCACACTCATGAGGCAGAAATCTTAAAGAATGACCCGAACAAAATAACAGGGTGGGCAACTACATCTCAAATGAGGTTTAATGTGGAGAAGTGTAAGGTATTGCACTTGGGGACTAAAAACATAAGAGCACAATACACTTTGGGGGGTGGACCTCTGGGGGAATCAAAAATGTAGAAGGATCTGGGAGCCTTAGTAGAAAATAGAATTTGCAACAGCATGCAATGTCAAGCTGCAGCTGCCAAAGACGGCAGAATATTAGCATGCATAAGGAAGGGGATGTATTCCAGAGATAAAACTATAATCCTACCACTTTATAAAACACTGGTCCGACCGCATCTGGAGTATGCTGTACAGTTCTGGTCGCCAGTCCTCAGAAGGGATGTGTTGGACCTGGAGAGAGTCCAGAGAAGGGATCTAAACTAATTAGGGATTTGGAGGACCTTAATTATGAACAGCGTTTACAAGCGCTTGATTTATTCTCCCTGGAGAAGAGAGGCCTAAGAGGGGACATGATAGCAATTTACAAATACCTCAATGGTGATCTCAGCATAGAAAAAAAACCTATTCAGTCGCAAGGATTGCATGAGGACACAAGGCCATACAATGCGATTAGAGGAGAAGCGTTTTAACCTCAGGCTACGCAGGGGGTGCTTTACAGTAAGGGCTACAAAACTGTGGAACTCTCTACCACAAATGGTAGTAATTGCGGGGAGTATGGCTATGTTTAAAAGACTCTTGGACGTACATCTCAAGAATCAAAACATTCAGGGGTATGAGAAATGATTACGGCCACAAACACCTACACAGGTTGAACTGGATGGACTATAGTCTTTATTCAACCTCAACTACTATATAACTATGTAAAACAGGGGTGATGCAGTAACAGACAAACTAGACACAACTGGCACCGTAGACAGAGGTACAATTGAACAATCAGAGACAGACAGGTACTCACCAGGCTGCCCCGGGGGAACCCTCTGATCAGCCGTACCCCTGGATCACACCGGTGGTGAAGGGGTTAATGTCGGCATCTCCTTCTCGCCTGACAGCGTCAGCTCGCCCTCAGAGCGCTCTCCTCCGCTCGCCACAGCCGCATCCCTCAGTGACCGCTGAGAGCCTCAGTACCTCAGGCTCCCGCCAATGATGTCATTCACGTGAGCCGCCCCTTCCACGCAGTTGCCTGCTCTACGCCATCCCCGCCGAGCACACTGCCGCTCAGGGCCAGCAGCAGCTGCTGAGTGCAGGTCCAGAGTGGGTGTAGCAATGCCGGGGGTGGTCCAGGACCCTCTGCTTCTCCTAGTCTAAGTCGCGGCCGCCCCAGGTAAATGGCCCACACCAGCAGACTGGCCATCTCTACCCCGCCGAGCTGCACTTACACCAGGCTGGGAACTCAGGGAGCCAGACGCATTGTCCCAACAGTCAGCAGGTTGGGCACAGGAGCATGTGCTGGTAGAAGGGCTCCTGCCCGGGTCCTGCCTCAGATGGGGATTCCTTCCAGCCCCTGCAGCATGTGAGGCAGGCTTCCTCTTGGTCGCCGGAGCTGAAGGGTCACTGATGGGGCTCCCTGGTCAGCAGGCTGACCCTAGGGGTCACCTCAGGACTTAAGCGCTCAGGAGGCCATGACATCCTAACACGTGGTCTGGTTTGGGCAGACGATACAGGTGCCTGCCCGGACCCCTGCAGCACACCTGGCAGCTGTGCAAGTAGCCACTGGGGGCTATTAGCCACAGCCTCATCATGAATGTGGGTAACCCCTGAAATTCTCCCATCCTTTACTGCTAACCTAGTCATGTCTGGCCTTCCGCCTACTGTTGCCATCCATCTCCAGGCCTTTTCTTTGTTCACTAAAGGGAGTGTTGGATTATGTAATATTTCATCATATGCTTGATTTAAATTGTCAAGTTTAGGGTTACTGTAAAAACAATTGAAAAAAATGCTGCATTCCAAATAGATCCCTAACACAATTTTTACATACAGTTTCCAAGCTTAGAAATGCTCTATAACCAGTCTGCCAAGTACCCATGTCATTCTTGTTTTATACCTGCTTAGAGTATTTTTGATAGGGCAACTAAAAAGTACTGCTAAAGGCAGCTAATATGTAAATGCAGCATTGGCATCATCAATATTTTACAAGGTATATTCAAGGTATTCTGCAATACACTGCGGAATTAATCAGTTCCCAGAACTTGGTTATTCTTGACATGACATTTCCCATCTGCATATTGCAAGTCTATTTAAAATACTTTTTTCCTTACATTCTTGCATTTTAGCCACTCTGTACATTAGCATCCTATATCAAATCTAATAATTTAGTGTTGTTCTAATTCAGAGGTGTTTTTTTCCATAGCACGTCCTCTAAAGTAGCAGTTTACATATGAATAAATTGCGAGAAATGCAAATTACTTCTGCCTGGAGGGTAGAAGTGGCTGTGGCTCCTCCTTTACCTCAACCTATTCTGAACTCTGACTTGTGATATAATATGCATGGAAATGAAGAAGTATGTCTTCTTCTAATCACAATGATTTGGTTTAAAATGAGTCATCAGCTCATAAATATCTATCATTAATATGGCCACATATGACGGGTGTTGATGAAAAAAAAATGAAGGCTGGTTGGCATGTCATTTTAAAATGTTCACTGGTAATTTTTACCTTTTTTGTTATTTTTTTTTTAAACTCTGAAAGTAATATGCTGATGCCATTAAAATGCAGATTATTATTTGAAAAAAAAAAAAAAGAGGTGCTCAGTTCCCTGAATCAAAGGTGTGACTAAATATGACAGCACTGCTCTATAGCAAAATTATGAATTTGGCACGGAGGAATACAGGAAGCCCAAATTTACCTCTATGAAGATAATGTATGCATCTGCTGGAACCACAGCTGGATGGCAATTCTTTACTGATACACAGACACCAACTTGTTAAAGCATCAGTCTTTACTGTGGCTGTCCTAATGAGCATAATGATCAATATTAGACAATACAGTCTTTCAACAATAGGTGAGCAAAATGTAGAGTTTTACTTTTTATTTATTATTTTTAATTCTGGCAGATTTTGGCAAAATGCATTGGAGTCAATAGGTTAAAAGTGAATTCCAGGAATTCAGCCACTTTGAAAAAAGTGCAGACACACTATGAGTTAAGCCCAAGGAGGTGCATGACAGCTCCTGGGCTAATCTCTATTATTTATATTTTATAGGTTTATTGCTTTGAAGAAAATTAGGTTTGAGTCATCCAGAACTGGCTCAAGTAATGACACTGCTGGATCCATGGGCTGGTGAGTACTTGTTTATTAACCCCTTCTGGACCGCAAGGATTTGCCCCCTTAATGACCAGGCCATTTTTTGTGATTCGGCACTGCGTTATTTTAACTAACAATTGCGCGGTCGTCCGATGCTGTACCTAAATAAAATTGATGTGTCTTTTTTTTCCCCCCACAAATAGAGCTTTCTTTTGGTCATATTTGGTCTCCTGTGCCATTTTTATTTATTGTGATATAAACAAAAAAGTGCGACAATTCTGAAAAAAAAAAAAAACTATATTTTTCACTTTCTGCTATATAACATTCCCAAAAAAAATAATAAAAAATCAAATTTTTTCATTCTTTTAGGCCAATTTGTATTCTGTTACATGTTTTTGGTAAAAAAAATCCCAATAAGCATATTTTGATTGGTTTGCACAAAAGTTATCATGTTAATTAGGGGAAAGATTTACAGTATGTCATTTTTATTTATTTATTTATTTTTCTTTCTTGGCAGCGATCTGCAATTTTTTAGCAGGACTGCGATATTGCGGCGGACAGATTGGACCCCCTACTGACATTTTAGACCCTTTTGGGGCGACCAGTGACATTACTTCAGTAATCAGTGCTAAAAATATGCACTGTTGCTATAATAATGACACTGGCAGGGAAGGGGTTAACCCAGGGGCAATCAAAGGGTTAAGTGTGAGCCTAGGGGAGTGTTTTCTAACTGTAAGGGGGAGGGACTTGTGAAATGAACACAGAGAGCTGTGATCCTAAATAGGAGGATTACAGGCGCTCTGGGTTCATTTCAGATAGAACAACGGTCTGCTGTGTTTACAACAGCAGGCCATCGTTCTCTCTCAGCAGAGAGTAATCATGGGTGCCAGGCGGAAATCGTGGCCATTGGCCCTGTGGATCGGCATCTTTGCTGCCTAGTGGGGGCGGGCGCGCGCTCACCCCCAGGAGCTCTCCCTGCCTATCCAGCCTGCCGCAGTATATCTGCGGTGGGCAGTCGGCAAGTGGTTAAAGGTCAGCAGCTACAGGATTTTTTAGCTGTGAACTTTACATTTTTCTTCAAAAAAACTAGAGATCCTCTTTAAATCCTATGATTTAGCTCAGGGATGAGACACTCCAATGGTATTGCTATTGATATAAGCACCACTTCCACATATACAATATTTTGATGTCCCAAGATTCTCTGGCACTAGAGGGAAATGTAAGGTTAGCTGTCCCCGATGGGGGCATACTGCATTATGGCATAGCCACCACCTGGCAACACACACATTCGAGGTTGAATGTACTGATCAGTGCTGTTGGCTATAGCCAACAGCACTGATCAATCAGTGAAACCCTTAAAAGGTGGTTGTACAGAAGTTGATCAGTAGATTGAAGTAGATTGACTTCTGTACAACCTCCCTGCCCATATATGGTTTGTAATTCAGCTGGTCCCTGCTGAATGGCCCATATTTCTGTCCATATATGGCCAACTTAGGCCTGCATTTACACCTGAGCAGAGTGTATTCCTGAAGTTTCAGGAATTTGTTTCCTGGGCTGTGCAAGTGGAGGAGAGCAATTCTATAGGGAAGGAGGAGTTATTCAAGCTTCAAATTGTACCAAAAAATGAACATTCTACAGGTGTTTCTATTGAAGTCAATTGGACCAAAAATACGTGAATACACTCAAAAAAAATCTCATATACTTTTTTTAATGCAGGGTGTAGAGCTTAGGGCATCTATGTGTACAAGTGTGAATAGGGGCGATTTGAAAGAATGGGATTGTGAGTAGTAATGTGAAGTAAGGCGTACAGAAATGAGTAGAACAATGTGCGAATGGTGGTTTAAGATATGCTATCCACTATCCTCACGGATTAATGCCTGAAGTATAAATTCATACATACAGCCTTTTTTTCTATGTTAGCAGGCATTTATATTGGCCCAGTACACATGACTATTACCTTGTGCATTTATGTCATATGTAATAAACACTATACTTGTTATTTTATTATATCAGGCCCCTTAAAAACTCAATCTTCCACAACTTGTTGAGTTCCTGGACATAGCTAGGGAAGATAAGCTCCTTTGCTTACCTCCCTCAGCAGCTCAGAGAAGGTGCACCTGATGAGCCAGTTGGATGAACCAGTGATCTTCAGCCAAATGAGAGGCTCTCCATTGTCAGAACTGACATGTGGGTAGCCAGGCAGGCGGCTAATAGCATGCAGCTTCTGCAGAAGATCCAGCTACTGTAGGGAGCACAAAAAGAAAAAGAGGAAAATAGCTGTATAGTACAGAGTGTAAAAACGTAGGCAATAACACTCACATAAGCAGTGTAGTATGCAAAAAGGTTGATTGAAAATGGGTGAAAAAGATCATGTGGAACACTAACAAAACATACATTCAACGTGGATAAAAACAATTCATGTCAGCGCTTCTGGACTTACAAGTGACATTAATGAGAAAGGTGAATAGCACTGGAGGAGGCAGAACTTCCCGGCTGATAAAAAACTATGCTCGTGCCCACGATAGCGTGCCCCTGCAGTGCAAGTCACTGGAGCCAAGTGCAGGAACTTGTTCAGTCAATGGGCTCCACTCTGGGTCTCAACCTTGATTCGCCGGAAAGCTAGGACTTGCATTAAAAATCCTGGGATGGTCCTTGCGAATCTGTGAACTGTTGGGAGGTATGGATCCTGTTTTTGAGTATAAGCAGCACAAGTAGCTGTCCAAGTTCTGAAATGATTTACTGAAGTAGTGATTCTCAGCTATACTCTCTGTTGTTATAGTCTTAGACTATGCTATGCAACCATACTTTACCTTACTGAGCCACAGAGATCCTGCTGTGAGGAGTTTATGGTCTTGCAGCTTTCATAATCTACTTTGTGTCATTTTGCATGCTATTTGCCACCCTGTTTTGCATTATTGCTTCTAAGCATTTTTAGTAAACTGCAAGTCAAAGTTACTCTATGTCTGATCATTTGCCCGATTACCTATTCGGTTAAACCATTACTTGACAAGTGTAAAATATGGTTTTACAGGTATGACATTACGCATGTAAGAAGAAGGTAAGATGTAAGATTCCCATCTGCTCCTGCTAGATCCATTTAAGTTTTACAGACACTGAGATTCATTATCTGTTAACAGCTTGTTTTAGAGGAAAATCGAGTAATCTTCTGCCTCTATTCCCATAATCACCACTAATATGGTTACTGTCATCCTGCAGGCCAGAGTGACAGATCTCTTCCTACAATACCGAACTGGAAGGGTGATTTCTCTGATAAATCATATTTTCATATAGTTTTATTGGCAGTAAATGAGTCTTAGTGATATATCAGAGGGGCAAAGGTTTTAGTCACGGCGCTGTTCATTAGTAAGCTATGTCATTCAGATAGACCTTAATTGGCCTCAGATGTATCCTGTCACTGTGTATAGGTTAAGTATTCTCCTATTAAATGAAGAGTTTGCTAGGCTTTAAGTTTAAGATATTTTTAACCTATTTCTTGGGTTACAAGGAAAAGGTTACAAGGTATTGAACCTACAGTGGGGATTCATACCTTTTGGCATATGAGTCTGACTGGCTAAAAGGGTAATTTAGCTAATTAAATCAAACACTGAAAGTTTAAATAAATATTATAGCCACTGCAAAAAAAGAAAAGTAGAAATCACTATTTATATATTAATAACCACTGAAAGCCCTTCAGAAATATACAAATCTGCTATATACACATAGTGAACATAAGATGCGCTATGAAAATATTTAAACATATACAGTCAGGTCCATAAAAATTGGGACATTGACACAATTCTAATCTTTTTTGGCTCTATACACCACCACAATGGATTTGAAACAAAACAAACAAGATGTGATTTAACTGCAGACTTTCAGCTTTAATTTGAGGGTATTTACATCCAAATCAGGTGAACAGTGTGTGGGAATTACAAGTTTGTAAATGTGCCTCCCACTTTTAAGGGACCAAAAGTAATGGGACAGATTAACAATCATAAATTAAACTTTCACTTTTTAATACTTGGTTGAAAATCCTTTGCAGTCAATTACAGCCTGAAGTCTGGAACCCACAGACATCACCAGACGCTGGGTTTCATCCCTGGTGATGCTCTGCCAGGCCTCTACTGCAACTGTCTTCAGTTCCTGCTTGTTCTTGGGGCATTTTCCCTTCAGTTTTGTCTTCAGCAAGTGAAATGCATGCTCAATCGGATTCAGGTCAGGTGATTGACTTGGCCATTGCATAAAATTCCACTTCTTTCCCTTAAAAAAACTCTTTGGTTGCTTTCGCAGTATGCTTCGGGCCATTGTCCATCTACACTGTGAAGTGCTGTCCAATGAGTTCTGAAGCATATGACTGAATATGAGCAGATAATATTGCCAAAATTCATCCTTCTGCTTTTGTCAGCAGTCACATGATCAATAAATACAAGAGAACCAGTTCCATTGGCAGCCATACATGCCCACGCCATGACACTACCACCACCATGCTTCACTGATGAGGTGGTATGCTTTGGATCATGAGCAGTTCCTTTCCTTCTCCATACTCTTCTCTTCCCATCACTCTGGTACAAGTTGATCTCGGTCTCCTCTGTCCATAGGATGTTGTTCCAGAACTGTGAAGGCTTTTTTAGATGTTGTTTGGCAAACTCTAATCTAGCCTTCCTGTTTTTGAGGCTCACCAGTGGTTTGCATCTTGTGGTGAACCCTCTGTATTCATTCTGGTGAAGTCTTCTCTTGATTGTTGACTTTGACACACATACACCTACCTTCTGGAGAGTGTTCTTGATCTTGCCAACTGTTGTGAAGGGTGTTTTCTTCACCAGGGAAAGAATTCTTCGGTCATCCACCACAGTTGTTTTCCGTGGTCTTCCGGGTCTTTTGGTGTTGATGAGCTCACCGGTGTGTTCTTTCTTTTTAAGGATGTTCCAAACAGTTGATTTGGCCACACCTAATGTTTTTGCCATCTATCTGATGGGTTTGTTTTGTTTTTTCAGCCTAATGATGGCTTGCTTCACTGATAGTGACAGCTCTTTGGATCTCATATTGAGAGTTGACAGTAACAGATTCCAAATGCAAATAGCACACTTAAAATGAACTCTGGACATTTATCTGCTCCTTGTAAATGGGATAATGAGGGAATAACACACACCTGACCATGGAACAGCTGAGCAGCCAATTGTCCTATTACTTTCGGTCCCTTAAAAAGTGGGAGGCACATATACAAACTGTTGCAATTCCTACACCTTTCACCTGATCTGGATGTAAATACCTTCAAATAAAGCTGAAAGTCTGCAGTTAAAGCACATATTGTTTCATTTCAAATCCATTGTGATGGTGTATAGAGCCAAAAAGATTATAATTGTGTCAATGTCCCAATATTTGTGGACCTGGCTGTATTTTGTGGCTGCAACCTAATAAATAAAGCATGCATGCATGTTAAGACATTCAGTTGTTGTTTAACAAACTGTCTTTTCTTCTTTATACTTAAAAAAACCCCTCCCCCCTTATCCCCTTCTCATTTCCCCATCCCCATAACACATGTGCTCTTCCCCTCTAACCCTCATGCGAGCGCCTATACTCATGCTCACCTATCTCTATCACAAATGTATTCTAATAAAATCCTCCCCTCAAATCCCTTAAAGACCTCATACTCTCACATGTTTTAACAATCCACAGTTATCACCCCCTCCAAGACTTATATGTGCAGGCCACATATAAGTCTGCAATACCACCTACCTCAGAGCATGGGCGTCTGCAGGTAGGGGCAAGGGACCCCCCGGAATCTCAACTTCCCCTTTCAAGTGGTTGTTAAGCCACTTTATACCATCCTGTCTGGTCTGTTTAATAATGCTGTGCCTGTGTGTCTGTGTTTTAAAAAAATAAGCTGTTCTTTACCAGTTTTCAGAGGGCCGAGTGCCGCTCACGTGACCCGACGGCTCTCTCCTTTCCCCATCTGACAGCTGCCTGCAGCGGGCGGGGCCAAGGATTCCTCACTGATGTCATTGGGAGGGGAGGGGAGGGGGAGATGAGGAGAGAGGTGGCGGGTCACATGAATGGCGAGTGGCACTCTGAAAACTTGTAAAGAATGGCTTATTTTTATGAAACACACAGGGGCACACAGGATTATTAAACAGACTGTAGACAGGATATGAAACTTTAAATAAAACTACAGCAGCAGGAGGGGAGGGGCAGACACTGACACAGGAGCAGACAGGCAGGGGGGAGAGAGGACAGAGGAGGACAGGAGGGCTGCCGATGATGGAGGCCTGTAAACTGACCACAGTGTCAGGGCTCAGCAGCCACGGTATACCGTGGTCAGTTTACAGAGGGGAGGACATAGCCAGGCAGGATCAGCCAGGTTTTTTAGGTGATAGAAGGGGCCAAATTACACAGCACAAGCACTGTACTGTATACCATGCTTGAGGGGAACAGAACAGTATGACTAAGCCCCTCCCATTCATGACATTCTTGAAAAGGGGCGGAGCATGTGTGACCTTAAAACTTTGCCCCCCCCCCCCCTGAAAAATGTTCTGTGGATGCCCATGCCTCAGAGCTTCTTCTCTTGTAGCCACTTACAGTATTTGTAATCAATATGTTGCTACACCAGATACACTTGGATAAGATTTTCTTATTTGACCTAAACCCTATCATTATCCGTTAATAATTACTTACTGTTGACTCAGGTTATCCACACCCTACCCAAGTTGATATATGTATTGGGATAATTTATGCTTAACTTCATGTTTAACTATACCAACATTGTATTATCTGTGGATCTTGTATATTACATTTTCGTTCAATAAACATTATAGATTAAAAAAAATAAAATAAAAAAAAAACTCAACGATTATTCAATACCACCAAAATAAAGCTCTACCTGTTTAAAAAAAAAATGAATCTGTGTACAGTGTACATAGGTGTACACAACCTTTGGCATTTGGGTGTGCACCCCAAAGCTCAAACACACATGATCGGTACCAATCACTCACTGTGTTCATTCTGAAAAGGAAGGGACCGCTCTCCATCCTGAAATCCCCCTGTGTATCTAAAGCAGCAGCTGGCGGGAGAGAGGAGAAAAGCTGGCAGCGCTGCAGAAAGGGAGACACGGTAGAAGGGAAGGTTGGGCAGCAGGGGGACTCTTGGGTTACACCCAGCACACCCCCTGTGCATGCTTATGACAGTGTATGAGTAATTGTCAGTAAAACTAGCACTAAAAACTGGAAAATGGTAGGGGGGTGAAGAGTTACAGTATATACTGGCTGGTATTCAAGGGGGTGAATACTTTCACTAGGCCACTTTTTAAAGAGGACCCACACCAGCCAGCTATTAAGCAAGACATGTACTCTAAATATTGTGGTGAGCATAGTATTTAAACACTTTCAATAGATGGCTTTTTCAACAGTGAAAATACACTGCTCAAAAAAATTAAAGGAACACTTTGAAAATACATTCGATCTCAATGGGGAAAAAAATCATGCTGGATATCTATACTGATATGGACTGGGGAATGTGTTAGGAATGAATGAATGCCACATCATTTAAAGGGACATGAACATTTTCAACCTACAGAGGGCTGAATTCAAAGACACCCCTGTTGCAGAGTGCGATCATTGGGTGCAGCGGAGTCCATTCAGATCAGACATTGTGGAGTAAACAGGAACTGGCTTCTTTATTGGAACATAACACACATATCAAAGATGTCACCTTCTCATTGTAATAAGAACAACAGACAGGAAAAGATAACCAACAAGTACAGTGCAGTGTACAGGAAATGACAACACATCATAGAGAATGCATAGCATATCACTAAGCATTAGCGACATCTAGTGTCCTATTTATGAACTGCAATAGACTAAGCTTAAAGTTGTTGTATCTCCAACAACCCCGAAAATCAAAGTGAAAAAAATGATGCAGCAGGCTAGTCCATTTTGCTGAAATTTCATTGCAGCAACTCAAAATGGTACTCAATAGTTTGTATGGCCCCGATGTGCATGTATACATGCCTGACAATGTCGGGGAATGCTCCTAATGAGACGACGGATGAAGTCCTGGGGTATTTCCTTCCAGATCTGGATCATGGCATCACTGAGCTCCTGAGCAGACTGAGGTGCAACCTGGCTGTGTCGGATGGGCCATTTATTGGTATCAATTCCTTCATCCTCCAGAAACTTGCTGCATACTCTCGCCACATGAGGATGGGCATTGTCGTGCACTAAGAGGAACCCAGGACCCACTGCACCAGTGTAGGGTTTGACAATAGGTCCAAGGATTTCACCCCAATACCTGATGGCAGTCAGGGTGCCATTATCTAGCCTGTAGAGGTCTGTGTATACCTCCATGGATATGCCTCCACAGACCATCACTGACCCACCACCAAACCGGTCATGCTGAACGATGTTACAGGCAGCATAATGTTCTCCACAGCTTCTCCAGACCCTTTCACATCTGTCACATGTGCTCAGGGTGAACCTGCTCTCATCTGTGAAAAACACAGGGCACCAGTGCTGGACCTGCCAATTCTGGTGTTCATTGGCAAATGCCAATGGAGCTCCATGGTGCTTGGCAGTGAGCACAGGGCCTATTAGAGTATGTCAGGCCCTCAGGCCACCCTCACGAAGTCTGTTTCTGATTGTTAGATCAGAGACATTCACACGAGAAGCAAATACCAGTCCTGCTGATGGGTTAAAGACCTTCTATGGCCCTGTTCAGCTCTCCTAGAGTAACTGCCTGTCTCCTGTGATCTTCTCCATGCTCTTAAGACTGTGCTGGGAGACACAGCAAACCTTCTGGCTATGGCACGTATTGATGCGCCATTCTAGAGGAGTTGGACTGCCTGTGCAACCTCTATAGGATCCAAATATCGCCTTATGCTACCAGTAGTGACCCTAACCCTAGCCAAATGCAAAACTAGTTAAAAACAGTCAGAAAAGATGAGCAGGGAAAAAAATGTCAGTGGCCTCCACCTGTAAAACCATTCCTGTTTTGGAGGTTGTCCCATTGTTGCCCATATAGTGCACCTGTTGTTAATTTCATTAACACCAAAGCAGCCAAAACAGATTAACTATACCCTTTGCTACTTAACTGAACAGATCAATATCCCAGGAGTTTAATTGACTTGATGTTATACTCTGATTAAAAAGTGTTCTTTTTTTTTTTTTTTTTTTTAAACAGTGTATAATAAAGAACAGTGCAGTACTAAAAATCAACCTAAAATTCATTATTATTTGTTTATGTTAGAGGTAGGGAGTAATATTTTTTTAGTACTGTACCATTAAATGCAGTTTAGATTTAGGGTTTAGTTCATGACAGTAGGTATCTGATACGCATTTTCAATTGTACACACACTAGACAGCTTTAATTTAAAAAAAAAATATATATATATAGTGTAATAAGTAATAGGAGTATTAAAAGTACTTCCGGTTCCGGCGCCGCATGAAGAGGTAGCTCCGCGCTATGGCTCCCGCACCCGGACCTTCCTAATCTGCCTACAAAGCCTCCTCATAGCCCCATCCAGGTCCCGGACCTTCTACACGAGTCCACCGTCAACATGGATCATTTTCTGGAAAAGAGCGGCGCGCGATCGGTCCCGCCCGCTGCTCAAATCGAGCCCGGGGTTGCGGCCTTGTCCTCCTCCATCACGGACATGCCCACAATGGAGGTGAGTGGCGATCCTCCCTCCACTCCCCCGTCATCTGGGAACCTACAAACCCAGAATATAGCCCAGGCAGTGGCTGCAATTCTCACCCCGACCATTACAGCCTCAGTGGAGAAAGCTATTGCAGCTGCAATGCAGATCATTAAGAAGGAGCTGGGGGAGCACATATGTCGTATAAATGAAGTAGAACACAGGCTCTCTAGCATAGAAGATGAAATCTACCAAGCTCAAGCTACTGAACAGAAACAAGACAAGATTAACCAATACATTTTTCAGAAGCTTGAGGACTTGGAGAACAGATTCAGGCGCAGTAATCTGCGATTCGTAGGGGTGCCCGAATTGCTCCAATCCTCAAACATCCTGCACTTTTTCTCCAACTGCATCCCTGAGGCTCTGGGCCTGTCGGGCCCCTGCATTGTGGAACGCGCTCACCGGCTGGGATCCCCCTCTTCAGAGCGCACCACTCCGCGTCCCATCATCGCAAAATTTCTCAATTACGCTGACAAATTGCTCATCTTACAGAAGTATAGACAATCTTCTCCTCTTACAGTGGATGGTGCCAAAATCCTTATCTTTGCCGATTACTCCAGTGAGGTCTCAAAGAAACGAAAAGACTTTCAACAGGTCTGCTCACAACTTTACCAACGCCAAATAAAGTTCACCCTGGCATTCCCTGCTGTCTTACGCCTAAAGGCCCCCAACAGTGAGCAACTTACCTTCCATGAGCCATCCGCTGCGGAATCCTTTCTGAGATCTGTGGCACCCGACAACTCCAGCGCTCCCTCATCCCGAGCCAATCCATTTGCCAGATCTCTGGAACAACGCAGCCCACGGAAATAATCCCCCAAGCGTCTGAGGTTCTCGGGCCCCACTTCCCGGCACAACACACGTTGAACCCCTATGGATGGTAACTGTTATTGCCTTCTCTCTTCCTCCCCTTCAGTAGCCATTGTTGGTTCCTCGTTCTGAACCCCTCTCACCACCAGGTGCTGTCGGCAGTCGTGATGCATGCTTTTCTTATCTTTATTTTCTATGATTGTTCCTGTTCCATATGTATGTTCTTCTCTCTTTTCTTTGACGTCACTGGGCTCCTGGGTCCGGGACCACCCCACTAGCATTGTGTACTCTCTGTATCTGTGGGAAGTACAGTACCAGCTTCTGGTCCGCGGTCGCATTGGAGCTGGCTCCCGGTGTTGTCATGTGGAAAAAAGCGAAGTTCCTTGGTTGTTATGTTGCTTTTATGAGTATGTTGACATGGATCATTCCCTACATACCCTCCCTTTGGTTTTATCCTTTCACACCCTTCCTGCCCTTCTGGCCTGTTTGGCCATGTTCACCGTTGCCACCTCTCTCTTCATACCCTCAGCTCACCGACTTAGCCACAATACCTCTTCCAACTGAGTACAGCGTAAAATGCCCATCTTACATCCTGCCTCTACCCCCTCCCCCCCCCCCACTTATGAGAATAGTATCGTGGAACGTCAAGGGGTTAAGATCCCCCGCGAAATGTAGCAAAATCCTCCGTCATCTCAAACGGACCGACATAGCCCTCCTACAGGAGTCACACTTGACATCTGCGGATTTCTTTAGACTCCAAAAATTCTGGGTGGGAACGGTCCTGGGTTCGGATGCAGTGGGCCGCAAAGCAGGGGTCCTGATCTTAATCCATAAAAATCTCCCCCATCAAATACTAGCCTCGGAAACGGATGATTCCGGACGTTTTATATCCCTACCTGTTAGGATCTTCCATAGGGACCTCATAATCTCTAACATATACGCTCCCAATAGTCCCTCTGCATGTTTCTTCACTGATCTCTCAACAAAATTACTACAGTACAAACCCCCTTCTTCCTCTAATCATTGGCAGTGATTTTAACTGCATATATCACAAAGTGGATGACCGCTCCCCTCCTAAATGTAATGCAACCACACAAGATCTCTCTACCCCCACACTTTTAAGCTATACTATGGAATCTCTCCATCTCATCAATATATGGAGGCTCCATCACCCCGTAGATAAGGAATTCACCTTTTACTCCAATCCCCATAATGTCCTCACCAGAATAGATTACCTTTTCTGCGCTGATAATGTAATCCCTTCTGTTACTGACACAACCATTGAGGCAACTGCCATTTCGGATCATGCCCCCATTTCCATCTCACTGAACTATTTAGATGCGACATCCTCTCCACCCACCTGGCGCTTTCCAGCTTTCTTACATAAAAACGCTGACTTTAAATCATTCATCACCCAGGCATGGGATGAATATGCGACTGTGAATGCCCCTCACAGGGACAACCCCAATCACTTTTGGGACGCTGCAAAATCTTTTCTCAGAGGGAAAATTATAGCTTATACTGTGTCCCACAGGAGATTGGCTCATGCCAAGTATAAACTCGCCAGCTCCACACTACAACAAGCCCAAAGATAACTTAGTGCTGATCCCTCCTCTACAAACAGAGACGACCTCTGGCTTAAAGCCAAGCAAGACTTTGACACAAGGGCTCAGGAACTAGAAATGACCAAACGTTCACACACCGACGCCACGTTTTTTAAACATGGCAATAAGGCGGGCAAACTCCTGGCCCGAATTTGTAGAGGCCCGTATTCTCCTACCCACATCACCTCTCTGAGAAACCCCGTGGGTAATATTGTGAAATCGCCTCGGGATGTAGCTAATACAATGCTCCAATACTATTACTCTCCCTACGCCCCCGAACCAATAGACGATAAATTTGCTCGGATGCTCTTGGATAAACTAGCCCTTCCTCATATCTCCCAAACTCAGAAAGACATGCTAAATGCACCCATCTCTGCCGCTGAACTTTCCACTACCATCTCTCATCTAGCCCCTAACAAAGCTCCTGGCCCATACGGCTTCACGGGAGAATTCTTCAAGACCCTCCATGAACCTGTAGAAACTACCCTACTGGCAGTCTACAACTCAATTTGGATGGGTGGCCCCTACTTACCTTCAGGGAATCAGGCCACTATCAAGCTTTTGAGCAAGAAAATAAAAGACCCACTCGAATCTGGTTCGTATAGGCCCATATCGCTCCTCAATTTAGACGTCAAATTTCTCTCCAAAATAGTGGCCAATAGACTCGCGAATATACTTCCCTCCCTTATACACCCAGCCCAATTGGGTTTTATTAAAGGTAGAACAGCAACCCTCAACATCCGCAAAGTTTTCCTAGTCCTGGACCATGCAAAACGTCATGCGGATAAGGACTCAGCTATCATCACCCTCGACGCGGAGAAAGCCTTTGACAAAAATTCATTTGGCAAAGGAAAAGACCCCGCATCGCTCTGAAGAAACTACACCTTCCCAGGAATGAAGGGGGTATTAGTCTCCCTAACATCAGACTGTACAACTTACCTGCACTGCTTAGGATTGGTCTGGACTGGCTATTGGAATCCTCACGCTACTGCAACTTCGCTTTGGAATCGGCCATGGTACGCCCTTATTCATTATCAGCTCTTCTCCATTCCAAACTAACCATCATTCCCAGAGATCTGAGATTGAATCTGATTCTTAGGGACACAGTGATAGCCTGGAGGGAATCTCGCAAATATCTTCGTCTACTCCCTTTTATCTCCAGACATGCCTCTATCCAGGGCTCTCCCGGATTTACACCTGGCATGGAATATTCTGTATTCAACACTTGGCACACAGCAGGACTTGCAAAGTTCTCATCCATGTGTCGGGAAGACACTGGGGCCCCTCTCCCGTTCAAGCTAGTTGCACAAAAATTCTCTTTGCCTCTATCCAATACCTTCTATTACTGGCAATGCTCAAATTTTATTCACTCCTCCTGCACGCATGGACACTTGCGCTTGAAGTCTTGCTTTTTGGACCAACTTCTTTAAGGAGGGTCTTACAACATCTCGAAAATCTATAAACAGCTATCTAAGGCCACCAGTCCTCTTTTAGCCGCCTCTTCAGCAATCAACTGGCAGAAGGATTTTCCTGACCCTAATCTTATGGACAAGCTGCTTTGGGGTTTCAAAAAAACTATCCAACTCGTCCCTTGAACAATGGAGAGAATCTCAAATGAAAATTCTCCACAGAGCCTACGTCCCCTTTCTATTGGACAAAAGTTCCCCAGACTCCACGCTATGCCCCTATTGCAAAACCTCGAGACCCACTCTCGCTCATCGCTTTTGGTCATGCTCCTTTATTTCTATTTTCTGGGATCAAGTCATGGCATTCATCCATAGTGTGATGCTGCTGCATCTTCCAAAAGAACCCCTCCTGCTAATTTTTGGATATTGGGACAAACAACTTCGGATACGTTCTCCTCCTGGTTTTTCTTTTCCAAAGGATTGGATCCTCCTATGTCTCCTTACTGCCCGGAGAGCCATTCTGAGGAACTGGACTTCGTCTTCTTGCCCCTCCATTCCCCTACTTAAGCAAGATCTTACCCAACTGCTCCACAGGGAAAGACTTTCCATGGATTTCAATCACCCCCCGTCTTACAAACATTTTTGCAAACGCTGGTGCGCGTTTATTGATTCCTGTCTCCCGAACCAAACGGTAGACTCCATCAACTGTTACTTCGTATATCGCACAAGATCCCTCTAACAACAATTTTCGCTCGGACATTTGTGAGCTTCCTTCCCCTTCCCAACCCTCATTCCTCACTCCTCCCCTCTTCTCTTCCCCTCCCCAGTTTTCAGTTTTGATCCATCCAGTCGCAACATTTGTCATGTTTTGAATATCACTGTAAGGATTTGTGATGGTTTCCTCTTCTGGAATGTTTCCTTTCTTCCTGTATATTTGCAAAATGTTAATACAATTTTGTTTAAAAAAAAAAAAAGAGTATTAAAAAACAAGGTAAAAAAACAAGTATTGAAATACAAGATATGAAGTGAGTATTTGCACAGTATTCAAACACTAGGCTGCCTGTTCAACAGGACCCACACCAGCAAGCTTTTAATTTAAAAATAAATTAACACTAGAGTGTATTTATTTTACCAAAAAAATCCCCCAAAATATTATAGTGAGTATAGGCCTCACCTTTGAACACTTTCACTAGGTTGCTTTTTAACAGGACCCACACCAACTAGCTTTAAATAAAAAAAATCTGCATCATAGTGTATGTATTTCCATGAAAAAGCCCCTAAAATATTGTAATAAGTAACACTATGAAAAATTTTTCCCTAGGCTGCTTTTTTTTTTTTTTTTCTGGACCCATGCCAGCCAGCTTTCAGTAAAAAAATAAATAAATAAATAGAAAAATCAGCATTAGAGTTCACTTACTTTATAGAAAAAAATACCCCAAAATATTGTAGTGAGTATGTGCATGGTATTTAAGCACTTTTGCTTAAAGTAATACTAAACTTATTTTTTTTTTTAATAAATGTATTATACTTTCCTTTTTTATGCAATGGTTTTGAGTGTGTCTGTGCCTCTATGTAAACATGTAAACAGAACAATTTACAACAATCAGTATTGGTTGCTGTAGCCAAATTTAGTTTGCCATTTTCTCTACAAAACATTTCTCTGCATAACTGCAAATTACTTGGGCTTAGGTCATACTCATAGTTAACCTAAACTGGAAGCTCATTCCTAAGCAAAGATTCACTTTATTTCCACAACACCATCCATAGTTTAGTGAATCTTAAAGGTAACTCTACTTTCGTGGGTAAAAAAAAAATAATCTAGCATATACAATTGCGACATATTGTAATTAAATGTTATTAAAATGTACCTTTTATTTTCAGTCTGCAGCCCCAGTAATTTTTTTATAAAATGCAATGCAATATGGTTACAAGGAGTTGTTCTGTAAACCGAATGTGTACAGAACGCCCCCCAGAAACATAATTTCCTGCTTGTGTGATTACTCACTAATTTTCCCAGAAGTCTGCACAAAGATACGGGTCAGATTTTAGGCACCCCCTGCAACAAAACATTTTGGTTGAAATACTCCCAAAAGGAAATCATGTCTAAAGGGATGCAGACCCTGCAATTATCCTCATTTAGAGCCCTGCATGTGCAGCAGTTGATTGATCATTATGAAACTATTAGATTTACTTTCCACATGGACACAGACAAATACACAGGGATTTCTTCAGAGTAACAAAAGGTAGGAACATGCAACAAAGTTTGTTAAAATCCTTGCAATGTACATAGATTACCCAGAGGGGAATGTTTTTTTTTTTTTTTTATCAACAATAATGGAGTTAGTGTTTAAGTCCTACCTTTGGGACAAGCAAAAGTCAAAATTATGCCACCACAAATTAGAAACAGAAAGTAAGCATGGATTACTGCTGGTTGCATCTAGGTCTCATGAAACAAGTCTCATGAAGTGCTACTAGGGCACAAAGTAAAACCTAACTTCAACGAAAACTTTTCTTTTTGTTGTGGATAAAGTGGGTTACAATTCGAATCTCTCACCAGTTCTTTGTGCCTCCAGTAAATAGTTTTTACTTTCAAAACCAATCTCAGGACCTCTGTGGTGTCTGGATGTGGCTATTCTTGCTGTACCATCTGAGATGCTGAACAGCTCCCTGCCTAATTCCTTGGATAACCTTACCTTGTATGTTTTTTTCTGATAAACCTTGAACCTTTTGCTCCTTCCATTAACTTCCCATTTAAGCTGTTTCTGTGCACTTCCTGTTTGTCAGATTATTGCACTCTCACCAGTTTATAGCTTGCACCTTTGCATACCTGCTGCTTTTTTTTTTGTACCACTCTTCATTAACCCTTGGTTTGTTCATTGACTACTCTTCCATTAGCTGATCCCTTCTAGCTACTGCTTTTTACTGACCTTTTGGCTTGCTCATCGACTATGCTTTTGCTTCTTCCTTATCTGCTTCATCTGTTATCCTAACTATACTAACCGCTTGCTCTCTTCCTGCTGGGGCAATCAGCCACAACCTGACATTAGCATCCAGTGAAACCCCTTTACAACACCAGGAACTCTGGGGAAGACTGGCTAATGGTTAGACCCCACACTTTGGGTGAGCTCACGTCATCCACTAGGCGGACCTACTTGTGTATTCATCCAGTCATCCAGGATGACTACTGCATTGTCCTCTCTACTACTACAGCCACTGGCCTCATGACACAATTCCTGTCACAGAAGCAGACAATGAAGTCCTCAAACAGTAATAAAAAAACATAGGGCCAGTTCTTTGGACTGCCAGCTATGGTTGCCTGTAGTCAATGACTGTAAAAAATGCCAGAATAGTGCCCCTTCCTGGTGTCAGTGAGACTAGGAAAACTCCACCTAGCATTAATGTTCAGTGATTACTAGGGATGATCGAACTTTTGAAAAGTTTGGTTCGACCAGAACACCCGAACCTCCCAAAAGTTCGGCCCGGATTTCAGAACCCCATTGAAATCAATGGGACCCGAACTTCAGTAATCAAAAAACACCATTTTTAAGCCCTAAAACCCAATAAATGCCCCTAAAAAGTGCCTAGGGTTCTGGGTCATACCCCAGGGACTATTAATCACACAAAAAAAAGTTCTTAAAAATTTTCATTTTTGATAGACAATTATTGAAAAAATTAAAAAAAAAAAAAAAAAAATCTTTGGATTTAGTATCTGGGGGGTCTAAAAAGTGTACCTGTGAAGATTCAGCTCTGTAGCATGTCCAGAACCATAAAAAAAAAGATTGTTTGTATTTTGTCACTTATAGAACAGGTTAGTGGCTTCTCTCTTTTCACACCTTGCCGGTTTAGTAGCAAGCGTTTTTTGGGCATTTTTTTGGGGTCTTTTCAGGCAGGCAAAACATCTGAACTTGTGTATATGGGTATAAATACACACATACTTATATATATGTGCAGGTGTATATATACATACATGGGTGTGTATATATACCCCCTATACACATGTTCAGATGTCATGCCTGACTCCAAACATGTGCTCAAAAAATCCCTATAGACGCCTGCAGCCAAAAAGCAAGCTGACAGGGGCGAAGCCATATTACTGCAGCGAAAGTGACTTCAGAGAAACTAGCTTTTCTCTATAGCGGTCACCCTGATATGGAAGGGTTTGGTCACCCTGCCATAGCAGTCACTGTCAGTTCACCCTACACTACACTACGGTCACCCTGGCACTTAACACTTTCCCTACAGAAACTACATTTTTGCATCTAACTAAAGTTTAAAAGAGCACCCTAACTACACTAGATATCCCTTTCCTCACACTAATAAATGCTAAATGACACTTTTAGCAGAAGTCCACGAACTGCTTCCACTCTCTTCCATGTCCCTGTATAACAATGCTAGGAATTTGGTGGGGGCTATCTTATATACTGGGGGGCGTATTCACTAATGATTGGCCTATGGACCCCCAAGTCACTCCAATCACATTCCTAGCATTCTCCTGCCCCCTCAATTGGCTTTTGCTAATGGTTCTGGTCCAATCATGGGCTTTTAAATGCCTATTTCCTGCCCCATTGCATTTTGGCCGGTTCTGGTTGCCAAATTCCGAACTTTTTGGGCAAAAAGTTCTAAATTCGGCCGAACCTCGAGCAGCCAATGTTCGGGTCGAACCGATGGTCGACCCGAACCGTTCGATCATCCTTAGTGATTACTTACCTTTGTATATGTCCATGTCCTGCTCCGCTCTTCTACTGCTAAGATGACATTAGGGCCTGGTTTGCAGGTTTTATCAGACAGGAAATCAATCTACCCGACAGAGCTGACTGAGGTGCAATGTAAAGGTCCTGCATGTGAGACTTTCCCATGGCAGGACTTTTCAAAGCCAAGTAGTGGGCCATAGTTTGAGGACTTCTATTTTAACCATTCCGAATAAAATAAAAAAATCCACAACATTTGTATAATTATTTTTTTAGTATTAATATTTCATATTAAACAAGCTCTATTGGTTAGAGCAGATTTATTATTTTAATAATTATGGTACAACAATTTAATATGCAGCATTCAGAATTTAGTACTGTTTTTTCTTGTTGAATTGGAAGTGTTATAAAACTCTTGAAAATAAACCTTCAGGATTTAATCTTTTTCTGTACTTCCTCATCCAAACTTTAACAGATTGTGGACCAGCAGCGGTGAATGAACACTGAATCCTATATTCTTCCTTAGATTAGTTAATTTAGTATGGGGCTAAAAAAGTACAGTTCATCAAAAAATGTAGCAGAATATGCAATAGACCAGATGGCTCCATGTGCATTGGGGATGTGTTTGTCCTGCATAATGTATTCCCATCTCAGTACTCTCTGATTCTTCCAGAATGAGATCTCAGTAAGGAAATCAGAATCATAAGAGTAGAATGCATTGGAATGAGTGCTATAACAAATTTGATTGCTTAATATATCCTTGTATATATTAAGCCATCTGCTCAATTTCAGCCAGTTTTCATAGCAAAGACCTTTTGAGTTTATCTATAGATCCTTTACAAAGGTAAACAAATTTCCTGTGACCTTTCTGATTGGTTTAATTAAAGCCACATTCAAATATAAAATATAGCAACACACAAAGGAGAAAAAATTGAGGTATGCTGTAGATATATTTATTATTATTATTATTATTAGTAGTAGTAGTAGTAGTAGTAATAGTAGTTATAGTAGTTTTAAAAATGATATATTTAATATATTAATATGAATATATTGATATATTTATTACTTCTCAAGGCCCCGTTCACACTGGGGCGATCCGACTTGCCGGGGCGACCTCATAGGTCACGGCACGCTGCTCGCACCGCGACCTCGGAGCGGCCGGCACGGACTTCATAACATTGAAGTCTATGCAGGTCGCTCCGGGTCGCCCCAAAGAAGCTCCGGACCCTTTTTCTAAGTTGGAGCGACTTGTGTCGCTCCTATTAGAACGGGTCCACAGCTTCTCTATGGCAGGCGACCTACGGCGACCTGTCAGGCGACCAGGTCGCCTGACAGGTCGCCCCAGTGTGAACGGGGTCTAAATATATTATTCATTCATGTGTTTTGAATAAAACATTGTGTTGCATCATAGCGTCTAAAATGATTAAAATTTACCAAGTTCAATTGTCAAGTGCAAGTGCCATTACAAAGAGTATGGGTGAACTCCAAACAACGGAGGGTTTAGGCTCACAGAGGCAAAGCGAAGTATTTGAATAGAAGCTCAAATAATATCAGTGTGTAATATTGATTTAAGGTACATCTAAACGTATTGAAAGCACTGAACACATTTTCTTCTGTATTTTAAATGAAGGCAGCCTCCAAGGCTATTAATTTAAATCTTTGATACCGCTGGTGCCCACAGCACAGATTTGCCAGTGAACCTCCAGTTTGTGTGTGGGCTGTGGTTGCACTTAGATGTCACTTTTTAATGATAACAGACAGCAACTCCATTTAAGCCTCGCCATAACTGAGAGTAGGAGAGGTGGTGCTATAATGGGATGGGAGCCAATCAGCATTTCTGTATAATCTCTAGGGGCCTATTTGGAAAGTAGTGGTGTACTGGTGCTTAAAAAAAAAACACAATTTGACATTTTAATGAATAGGAGAAAAAAGTGCTGGGAGGAAGGGAGCCTGATCAAATGGAATATCAAAGCCATGTGACCAAGATCTCATCCTATCACAAAGAATTCTCTATAGCATTAACCCTCTCCAGAGGACCCTGCAGGCTCCACACTGTGGCCTGCATTTTATAGATGAATGAAAACACTGTGGTGTTTTGTGTACATGCCTTGAGAGTACTTACGATGTTCCCTAATCCTGATCTATTGCAGGGACATAACAAATCTTTGTATATCTATCTGTATTCTCATCATACTCTGTGGGGCAGCACACTCTGCTGTTTTCTACTGTTCACCCACCTGTGCAATAAAAATAATTGGCATGCTTTAAAAGATGAATAGAGACCACTGACAGTTCTTCTTTAAGACACTGATAACTCAAGATGATTGCTCTTTAATTTGCTGCCACAGTCATTTTTGCATGTTTAAAAATCATTTTAGGCCTAAACATTACTTAAAACATCAGAGCAGACACAGTGGAGAATAAAATATTAGTAGTTCCAATTTTCTATTACACAATAATAATTTATTAAGAGTAAAATAAATAAAATAAATCAAAGCTAATTTTAGGGTAAATTACCAATTTTGTTTTAGTAAAATATAGTAATAAGATGAGGTAGTGCCGAGTATCTAACTTGTTGAGCCTTAAAATTGTGTGCGCTCGTGAAATGGCAACAAACTTCTGTATCCTAAATTTAATTTAGGTGATGCTTCAAAAACCCCTGCAGGTCATCAGTAGAGTTAACCACAAATAATGGGTCAATGCTTCAAAAAACCCTACTCCTACTCTGGTGTGCATGGCAATATGTAAAATGTGTAGCACATTTACGTTTGTATATATTCATTTATGTGGGGGTGGGATGGGGAAAATCAAAACATTTTTTTATGGGGATTTAGGTGCTTGGGTGCAACTTACATTTTTTTTTCACTAAACTTTATTTTTCATCACATCGGGGACAAAAAGTCCCTTATATGAAAAGTCCCTTTATTTTAATAAATATACTACACAATTATCTACTCCTTGGATTCTTTCACTTTACGTATGATGGAATGAGAGCTTACATCACAAGGATCTTCAGTCTGGGATACTGTGCTGGAGAGAAGTGGATTAATACAGCGGATTTGTATACAGCGCATAGGCTGCTTCGTCAGCCACTTACTTCTGGTAAGTGCATACTTGACCTACATACCTTGGGTGTAGAGAGAGCACTTATTCACTCTACTAAGATGAGATAGCCATCACAAGCAGTCTTAGACGGTGGATTAAGTGGTGGATTGGGACCTTTTCCTAGGGATTTCCTGTACTTGGAAAATCCCAATTGTCTGCCATAATGTCCCAGTCCCACTAAAAATCGCTGATCGCTGCCATTACTAGTAAAAAAAAAAAAAAAAAAAAAAATTCTATAAAAATATTGCATCACTTGTAGACGCTATAACTTTTGTGCAAATCAATGAAGGTATACTTATTGGGATTTTCTTAACCAAAAATATGCATTTTTTTCAAAATTGTCGCTCTTTTTTTGTTTATCGCGCAAAACAATAAAAACCGCAGAGGTGATCAAATACCAAAAAAAGAAAGCTCTATTTATGTGAAAAAAAAAGACATAAATATTATTTGGGTACATCTTCGCATGACTGCGCAATTGCCAGGTAAAATAACGCAGTGCCATTAGGGGGTAAAACCTCCCGGTCCAGAGGTGGTAAATAATATTAAAAATTACCTCTTCTATTTAATCTGCATCTGCTGTAATTTTGTGGAAAACTAAAAGCAGTATAGCAATCAGGCAGCATTCTGTACATCATTACAAGTCAAATTATAGTCATCCCCTGCAAAATAAATTTTAATGTTGGTGAGATACTCTACAAGGGTTAAATACTTCTGAAGGGATGCAGATACTGCAACTTTGCTCATCAGAACATGAAGAGCGCACCAGCTGATAATAACAAACCAGCTCCCCCAATTCAGAATCAGTATCCAAAGGATATAAAGGAACAAACAGCTTTTTCTTCAGATAAGAAAAAGGTAGGACTCTGCAGCAAAATGTGTCTACATCTGTAAAATATACATTGATCACATTGAGGGGATTGTTTTGGGGTTTTTTTTGTTTTTTTTCTCAACAACAGTGGATTTATTCTTTAAGCAGTCCATTCTAACTTTTCAGTTTCTTCAATTTATTAACCAAAAAGCAAGACTTGATTTTCATATTATACACTATTAAATGACAAGTCAGTACAGACTTTAAAAATACATTTAAAATCACCACTTGTAATAATGCAATTTAGCTCATCTTAGAGCCACATGCTTTAATATTACTGTAATATTACAGTAAAAGGTTTTATTGGCTTATCAAATATTGATCAGGCAATTAAGATTCATTTGTCCTTCACTGTTCTCATATTAAGTGTTAATATACGGTACCTTTGGTATGTCCTACACTATATAATTCAGAAACTTTCTATGTGTATTACCAGTTATATTGCCAGTTGTTACATGGTAAGCCTTGTTTGAATCTCCCATTTAAAATTCTCAATGATTTACAATATCTGTATCTGTATATTGATCTGCAGTGTTATTATGGTGCCCAATTGCATGCGGCAGGAAGCTTGTATAGTCAGTAGGATAAATAGTTAAAACTAGCCACAATGCCAGGAAGATGAGCAGAGGCCTTGCTATACCAAAATATTGCTTTCTTTCTTACTGTATTATGCCAAAAAGGAAATACTTAGTAGATAGATTTCCCCCACCCAGCCTACAGTGACCTCGTGGGAACCCTCCATCGATGCTGTGTTACCCATGTACAAAATAATGTACATCAGCAGTGGGTGCCCTAAGAAATATGATAGGGTTTGGTAACCTTGGACGGAGCAATGAGAGGTCTTCGGTGCGGATCCTTGGCTGCTTTATCCTAGTGTTGAGTTAAAATGGATGTAAACCCTCACATATATATCCCATGAAGTGAGCAGCTTCAGATGATACAACAGAGATTAAACAAATCTCCCTACATACATTTTTTTTGTATATTTGCTGTCTTCAGCGTTCTACACTGTTTCGAAAGTGAGCACTTTGTTAGATTTTCTTCCTGTTCTAGCACTGGGTGTGGAGTCTTGGCATACACTGTGTGACAGCTGATTAGAGGAAAGGCACCCCCCCCCCCCTTCCACATAGTAAAGGAAGGAAGAAACATGCAGAGCTGTACTGTAAATAGACCAGCTCTTACTAATATACAGTATCTCTTTGCACCCACCCCAACACAAATTTATAGCTGCTTTTATCTTCTGTGTCAGAGAACTTGTCAGAAGTTATCATGGTGATAACAGAGGAATGGAGTAGCAGAAAGACATGGGACTTAGAGCTTTGGAGAGAGATAAGTAAATACTACAGATATATGTGCCCAGGTCATATTTCATGAATGGGTTTACATCCACTTTAGGCGTTCCTGTAAAATTGCCCCCCTTTTTTAGAATGCTTCAATTTTGGATTCTCGTTTGCTACTTACATGCTTGCATTCTGTTTAACATGTTTTATATGTAGATATTGTTCACTGGTTACTACCTCATCATATTGTATTGCATGGTCATGTAATCTGTGCTCATTGTATCATGCCATTTTTTTAATAAAGACCAATTCTGGTTGTTAAAAAAATGGCCACAATGCAATTGCAAATGAACAGTCCTTACTGTAAATAAAACCCATCTTAGAGGGGTTCTCCTAGATACCAACAGGATCTTCCTTTACTTTGAATTATTTTAAGCAGATTTACAAAAAAGCTTTTTTCCCTATTTCAGTAGTTGTTCATTTTAAAATAATTCTCATGTTTCCATTACATTATTCGTCTTTAAAGAATAACTCCAGCTGAATCTTTTTATTCTGTTTTGGATCAAATTGGTATTGGTTAGAGTCTCTGATTTTTATTAGTCTGTGTTAGAATTTTGGAGATTTCACTTCAATTCCCTTTTTTTTTATTTGTCCATTAGTTTATGTTCTACTGAGAAACACTTTCTCTATTTCTTTTACAACTATCACTGGAAGAGAGGCAAAAATCTCTGCAATTGGGTCATTGACAGAAATCAAAACCTACCGTAATAGAATTTTTAAACTCTTACCCACTCCATCCAAAACCAAAAACAATAAAAATAGATGTAGTTAGGCTAAACTACCATTGTTTTTAATTATATACCAAACAAAAAAATTAAGAAATAAAAATAATGCCACTGTCCAGTAGTTTTTTTGCCTGATCCTCCTGTAAGAAGAAAAAGACAGGGGAGAAGAACTGTAGTCGGGCACAGTACTGGATTGATACAGGTAAGTGTTTGGAAGTGGGGGTCAGCAAGTGGCAAAACATATTTTACCCTAATGCATAAAAAAATGTTTTCATTTTTAGGACTACTTTAAAGTGTATGTTACCCCAATATTTCATATTCCTGAAATGTGTCAGTGGTACGTGTACTTGTATAAAACAGTAGTCTGTTTACTTTGCATTTATTCTTTGGTGTGAAATACCTAGTGATCTTTCCAGTCTCCTTGCTTTCCTAATTCCAACTGACCAAACTAGGGTAAAGAAGCACATGCATCCCTGCGTGTTCAGTTTGCTTCTTTGCCTTGTGCAGACTGCCTGTACTTCAATGGACAGACTTCTGTTGACATGCTCCCCTGCACATTTTCTTTCATTGGGAAGTTCAGTGTCCTGCTGTTTCTCTGCCTCCTGCTGACATGCCCCCTGCAGTCTCCACCCCCAGCTCTCTAAGCCCCTATGCAGCTGAGAATAGAGGTCATGTGATAAAAAGGTATTTATAATATTATATCTATATACATACCCTTTCTGAGTTACCCCTTGTCTCTGCCCCTACCTACCTCCGAGCACTGTTCCGTGGTTCCACCTCCCAGTACTGACCCGTTTAGAGAATACAGAATCAAGTAACATTTATATGGAATTTGTTAATAATAACATGAAAAGCAGTAAAATAGATCCTCTGCAGCCAACAACAATAGACCCCCAGCAACAATGGGCCACCCACAACAAAATACCCCTCCCCTCAGCAACAATAGACCACCGGCAGCAACAGCAGATCTGCCTACAGACAGCATCAATAGACCCTTCAGCAGCCAGCCCTCAACAGAAGATCCCCCCCAGCAACAACTGACCCCTCAGCAACATAAGACCAACTTTATCAACAGTAGATTGTTCACCAGCAACAATAGACCTCACCTTTCTTATGTTTTGCAGCGGGCCTTCTCCTGCCATCTTGAGGCCCCCACATGGGGATGGAATGCCAGGGCCTAGTCGCAAGTGCAAATTTTAAGGCCCTGGTAGTTCTGCCACTGACCTTACTATTACTAGCGGGCATTTTAGAGGATGTAAATTGAATAGAGGAAAAGAGCGCATGACCGCCCTATTGTAACACTGTTTATTAAAATGAAAGATAAAACAGTTAATAATACACTCACATGGAAAAGATGAATTTGGGCACATCAATACATCGATAACCCCAAGACGTCAGCAGCTATCTGAAGTGAATGACCATACTCCTGCTCGCCCTCCAGGCACTCTATCTCCTGTGCTATGCATTTCGGAGCTGTGGCCTCCTTCTTCAGGTCCTGAAGAAGAAGGCCATGCCTCCGAAACACGTAATCATAGCAACCCCCTGTTATGATGTGATGTCAGGAGGCTGTTCTCTCTGAAGCCTTTCTGAAGCACATCTGTTTGTGGCTTCTGACGGCTCTCCTTCCCGTCTTTTGGCGCATTCGTGGCGCTGGCTGGACCGGGCGCACGCGCACTCCAAGCTGCTGGCCCTGAAACGGCAGTCTCTATCTCCGGGAGTCTTGGTTCACAGGAGATAGAGTGCACCTGGACGGTGAGCGGGAGTGCAGTTATTCACTTCAGATAGCTGCTGATGTCCTGGGGTTATCGATGTATTCATGTGCCCAAATTCATCTTTTACATGTGAGTGTATTATTGACTGTTTTATCTTTCATTTTAATAAACGGTGTTACACTAGAGCGGTCGTGCGCTCTTTTCCTCTATTCAATTTTCTTCTAGTGATTGTCCACCACCCAGTGGAGAGTTAGGTGAGTTGCAACGCCCCATTGCTTATATCGCCATTTGATAGTTTAAAAGAATCACCAGCCTGGATGTTTAGATCAAGGAACCGCGCATGAACTGGTAATGTGTCTTTCATTGTAGAGGATGTAAAGGAGCACTCTGGAAGATATAAGGGGCACTCTGCAGGTACTAAAGCAGTACCTGCAGAATTACCCCTTACATCTTCCTGAGTGCCCCCTAGGGATCAGTGGCAGTAGTGGTTGTGTAGGGGATGGGATCAGTGGTGGTGGTGGTGGTGGGAGGAGGGATGGGATCAGTGGCAGTGGTGGGGGAATGGATTCAGTGGCAGTGGTGAGATAAATGGTGGTGGGGGGATCAGTGGCAGAGGTATATTGGTTGGGGGATGGGATCAGTGGCAAAGGGATGGTGGTGGAGAGATGGGATCAGTGGCACAGGGAAGGTGGCGGGAACAAAAGCAGTGGGGGGGATCAGTGGCAGAGGAATAGTGGAGGGGGAGAGGAGCTCAGTGGGAGAGGGATGGGATCAGTGACAGAGGGATGGTGGTGGAGGGATGGGATCAGTGGCACAGGGCTGGTGGTGGAGGGATGGGATCAGTGGCAGAGGGATGTTGGGAGGGATAAGATCAGTGGGAGGGATGGGATCAGTGGCAGAGGGGTGGGGGGATGGGATCAGTGGCAGAGGGATGCTGAGAGGGATGGGATCATTGGCAGAGGGATGGTGGGAGGGATGGGATCAGTGGCAGTGGGATGGTGGGGGGATGGGATGGTGGTGGAAGGATGGGATCAGTGGCAGAGGGATGGTGGTGGAGGGATGGGATCAGGGGCAGAGGGATGGTAAGGAGGGGTTGGGATGGTGGTGGAGGGAAATGATCAGTGGCAGTGGGATGGTGGGAGGGATGGGATCAGTGGCAGAGGGATGGTGGTGGAGGGATGGGATCAGTGGCAGAGGGATGGTGGGGGGGATGGGATAGTGGTGAAAGGATGGGATCAGTGGCAGAAGGATGGTGGGGGTGGGATTGTGGTGAAAGGATGGGATCAGGGGTAGAGAGATGGTGGGGGGATGGTATGGAGGGTTGGGATAGAGGGATGGGATCAGTGGCAGAGGGATGGTGGAGTGATGGGATCAGTGTTAGAGGGATGGTGGGGGGATGGGATTATGGTGGAGGGATGGGATCAGTGGCAGAGGGATGGTGGTGGAGGGATGGGATCAGTGGCTGAGGGATGTTGGGGGGAATGGGATGGTGGTGGCGGGATGGGATTAGTGGGAGAGGGATGGTGGGAGGGATGGGATCAGTAGTAGATGGATGGTGGGGGGGATGAGATGGAGGGATGGGATCAGTGGCAGAGTGATGGTGGGGGGTGGGTGGTGGTGGAGGGATGGTGGGGGGATGGGATGGAATCAGTGGCAGAGGGATAGTGGGGGGCAGGTGGTGGATGGATGGGATCAGGGGCAGAGGGATGGTGGGAGGGATGGGATCAGAGGCAGGGGGATAGTGGTGGAGGGATGGGATCAGTGGCAGAGGGATGCTGGGGGGGTGGGATGCTGGTGGAGAGATGGTGGGGGGATGGGATGGTGGAAGGGATGGAATCGGTAGGAAAGGGATGGTGGGAGGGATGGGATCAGTGGCAGAGGGATGGTGGTAGTTCCGCCACTGGTCATGAACAAGAAACCAGTTTTCAGATGGTTTGAGCTTTGTGACATGGTGCATTATGCTGCTGGAAGTAGCCACAAGAAGATGGGTACACTGTAGTCATAAAGGGATTGACATGGTCAGAAACAATACTTAGGTAAGCCGTGGCATTTAAACAATGCTTAAATGGTATTAAGTAGTGATGAGCTGTGTGTTTGACTCGAACATCAGCTGTTCATGTGTTCACTGAACACACCAACAAATGGGGTGCTCGGCAGGAAGTTTGCCCCGCCAATGAGCGCTCCATAATGCACTGCGCTCTTGCAGTGCATTGATTGCTAATGATTGGCCAAAGCATGCACCTGACTTGTATGCTTTGGCCAATCACAGCACAATGTACTGTGAGGACCATGATTGGCCAAAGGCAGAGTGCTTTTGGCCAATCATGGCTCAGGGGCTTAGTTCAAGCCCCACACTATATAAGGCTGCTGCTTACACAGCATCCATATATAGTGTGTGACAATAGAGATTAGGCTGGTAGTTAGCGGATAGTATGTTGAGTTAGTTTAGTGCAGTCAATGTAGTGTACAGTCATACACCACTTATAAAAGTATGGATATGTTGTAGTCCTGGGTCCCCTGTCGGTGCTCTTCAAGTTTGGTGTCCCTGTCACTTATGATTCGGGAGCAGTGCCATGCCAAGCTAAACAAGATTTCCCATAGACGCCAATATTAAAGACAGGGAGCAGTGCCATGTCAAGCTGACTAATATTTCCCATAGATGCCAATGAACACTGAAAACTGAAAATTGGTCTGGGCAGAAAGGGGGTGAAAGTGGCCTGTATTTATGTGGTTGAAGGGAACCCTATGACAGAATTAAGAAAAAAAAACAAAATGACGTGTGGTCCCCCCCAAAATCTATACCAGGCCCTTTCGGTCTGGTATAGATTTTAAGGGGAACTCCATGGCAAAATGTAAAAAAAAAAAAAAACGGCGTGGGCCCCCCCCCCCAGAATCATACCAAACCCTTATCCCAGCATGCAGCCTGGCAGGCCGCTAGCTTGTTCCCCCCCCCCTCCCCTGAACCATACCAGGCCTCTTGCCCTCAACATGGGGAGGGTGCTTTAGACCTGGTATAGACTGGGGGGGGACTCCACACCGGTTTTTTCCGCTTTTTTTATCTGTATTACCGGGAGCCGACAATACATTACAGCAGCGAGCAAGTTTAAATTACATTTTTTTCTTTAGAAATGCCAGTATTGCTGCAGCAGGCTCTATACATTGTACAGATGCACCACTTTACAGGCACATTAAGGGCCCCCCCCCCACCCAGGCATGGTATTTAAAGAAATGTTTCTTTTTTATTAAAAAAAAAAATGTTATTAAAAAAAAAAAAATTAAGCATCATTAAAATCACTGCTTCTTTAAAAAAAACTGTTTTTTAAACAGTACCTGGGTCCCCATACAATTTTTATGGCAATAACTTGCATATAAGCCGTTAAAATGAGGACTTTTGATTTTTCATGTTCGTGTTCCATATACTTTAATAGAGTTTGCATGTTCGATAGAACTTTTTCCCTTTTTGAGGCTTTCTGGTGCGAACCAAACAGGGGGGTGTTTGGCCCATCCCTAGTACTACGGGGTGCAAAGTGTGTCAAAAAAATATCCCCCACACCATTACCCCACCACCAGCCCCAACCATTGATACAAAGCAGGATAGATCCATGCTTTCATGTTGTTTACGCCAAATTCTGTTCCTAGCATCTGAATGTTGCAGCTGAAATCGAGACTCATCAGATCAGGCAACGTTTTTCCGATCCTCTGTTGTGCAATTTTGGTGAGCCTGTGCGAATTGTATCCTCAGTTTACTCTTCTTAGCTGACAGAAGTGGCACTTGGTGTGGTCTTCTGCTGCTGTAGCCCATCTGCTTCAAGGTTCAATGTGTTGTGCGTCAGAGATAATATTCTGCATACCTTGGCTGTAACGAGTTATTAGCTACTGTTGCCTTTCTTTTATCTCTAATCTGCCCATTCTCCTCTGACCTCAAGGCATTTTCCTCCACACAACTGCCGCTCACTGGATATTTCTTCTTTTTGGACCATTCTCTGTAAACCCTAGAGATGCTTGTGCATGAAAATCCCAGTAGATCAGTAGTTGTTAAAATACTCAAACCAGCCATCTGGTTCTAACAACCATGCCATGTTCAAAGTCACTTGAATCCCCTTTCTTCCCCATTTGGAAGTTTGGTTTAGACTTTAGCAAGCAATTGAACAGGTGTACCTAATAAAGTGGACAGTGGGTGGGTGTATATACAGTATGCAGTATATACATACCCAGCCTTTTTGCCTTCCATCTCGATTTTAAACTGAATGGGCTGCTTTACAAGTTGAGGGATCACATATACATTAAAGTGACACTAAAAGGTATCCTTATTCTCCAAAAATAATCCCTACACATAAACATCATAATGGCCCTGTAATCTATTTTTCATGAAATAGTTTCCTATTATACTTTTTCTGCCTTCTTGCAATGTTCTTCATGAGTTCCTGAATCTCTCCTTTTCCTCTTCACTTTGGTTTGTTTGGAGCAAGCAGTGCACTATAGTTGAGGCTATATGCACTGATCTGTGCACTCTACAAATTTCATGGTTCTTAGTGAACAAGAGGCTGTGGTTAGGTTTCTACGTACAGTGAGACCATTGGTAAAGAACGTAGCCACCCTCCAACAGGAAGAAAGATTGCAGCAGCAAAAAAATAATTTGGAAATTCGGAGGAGGCTGAGAGCAAAAGAAGGTTGGGCTAACTTGGGTTGCAATTATTATGGGAACCTGAACAGGTCTTAAAAATATTCCTAGAGGATCAAACTTGTCTGCAGGGATCTGTGTTAGTCTTGAAATTGACTTCTGAGTCCATGTGCAGACCAATGGACCCCAGAATCAGGCTAGCTGCATGATGGTAGCACAGTTTAGTACTGAAAGGGAATTAAATGAAGATAATCAAAGGTACCAGGATGCAAGAGGCTTAAGCCAGCCATGGACAGCGCAGACATCACTTAATTCACCCATCAACACAGTCAGTGTAAAGCCTCGTACACACGCGTCGAAAATCAGCAGGGAATTTTCGTCCAAAGACCGATCTGCCGATTTTCGGCTTGTTAGTATGATGCTTCCGACAACAGACTCCGACTTTTCGGCCGAAAAAAATCTGGTGTGCAGGCTATAAAATTTTTGTCCGCCGTCAAAACACGTCCGATTTTCGTGCAGTCAGTACAGATTTTGACAGGGAAAAATCTAATGAGCAAGTCTAGGCATGCTCAGAGAAGAAAGAACACAAAGAAAGCAAACCAACACATGACATCACTTCTGAAGTAGAATTTTGTCGGGCGAGAAAATTACTGTGCAGTCTGTCCACATTCCAACCAACAAAACACCACTCTGGACAAAAGACGGACGATCGGTCGGCCGATAATTATTGCGTGTTTACTAGGCTTTAATGGGGGAATCCCTCCCATGGAGCTATTGTGTTCTGGTGAGGGGAGTTGTCCTTGATGGGAGAACACAGTGATTATTGCAAGCAGCTATAGCCACTGGCAATAATCACATTAAAAATCTGACAGGCTGGTTGTACCCAAGAAGATTAGTCCATCAATTTGGGTACAATCAGCCTGCCCATACATGGTTTGAATCTCGGCTGGCCCCTACTGAACCAGCCAAGATTTGAACCATCTTTACTGTGACACATAGATTGGTAAAACACAGATACACAGATACATAGAAACATAGAAACATAGAATGTGTCGGCAGATAAGAACCATTTGGCCCATCTAGTCTGCCCAATATATCTGAATCCTATGAATAGTCCCTGGCCCTATCTTATATGAAGGGTAGCCTTATGCCTTTCCCATGCATGCTTAAACTCCTTCACTGTATTTGCAGCTACCACTTCTGCAGGAAGGTTATTCCATGCATCCACTACTCTCTCAGTAAAGTAATACTTCCTCATATTACTTTTAAACCTTTGCCCCTCTAATTTAAAACTGTGTCCTCTTGTGGTAGTTTTTCTTCTTTTAAATATGCTCTCCTCCTTTACCGAGTTGATTCCCTTTAGGTATTTAAAAGTTTCTATCATATCCCCTCTGTCTCTTCTTTCTTCCAAGCTATACATGTTAAGGTCCTTTAACCTTTCCTGGTAAGTTTTTTCCTGCAATCCATGTACTAGTTTAGTAGCTCTTCTCTGAACTCTCTCTAGAGTATCTATATCCTTCTGTAGATATGGCCTCCAGTACTGCGCACAATACTCCAAGTGAGGTCTCACCAGTGTTCTGTACAGCGGCATAAGCACTTCTCTCTTTCTACTGCTTATACCTCTCCCTATACATCCAAGCATTCTGCTGGCATTTCGTGCTGCTCTATTACATTGTCTTCCCACCTTTAAGTCTTCTGAAATAATTACTCCTAAATCCCTTTCCTCAGATACTGAGGTCAGAACTGTGTCAAATATTCTATATTCTGCCCTTGGGTTTTTACGCCCCAGGTGCATTATCTTGTACTTATCCACATTAAATTTCAGTTGCCAGAGTTCTGACCATTCTTCTAGTTTTCCTAAATCCTTTTCCATTTGGCGTTTCCCTCCAGGAACATCAACCCTGTTACATATCTTTGTGTCATCAGCAAAAAGACAAACCTTACCATCGAGGCCTTTTGCAATATCACTTATGAAGATATTAAACAAAATTGGTCCCAGTACAGATCCCTGAGGTACCCCACTGGTAACATGACCTTGTTCTGAATGTTCTCCATTGACTACAACCCTTTGTTGTCTGTCACTCAGCCACTGCCTAATCCACTCAACACTTGCAAACACTGAACCATGTCAGTATTTAACACTGGATTTAGGTGCTTTTCTTCACTCACCTTCTTCATAGCATATTTTCCAGCACATGTGGTCTTTAACATTATAAAATGAATATTAAAAAATGAAATGTTGTAAACAATATTAATAAAATTAATACTGCATCCACATTTATAAAAGTAAATGTACATATTAAACACAATGGAGTTGAGTTACTAAAACTGGAGAGTGCAAATTCTGGTGTACCTCTGCATAGAAACCAATCAGGATCCAGGATTTTTTGGCAAAGCCTAATTAAATAAAGCTGAGGTTAGAAGCTGATCAAGTGAAATCAGAGGGAAAAAAGCCTTAAAAAAGAAATAATGCCATCATCATATCTAATGATTGGTAAGCAGCAATATACAGTATCTCACAAAAGTGAGTACACCCCTCACAATTTTTGGAAATATTTTTGTATATCTTTTCATGTGACAACACTGAAGAAATGACACTTTGCTACAATATAAAGTAGTGAGTGTACAGCTTGTATAAAATGGTAAATTTGCTGTCCCCTCAAAATAACTCAACACACAGCCAAAGTATCAATATTTAGTGTGGCCGCCATTATTTTCCAGCACTGCCTTAACCCTCTTGGGCATGGCGTTCACCAGAGCTTCACAGGTTGCCACTGGAGTCCTCTTCCACTCCTCCATGATAACATTACGGAGCTGGTTGATGTTAGAGACCTTGCGCTCCTCCACGTTCCATTTTAGGGTTTAGGTCTGGAGACATGCTTGGCCAATCTCTTGCCATTACCCTCAGCTTCTTTAACAAGGCAGTGGTCGTCTTGGAGGTCTGTTTTGTATTATGTTTTCAGTAAATATTTCCTGCAATATTTTTTTTTTCTCTTTTCATTAAAACAATAGTTTAAAAATTGTTAAGCTGAATCTGTAAATGATCTAATTAAAGAACTTTTGCCTCTGTGAATGCCTACTGAATTTTAAACCTCTGTTACATTCCTGTTCAGGGCATAACAGCATGTGTATCACATATTTCATGAAGGACAGAATTGCAACAGTGGATGTGAGTGTATGTAAGTGGTTAACTGTGTAGTTAACCACTTAAGCCCCGGAAGATTTTACCCCCTTCCTGACCAGGGCCTATTTTGCGATTCGGCACTGCGTGACTTTAACGGACAATTGCGCGGTCGTGCGACGCTGTACCTAAACTAATTTGACGTCCTTTTTTTTCCCACAAACAGAGCTTTCTTTTGGTGGTATTTGATCACCTGTGTGATTTTTTGATCATGCGCTATAAACAAAAAAAGAGCGTCAATTTTGCAAAAATAATATTTTTCACATTTTTTTTATATGAAATTCCCCCCCAAAAAAAATGTAAAAATCTAAATTTTTTAACATTTTCGGCCAATTTGTTTTATGCTACATATGTTTGGTAAAAAAAAATCGCAAAAAGCGTATTTTGATTGGTTTGCGCAAAAGTTATCGCGTTTACTAACAAAGGGAAAGATTTTTGTCACTTTTGTTGTTTTTTTTTTAACGAGTAATGGCGGCGATCTGCGATTTTTTTTGCGGGACGGCGACATTGCGGCGGACAGATCAGACCCTTGACTGACATTTTTGACACTTTTGGGGTTACCAGTGACATTACTGCAGTAATCAGTACTATACATATGCACTGTTACTGTAAAAATTACACCGGCAGTGAAGGAGTTAACTGTATTGGAGAGAGAGGGGTTAAGTGTGTCCTAGGGGCGTGATTCTAACTGTGATTGACTGTGGCTACTAGTGTAAGAACAGAGATCAACGGTCCTAGTAGAACCGTCTGATCTCCATTCTTACACAGGGAAGAATGACAGGTGGCTTTGTTTACATTAGCCGCCTGCCTTTCTTACGGTGTAACAGACGATCGCGATTGCCGGTGGACAATGGGTCCGCCAGGCACACGAGCGGGGGGGGGTCCGTGACCGCGCGGGAGCGTGCCTCGGCGGCGCGCGCTCGTTACCTAGACCCTCACAGGCTAGCAGCGTAGCCCCGCTTTGCCTGTGAGGGGCTGACTGCCGACGTAAATAGCCGTGCGGCGGTCGGCAAGCGGTTAAAAGATAAATATTAACTTTTTTTGTTTTGCACATTTATACTTACCTAGGTGGATGCAGCATCGGTCTGCTGGCTCTAACACTGAGAACCGAGCAAAGCTGATTGCTCGGTTCTCACCGCTCCCTGAGCAGAAAGTTGCTGACTGTCAGTCAGCAGGTCTCTGCACTGCCCCCTCCTCATTCATTGGAGCGATGGGCTGTGGAGGGTCGGGAGCGGCCAGCACTTGCTCGCTGAGAGGCTAAGCCGGGTGCCAGTCCAGGGATGTGGGCAGATCCTGACTTCAATGTTGCAATCTTGCCTGAGCCTGGGCTAGCTTTGTGATGTTAGCCCGCTGTCTGCTGGAAAAAAGGTCACAGTAGTGCAGAACAAACTGCACTCCTGTGATCCACAGGAGAAGTACAGCTAAACGAGCTTTGGCTGTACTTCTCCTTTAAGCTGCCCAAGTTACAATTACTCTCAGTCTGTCCTTAGATTGTTGTCCCAGAGCAGGAAGATCTCTGCACACTTTAGAATCTGAGAGTGTAATCATCATAGATGAGGTGACCTTGGAACTTTTTTGGGAAACTGGAATGTGAACTAGTAAGTACTTTGACAACTTTACCAGTTTGCTAAATGAATCGGGTATACTGGTAAGGCGAACAGTGGCTTCCAAGTGAACTCTCACTTGGTGACCTGCTCAGATTTGCCTATCTCAAAATAACACTGCAGCTCTAATGTGACTAAATTGTAAAGATAAAATAATGTTTCAATTAATATGCAAGTCTCAATTACATATCAGCGCACGACTGCTTGGTTAATCCTCATCTTCACAGTCTTCTTATTGCTAATCCAGATTTAATTGCCACTCTTTAACTAAGAATAGCAATTGTGTGTATGCTTCTGTATCCCTGCCTTTATAAAAGAGATAATTGTTTATTAAAATGATAGAATAGAACGTTTACACATGAATCATGAGCCAACAATAATGTGCATCCTGAAAAAAAAAAAAAAAAAAAAATTGAGAATTATTTGTGTATAAAATGGGGACAATGCCCCCAATAATTCCTTTTCTGCCTCTATACCTCCACAGCAACGCAATACAAATGTATAGTGCCCTTGTATCACTAAATATCAGCTACTAATACAAAGTGTCCAATAATGTTTATCTACCAGATACGTATATAGAGTGCCCCTATTCCTGTATCAGATAAATCTGCACTTTGTCCCTTTTTTATGTATACCTGACACAAATAGTTCATGTGCCTCTATCTATTGGGTTAATATGTACAGTGTTGAAACTTCCGGTTCCGGCGCCCATGTGAGAGGCTGTGTGGGACATCGGCTCCGGGCAAACCTGCATAAAAGATCGTTCTTCCCGGTCCACACTAACCATCCGACCCCACGGTCCGACCCTACGCCTTTGGAAGACCCAGAGGGATGGACAAATTTCTTCGCCCGAACGGCTCCGCCGCACCGCCGCAAATTGAGCCCGCGGCTTCATCTGCGGCCTACACGGAGGCCGTAATGGCGGACGCCGCGCCTATACCCCAGCCGGCCCTACAAGGTCAGTCCTCCCTGCCCATGCCTGAGGCCCAAATCGCCTCTCTAGCCCAGGCGGTGGCCAGCCTACTATCACCCACCATCACAGAGGCAGTGGATAAGGCGATAACCCTGGGGATGGCCCAGCTGCAGAAGGAACTGGGAGACCACACACGCAGGCTACAGGAGCTGGAACATAGGCTTTCAGATGTGGAGGATGAGCTCCAGGGCTCATTCTCGATGGACCAGCAAGCCAGGCAGACCCAGCGCTATCTATTGGACAAGCTGGACGATCTAGAGAACCGATCTCGGAGGAATAACCTCCGGATCATAGGCCTCCCTGAATCATACGGAGCAGAAACGCTAATGGATTTGACCACTACCCGCCTCCCTCTGGCCTTGGGGATTCACACAACATGCATTGCTGAGAGAGCACATCGCTTGGGGGCTCCATCTAATGACAGGAAAACACCCCGCCCTGTCATAGTGCGGTATCTAAACTACATGGACCGCCAAAATATCCTCAAATCGTTTAGGAACTCTAAATCGTTCCAAGTTGATGGCCACAAGTTGTTGGTCTTTGCAGACTACTCGCAGGAGGTTACCAAACGCAGAAAGGCCTTTCAGCCAATATGCCAAGCTCTCTACCACAAGGCTATCAAGTTCACCCTAGCATACCCTGCTACCTTGCGTTTAACCGACTTATCAGGGGAACAAAAGTCTTTCACATACCCTGAGGAAGCTGTGCACTTTCTTGACCGCCACTTCAACGTTCAGGTGGAGCCACCAGAAACTCCGTCACCCCAGCGCCCCCAGGGGGCAAGAGAGCAACGGAGTCCACGGAAGGAGCCGACGAAAAGGCAACGCACCAATGGATCGTCGTCCAGTCGCAGGAATCGTTGAGCGACCCCACGCACCTGCCGGTGCTGGCCGCTCTTTTCTCGTTTTCTCCGGGAGGAGACCTCAGCTCTGGTGTCACCTTACCTACGTGACATATACCCTTTTCATAAATCTGGGCAGTGACTGCTGGCTATGATGCCCCTACGGCTCTAAGAAATACGGATCTGTATCCCGTGCCTCGGCGGCTCGGCTGCCCCCTCTCATGATCCAGCAAACTTTCGCTGCCTTGAAGGTATAGGTAATAGAACATGTTCTATACTTATTGTTTATATCCATTAACCTTCTGATGGTTTAATTCCTGTTATGTTTTATTAAGTTGACGTTTACCTGTTACTGAGTAATCACAGTTTCTTTGTGACTTGGGCCACGGCCTTATTACTGGTTTCTGGGCTCGGTGTCCCTTTTGGGCCGTGAGGTGTCGATACTTGAAGCGATCTCGTTGCCTATTTTGGACGCTGACCATAGAAACTCGGTAACGCTGTCCGTCCGCGTGCCCTATTACATGAGGAAAAAAGTGAAGTGTCCACAATGTTTTTGCCCCCTATCCTCCTTTCTAGCCCTAGCCCCTGGTGGGCTACTTGTGCCCCTGTCCCCCTCCCTTGACTTGCCAGATGTACGGCCCTTACTGGGTCACCTGCTAATTATCTTTAGTCATAGGTTGAATTCTACCGGGTGCCGTCTCAGACCTCATACTGCTCTTAAAGGCTTCACGGCTCAATCTAGCTTTTATGATCCCCCATGACCATTGTCTCATGGAATGTCAAAGGACTTAGGTCACCTCACAAACGAATGGCCGTCCTCAGACACCTGAAACGTCTGAGGGCGGACATTGCAATACTGCAGGAATCTCACTTAGAGGAGAGAGATTTCCACAGAATGCATAAGCTCTGGGTAGGACAGGTATTTGGTTCACCAGCAGTAAAAGGGAAATCAGGGGTACTGATTCTGATCCACAAGAACTACAAAGTCACAGTCCATGACAAACACTTTGATGGGGAGGGGCGCATCGTCATTCTGCATCTCAGAGATGGGGTGCAGGAGTGGGCGGTGGCGGGTGTGTACGCGCCTACCGCCCCCTCTGTTTCATTTTTTCAAACACTGGCTAGTGCCCTAGCACCTTTCCTTCATCTACCATTACTAGTGACCGGTGACTTCAACCAGCTCATGCAACCCTCTGAAGACAGATCACGGGCCACGGGGTCCTCATTCTCTAAGAACACATATCATTCCCCTTTATTGCTCAACTTGGCGGAAAGTTTACAACTTACCGACACGTGGCGCTTGTCGAACCCCACAGGCAGGGAATTTACTTTTTACTCTCACCCCCACAACACCCTCACGAGGATAGATTACGCATTCGCCAACACTAAAATGCTCCCGTACACTAGCTCACCGAAAATCCACGACATAGTTATTTCGGATCACGCTCCCATATCCATCGATATCTCCATACATGCAACCGCCCCTTCCTTCAAAAATTGGAGATTCCCCTCCTACTTGGCCAAGGACCCTGGGATTGCTACCCTTTTAGGCGACGTATGGGCCGACTTTGTCAACATCAATGACACACCTTCCATTTCCCCGACGCTTCTATGGGAATCAGGTAAAGCAGTCCTGAGAGGACGCATCATCGCATACGAGGCGGCATATAAAAAGAAGGTGGCCAAAGCCTATACGGAAGCCAGCGCCTCCCTTAGAAAAGCACAGACCGACCTCAACCTTGATAACTCTCCGCCTAACAGAGACAGGTGGCGCAAGGCGAAGACAGAATTCGATACCTGGGCTGACAATAGGGAGAGACTCTACAAATCCCACCTGGATTGGAAGTTCCACTCCTTTGGGAATAAACCTGGAAAGCTGATGGCCTCTTTGTGCCGCGGACCTTTTGAGCCCACACTTGTATCCTCCCTTAGGGGGGCAGATGGTCAGCTTGTAGAGTCTCCCACCGAAGTCAACAAGGTATTTGCGGACTTTTATAAGTCCCTGTACGGATCCGAATCCTGCGATGAACCTACAGCTGCGCGATGGTTGTCATCGGTGGCACTCCCTACGGTATCCCCGACCCAATTAGACTCCCTAAATTCCCCTATAACCGTCAAGGAAGTGCGGAAAACTGTTCTAGGACTGTCACCAGGAAAATCGCCCGGTCCCGACGGTTACACTCCGGAATTCTATAAATTGGCCGTAGACCACTTGGCCCCTACCCTACAAAGCGTCTTCAATCATATTATGTCAGGCCATCCATACCTGCCGACTGGTTACCGGGCACACATTAAGCTGATTTACAAAAAGGGGAAGGACCCGAAGGACCCGGGATCTTATAGGCCCATCTCACTATTAAATGTGGATTTGAAGCTGCTCTCCAAGATCATAGCGGACAGATTAGCGTCTATACTCCCATCCCTTATACACCCAGCCCAAGCAGGATTTGTTAAAGGGCGCTCAGCAGCCGCCAACATTAGAAAGGTTATAACCGCCCTGGAAATCACTAAAGCGAACCCTGACAACACGGCGGCAATCATCTCTTTAGATGCCGAAAAAGCCTTTGATAATGTTAATATACAGTGGCTAGACAAAGTACTGATACGCTTTGGCTTCTCCGGCGCTTTTTTACACACAATTAGAACCATGTACGCATCCCCCGAGGCTCAGGTGGTAATAGCAGGCCACATTTCGGAACCTTTTAAGTTATACAAGGGTACCAGACAGGGGTGCCCTCTATCACCCCTGCTATTTAACCTGGCCCTGGAACCATTGTCCAGATACATGCTGCATCATCCTGGGCTCCGGGGGATCAAAGTGGGCCAGGAGGAACTCCGTACCGCCATGTTTGCGGACGACGTTCTGATATTTACCGCAGACCCTAACCATGATTTACCGCTTATACAGGACATGTTTGCAGAATATAGATTATGTTCCGGCCTCCGTATAAACTTCACTAAAAGTGAAATCCTCCCGCTAAATACAGTTCATACTCCGCATTGGGCATCATCTACCCTCCTTCGGGTCAACACCAGTCATATTACTTATCTGGGCATAAAAATAGGTTGATTCTCCTCCTCCTTGTACCGTCTAAATTTCACACCAGTTATCGATAAAATGTGCGCAGAACTCAAAACATGGGCGAATTTGCCACTCTCCTTTAGCGGTAGGTGTCACCTATACAAAATGACCACCTTCCCCAAACTCCTCTACCCTCTCCAAACTTTGCCACTTCTCTTGAAACATGTAGATATCTCTAGACTACACAAAGCTGTCTCTTCATTTCTATGGAAAGGGAAACGCTCTAGAATATCGATGGCCAAATTACACTTAAACAAACGGGATGGGGGCATGGATCTTCCTGACACTCGGTTGTATAATGTGGTCTGCCTTGTGAGGAACTGTATAGACTGGTTGAGTCGTGAATCCAGATATACCAACTATGCCTTGGACTCAGAATTAGCCGCTCCCTGGAACCTGGCGGCACTGCTGCACTGTGGAACAGCTGATCTCCCGGTGTCGCTGCGCGGCAATTTGCTGCTCAGGGATACTGTGATGGCTTGGAGGGACCTGAGGAGACGTTTTAAGTTGCCTCAGCGCCTCTCCAGGTTCTTGCCTATATGTAATCACCCCAAGTTCCCACAGGCCCAGCAGTGCTCTGCTTATGGGGACTGGTCAAGGCGAGGTGTTACTAGGTTTGCTCAATTGTTTGATGAATGTTCAGGTATGCCTCTCTCGTTTGACACCTTTGCTATTCGTTTTCATCTGCCGAAGGGTCACTACTTATACTACAGACAATGCCTAAGTTTTGTGGACTCAATCTGCCGCACGCCCCAAAATCGCTTTGCCACTTCACTACTGGATACGTGGCTACAACAGGGCAAACATAAGATTTCCCACCTATATAAGCCCTTGCTTGCTGCACTCTCTCAACATGTCTCTGACCAAGTGGCGAAACCGTGGAATGCTATACTCCACTCTGATACAGCACATCACCGCATCCTATCCGGATATCTCACCACCCGCCGATACATCACAAATGAGTTTTGGAGGGAACAGCAGTTCAAACTTATGCATCGGGCTTACTTTCCACACATAAGGTGGTCCGCAGATGTATCCCATCACTTCTGTACGCTGTGTAAGAGCCAATTTCCCTCTTTGCTTCACAAACTCTGGATGTGCCCTCCCATCGCCTCTTTTTGGGACAAGGTCTTACGGTATATATCGAACTACACGGGACTAATGCTACCAAAGGACATTTACCTCCTGCTGTTTGGTGATCCATCGTTGCCCGATATTCATATACCCAAACACTCCCGGAGTATTTTGTTCAACAACAAGCCATGGATACTCTCTTGCCTCATGATAGCTCGCAGACTAATCCTGAAGCGGTGGTTGGAGCCATCTCCTCCCACAACCAAAGATCTCCATGTGGACTTATCTAGGCTGCGTGACCTAGAATTTACAGGCCTGCAACACACTCCCTCTGCCACCGCCCTACGCTTTAACAGGAAATGGCATCTCTTTCCCACAATGGCAGGGGATTCTCATAGTAGACCTGGTCTGGACATTTGACCTTTCAATGGATGCACAAGATCTGGCAGATCCCTCTTCCTTCACACCTTGGTGCCGCTTCATTCCTAACTGCCCTCGGCAAAGGCCCGATCTATCTTTATCATTATGGGGCACCATGACAAGCCATACGGTCTGTTGGGGATTTGATATTTATTTACTGCTATTATCTAGTTGCTAGCTGTGTAGTACTAGTTACATCTTACTGTTTTGTATGTGCAGAGAGTGCTTGAGACGGTGCCCAACGTTGACACTAAACGTTGCCAATGTTCATTTTCCTCCCAGGAGCAAATATAGGGGGCTTTGGCCCCGTTATACCGCATGTATCAGGTTTACACGCATATGTCTGGCTATCCATCCTCCCCCCCCCTTTTCCCTACCTTCTTCCCCTGACCCTACCGTTTCCCTTCTTAACCCCAGAAAATAGAAAAATGGTATCATTACTATCATTAATATCATTAATATTAATATCAAAAATATCATCTGTTGTTGATACCTTTGGTTACAGAGATTACTGTTCTGTTATCCCTGGAGTTCTATACGCACATTCGCTTATTTTTGTTTCATGACCGATTGCCATTTACTGTGTATCCACACTATTTGTTCATTGTATGGTTGTAATGTATTTCTGCTGTAATGCGTTGAACTTCAATAAAATATGTACAGTGTTCTTGTATTTCTATCTACAAGGTACACAATGTGCTTATATCTCTATACAGTATACCAGTTACATAAGCACAGTGCCCCTGGTATGAATTTACTATGCATTTATTTACTGTTTGTGTATCCTGCCTCCCCTTCGGTAACTCCTCTACCTCAGTATGTCGTATAGTACCCATGGATGTGGGATGATAATTTTTGGATGAGGCCAATCTCATGTTTGTGGATAGGCACAAAGCTTGTCAGACAATGTCAGTGGTGGCTATCAATCAAACCTGTTGTGATTGCTTTGTTCCATCTTTGCAATTGGGCACTGGCATTTGCTCTTTACTCTCTGCCCTGCCATACATAAGCACCCAAGGCCAAACACAATTCACTCTATGTTTGTGCAGCGATCTGCAAAAAGGTTTCCTATGGGTGGTCACCATCTAAGTCAATGACCAGCTTTAAACCATTTTATGGTGTGGTAAAAGGTTCAGTGAGTGAAACAATATCCTGCTTGCTGCCTCTTTGAGGCCATTTTCGTTTATTCTGTAGGTACGGCAATGAATATAAAACTCATACAAATTGTGTAAAATACACTGCAGATAAATAACACTGAATGAAAACTAATGTAGGATTCTTTATTGTTTTTTTTTTTCTGAAAAAAATGTGCATTGGTTTTCATATTATGAATTATGAAAAAGAAAAACATAGAACCCCCATATTCTTTCAGGCCATCAGGAATAGTTATAATAGACCCCTTACACTTCAAGTAGTGGTCCGAGTTCAGCACATCATTTGGCTTTGCTGTCTTGCATTAGTGGGGCCCTCAAATTCAGTTCCCACCCTAGACACAACCTTCAAAGAATTGGTATGTTCTCATGGAGTAAAACATTTTTTTTTTTTTTGGGCCTTATAATGGTCTTGCATGACTGTTGTGGGAACATGAGGCTTTAAAGAGATTCTGTCATGAGAACAAGGGGTGCAACTTGGGACCCAATCCATTTAATTTATTTATAAATTATATAGAGGATGGGATACACAGCTCAATCGCAGTTTTTGCAGACAACATAAAAATAAGCAGGGCAATAACTTCACATCAGGATATAGAAATTTTACAGAAAGACCTGAACAAAATAATTGATTGGGCAACTACCGTATATACTCGAGTATAAGCGAGTTTTTCAGCATGTTTTTTCATGCTGAAAATGCACCCCTCGGCTTATACTCGAGTCACTGACTGGAGTGTCTTTTTAAAAATGGCGCCGCTCGGCGCCGACGTGTCACTGCGCATGTGCCGCATGCCCGGAAATAGCCGAACGTGTTCGGCTTTTCCTGAGCATCGGTGGCGCATTTGCGTTGACGTATGGCGGCGCCGGGTGACGCGATTTTTAAATCGAAGACGGCGCCTCACCGACAGGTAAGTGAGATGCCTCCGCAGCCCCTGTATTTCCTCATGCAGTGCTGCGGGCATGGTACAGGACATTCTCCTGTACCATGCCCGCAGCACTGCATCTCCTGTGCCATGCCTTTAATTACTGTGCCATGCCTATACCTACTGTGCCATGCCTATAACTACTGTGCCATGCCTATACATACTGTGCCATACCTGTACATACTGTGCCATGCCTGTAATTACTGTGCCATGCCTATACATACTGTGCCATGCCTATACATACTGTGCCATGCCTGTACATACTGTGCCATGCCTGTAATTACTGTGCCATGCCTATACCTACTGTGCCATGCCTATACATACTGTGCCATGCCTGTACATACTGTGCCATGCCTGTACTTACTGTGCCATGCCTGTACCATCACCTGTACTATGCCTATACCATGACCTGTGCCATGCCTGTACCATGACCTGTGCCATGCCTGTACTGTGACCTGTGCCATGCCTGTACCATGACCTGTAACATGCATGTACCATGACCTGTGCCATGCCTATACCTTCACCTGTGCCATGCCTGTACCATCACCTGTGCCCTGACCTGTGCCATGCCCTTACCATGACCTGTGCAATGCCTGTACTATGACCTGCGCCATCTCCTGTACCATGCCCGCAGCCCCTATTTTGTGTCTCGTGGTGGTCCAGTAGCTGCAGCATTTCCCACCCTAGGCTTATACTCGAGTCAATAAGTTTTCCAACTTTTTTGTGGCAAAAGTAGGGGTCTCGGCTTATATTCGGGTCGGCTTATACTCGAGTATATACGGTACATGCAAATGATGTTTAATGTGAAGAAATGTAAGGTAATGCACTTGGGGGCTAAAAACATAAACACAAGCTACTAACTAATAGGAGAACCTCTGGGGGAATCACGAGGAGCCACTACAAGCACTAAATGTATTCTCGCTGGAGAAGAGACGCTTAAGAGAGGACATGATAACGATTTACAATTACCTCAATGGGGATCCCAGCATAGGAAAAATACTATTCAGTCTCAGGAAGTGCAAGAGGACACGGGGCCACACAATGAGATTGGAAATTGGAGGAGAAGCGGTTTAACCTTAACCTGTGCAGGGGTTTTTTTTCACTGTCAGAGTGACAAGGATGTGGAACACTCTTCCACAATTGGTGGTGTCAGCAGGGAGTATTGATATTTCTAAAAGACTCTTGGATGTGCATCTTAAACAACACAACATACAGGGATATTGGAAATAATTATCAACACTAACACCCGTACACCTACACAGGCTGAACTGGTTGGACTAGTGTCTTTATTCAACCTTACCTACTATGTAACATTCTGCTGGTATGGTCATGGAGGTGAACATACCTGCAGAAAACCTCTATCATTGCCAATGCTGGTTGATTTTGACAGGCAAAACTTTGACACTTCCAGGTATTGTCAGAATATTCCATTAAGACCTCACATCCCTATTGGCCCATCGATATGCTGGGAAGACTCTACCCAATAGGAAAAGGAGGTAGGAATGAGTTTACTTGTCAGAACGTCCTGAGATTCTACTCTGCAGACTCTGTAGCACAGTAAAATATCTTGGTTCTGTATAAACCTAGTCAGGGAACTGTAGCCTAATGTTTTCTGGAGCTTATACATAGGGTAAGCAACAGCAGCACACCAATTCCCTGCTACAGTGGGGAAACTGATACCTGTTGCAGTTCTCACAGTCACAACTAAACTTAATGCTGCTTCCCTTTTTGTTGCCTTTTCTATAATGATTACCATTATACCCAATGATATCATTTGTTGATCGTAAGAATTACTTAGTTGCTGTTTTCTGAACTTCATAAATAACGCAATGTAACTATAATTCAAAGCGGAAGATGCTGGGATGTGGCTATAAATCTAGAAAAAGAAAATGATTATGGCTTTGAGTAAATTTAATCTTTTCAGCTACTAATTACTTCAAATCACTATATAGGTCACATATAACCCTGGGCTATAACCACAACTTAAGTGACAACAGGAATGCCACAGCTACAAACATTCTAATTAATTTGCTAATTTGATCGTGTCGGGGAACAAAATGAAATTAATAATTTATTTTTTAAATAAAGTAGCACATTTTGTCCCTTTTGGACGGGGCTCGTGAGGGAGGTAGAATTCAGAAGGAATAATGGATAAATGTTTTGGCTGACTGGGTACATATGTTGAGCACAATCCCTATGCTATTACAGAGAAAAAATAAAACCCCTAAGGGCCCTGGTATATGGGTTGATTCCTTACCTCCCTGCCACAATTAACCTTCCACAAAACATTCCCATACCTAATTATACCTACTAGTTATTAATGCATACAGTGACAAATATCTAAAAATACTATTTATAAATGTTAAAGAGTAACTACTATCTACTTACAGTAGGCTTTCATCGTCAGTCATTATTAAAAATGTTATTTCGCCATAATAAAAGAACAATAAATCAAGGTCACTGTTTTATCTAATTAGACATGAGGCACAAGATGTATAAGCAAACATGAATTGAATAGTCACATAAACTGGTTCTAAAACTTTACTTAAAAATGTGTTTTATTGTTACATACTCACTTCCTGTTTTCTCTGACAAATATCACAAAAACAGGGAGAAAGGAGAAATCTCCCAAATGGGGCAATAAAAAGGATCATACATTCCCGCTCTATCCAAATATAGTATAATAGTTTTGACTGGAGTAGAGGTTTAAACAGATCCCAACATGCACGTGTGTGAGCAAATGTCTGTCTGCCTGCCTGTCTGTCTATAGGCTTCTTTAACCACTTAAGCCCCGGAGGATTTGGCTGCTAAACGACCAGAGGGCATTTTGCGATTCGGCACTGCGTGACTTTAACGGACAATTGCGCGGTCGTGCGACGCTGTACCGAAACGAATTTGGCGTCCTTTTTTTCCCACAAACAGAGCTTTCTTTTGGTGGTATTTGATCACCTGTGCGATTTTTTGATCACGCGCTATAAACAAAAAAAGAGCGTAAATTTTGCAAAAATAGCAATATTTTTCCCTTTTTTTTATATGAAATTCCCCCAAAAAAAAATGTAAAAATCAAAATTTTTTAATATTTTCGGCCAATTTGTTTTATGCTACCTATGTTTGGTAAAAAAAATCGCAAAAAGCGTATTTTGATTGGTTTGCGCTAAAGTTATTGCGTTTACTAACAAAGGGAAAGATTTTTGTCATTTTTGTTGTTTTTTTTTTTAACGCGTAATGGCGGCGATCTGCGATTTTTTTTGCGGTACTGCGACATTGCGGCGGACAGATCGGACCCTTGACTGACATTTTTGACACTTTTGGGGTTACCAGTGACATTTCTACAGTAATCAGTGCTATACATATGCACTGTTACTGTAAAAATGCACTGGTAGTGAAGGGGTTAACTTTATTTGAGAGGGAGGGGCTGTGTGTGTCCCTAGGGGCGTGATTCTAACTGTGATTGGCTGTGGCTTCAACTGTATGCAGAGTGATCAATGGATCTACATAGTAGATCCATGTGATCAGCTCTCATACAGAGAGGAGAATGACAGGCAGCTTGTTTACACAAGCTGCCTGACTATCTCCCTCTCCCCCGCCGATCGCAGAGTGGCCGGCGGCGATCGGGTCCGCCGGTCACGCGCGCGGGGGGGTCCGTGACCACGCGGGAGCGGGAGCGCGCCTCCGGCGGCGCGCGCTCGCTCCCTAAACCCTCACAGGCGAGCGACGTAGACCTACGTCACTTTGCCTGTGAGGGGCTGACCGCCCACGTAGATAGTCGTGCGGCGGTCGGCAAGTGGTTAACTTATTTTCTGACAACCCCCTGGGCTCCTGTATACACCCAAGGAATATAAGTTTCCCCCCTCTGAAGCTCATAGAGAATACACCTGATGAGGAAGACATGGCTAGGTATGTGGTCTGCAGCCAGGTGTACAGTCTGGCACTTTGTAGTTTCAGCATGTGTTAAGCTGGCCAGGAGCACAATAGCATCTAGCATCTAAGGAAAACATGTGTAAAAGTGCTACAACCTTCCCATGTAAAAGCTCCACCTGGTACTTAGACCTGACTGCTGACACCTCCAACCTACCAGAGTAAGGAAAAGGATGGTCAGCACTCACAATGACATCCAAAATAGTATTTATTAGGTAAACATGTACCAAGCTGTAAAACAGTCTAGGTATTTTGAACGTTAATCCTTAGTCATAGCTGGCCATGTGATATGTGAGAACAGGTGAGTTCAACCTGATGCTGCACTCTATATTTTGTTTTGTATTTAACTCCTGATTCCGGCATTCTATACATTTTGTTATAAATTACATAATCCTGACCAAAGTGTTCATTGTCCCAACAGTTGCTGGTTTTAAGGAAAATCTTCTTTAACCACTTCCTTACTGTGCGATAGCCGAAAGACGGCTACAGCCAAGGCTCTGTTGTTCCAGAAGGGCATCCATGGACATCCTCCTGGAACCATGCCCCTCGCACACCACTGGGGTACACATCCGATGTGCTCTGTGATAGTTGTGTTCTTCGGACACAACTGATAACATATTGTGGTGAAGGGCCAATCATGCAGCCCATTACCATGTGAACAGCTCTGTCCAATCACAGCTGATCACAGTGTAAACAGGCTTTCTGGTTATTGGCAGTACTCTTCTTACATGCTGTCACAGCAGAGAAGAGAGCCAGCAACCGGTAATCCTGACACGGGACAAGTACACAGATAATCAGGGTATAGATCATCAGCGCCCTGATTATCAGTGCAGTCCCATCAGTTCCAATCAGTACCCATCAATGCTGCCCATCAGTTCTGCCAATCAGTGCCCATCAGTGATGCCCATCAGTACCTGCTCATCATTGCCACCTATCAGTGCTCATCAGTGCCACCTATCACTACCCATCAGTGCCACCTATCAGTGCCCATCTGTGCTGCCTATCAGTGCCCATTAGTGCTGTCTATCAGTTCTGTCTATCAGTGTCGCATATCAGTGCAGCCTCATCAATGCCTTCTCATTAGTGCCGCCTCATTAGTGCCGCCTCATCATTGCTCATCAGTGCAGCCTATCAGTGCTCATCAAGGCAGCCAATCAGTGCCCATCAGTTCAGCCTTATCAGCGCACATCAGTAAAAGAAACAAAGTTACTTATTTAAAATGTTAATTTCCGCGCTGTAGGATATATTTAGGGTGAAGGAGTAGGCTGCAGCCTCCCAGAGAAATAGTCAGGGACTAAAAAAAATTAGAAATAAGGGTGTGGGAATATCGCTCTCTACTATAGGTGTGTATGTAATTAGACAGGAAGGTATGTAAAAATATGCACAAAGATCAATGAATAAATAAATAGATATCAATATGGCACAAAAGGTAAATAATGATCATAAATACAGCTAAAAAAAGTATGTGACATAAGGTGAAAACCTTATAAGGTGCAGAAATAAATGTCAATAATAGTGAATAAAATGACTGTGTGCATAAGAATTATAAAATGCAAATAAATAGGGTCCAATAGAGTGCAGTCATAAATTACACTGTGCCCCCCCTATTAAAATGCTGTTTTTATGTGTATTTTCCAGACCGGCACAGAGACAGCACTAAATTGTAAGAATAGGTTGAGGCGCGGCCACAGCGAAACGCTCCCTCACAGCCCCTATTCATTCAGGGACAGGCAAGCATAGGGAGGGCGGTCCTGTTGGAGGCGTGACGGAGGCGTAACATCACGAGACATGTCACGCGGGCGCCTGCGCTGTCACAGTCTGTGCAGTGAGTGCACCATCCACCAACCCAGCCCAGGCCCAGCCCAGCCCAGCAGAGCGCTGCGGCCAGCAGAGGAGTCACGAGTTTAGAGGAGCCAGAGCACAGGACAGGAGGAGCAGGGCCGGGGCATCCATTTTAGAGGTGGCGGTGAGTTGAGCAGTGAGTCCACTGCACATTTACAGTCTCATACCACCCTCACACCCCTGCAAAGGACGATGTGAACTGACACTCTGACAGAATTTTACAGCTGAACATGGCAAACAAGTATAATACATGTCAGTAACTTTGCTATGTCCAGCTGTAAAATTCTGTCAGAAATATTTAATGTTTATGCGTTTGATGCCCATTGTTTAAAATATTTCTAACAATTGGCATCAAACGCATAAACATGAAATATTCGTTAAAGCAGTGATATGTCAGTGCCTTCATTTCCAAAAACAAAAAGCAGCATGCAAACAGTGTGAATATACAAACACCAACAAAATATAAAATATGGTTGCAGCACTGAAAGTTATGACCTATAGTGATGTCATAAATCAAAACAAGTGAGTGAAAAATATATACATAAATATATAAATCAAGTCCATAGAAAATGTGAATATAAAAAAATGAAGTCCATAAAAAACCTGCATTGATTAAAGTGTTGCCACAGTGTGATCCTCCACCAGTGTAGTAAATGCAAACTCACCAGACCAATATGTTGTCTACATTATAGGACAGCACATATGTTTGAGCATGAATATCCATTCCTGGCTATTCCAGCTAGATCATGTCCAGGAAAGGATATTCATGCCCAAACATAATGATTTCATTAAAATGTTCATGTATGTTGTTCTTGACAGAATAAACTCAGAGCTAAAGTATCGCTTTTCAAAAGATTCTCTGTAAATTATGGAAGGTGTACAGTTGCTGAATCCTCAATCTGATTAATTTCTTAATTTTGAGAAATGGCTACCAATGGCCAAATTCTACTCCTCCAACATAGAAAACTTGGAGATTGAGCTGAAGCAGGCAATGCTAACCCTACACAGAAAAAAATCATTAGATCTTATTAGGGTGGACACAACTCTTGAGTTCACTAACTTTCTGGAGCCCTAATCTATTCCATTCCTTGAGCTTTACCGGATATGAAAAATAGCTTTTGTTTTGCCAGTCAGTAGTGCCTCATGTCAAAGAAGCTTTTCAGCACTAAAGCTTAATAAAATCATTCTTACGCACAACAATGACTGAGGAAAGACTTTCAGATCTTGCCACACTGGCAATTGAGGCCAGACTTACATCCCAAATAAATATGGATCTTGTAGTTTGCAGGTTTGCAGCAATCCATAAAAATTCAGATGTAAGCCCATATTAGTGTGAATGACTAAATTTAAGTACAATTTTTTTTTTATTTATTTTTTTTCAGTTCACTGTAAAAGGATAACACAGCATATTTATTGTGACGTTGCACTTTATTTTCTGTATACATGTTTCTTTATTTAATAATAGTTTAATCCTATAATGTCTGTTTATCCGGTAGTATTTTAAAGTCAGATATTTATAGTTAAAGGGACACTATTCCTGACCCTATAGTGCTGGCATGCCAGCTCCCCGTCTCCCAGCTGGTTAAAGGGTAATCTTACCTTTTTAAGCCCGCGGCAAATTTGATGATTTCAGCCAATCCAATGCATTCCCATTTGAAAGCATTGGGGACCTTGGCACAACACCGCTCTACGCTAATCAGCATCTCCTCATAGATAAGCATTGAATCAATGCATCACTATGGGGAAAATTCAGCGTTTCCATGCCGAGCGTGGAAACACTGAATGTCAGTGCTGCACATTGTCTGAGCGACAGCCAATGGAGGTGTCCCTAGGCAACAATATAAACAATGTAAATGCCTTTAGGGGCCTACTATAGACACCAGACTTTATAGACTTTATTAAGCTAAAGTTGTTCTCGTGACTATAGTGTCCCTTTAACAAAAATAGTTATAAACATTGTTTAGTAATGGCACTTTTCCACTGCAAGTACCGGCTCGGCTCTACTTGGCCCTGCTTGGCCCGGTTTGCTTTTCCACTGCTGGTACCGCATGGTACGGTGTTGGAACGGTTCGGTACGGTATGATTTGCTTTTCCACTAAAGTAGTACTAAAGTTAAGTGGGTGGGATTACAACGATTCTCTGACCAATCAGTGGCTAGTAGTGACTACATGCAAAGGATTGTGGGATATGGTACCAGGTATGGTACCTCTTGGAACCACAATCGAGGTGGTACTGTTTTTGAGAGCCGTACCGTTTGGTTCCATGCAGTGGAAAAGCGCCGCCGTACCGTACCGTACTGCACCGTTCCTTCACCGTACCATGCGGTACCAGCAGTGGAAAAGCACAAAAGCGAGCCGAACTGTTCGGTTCCATGCAGTGGAAAAGCGCCATAAGTGTGCTATAAGCTGCAGTAACAAACAAAAGCTGGGGCTATTATCTTGTTTTCTTTTGTTGTGGCACTTTAATAGTTGTAATAAGATATGTTATTTATATTATTATTGTTGTTGCCTATTCTTTAGGAGCAAAATAGGTATTGCACTTCATTTTGCAATGTTTTTTTGTAGGGGATTTAAATTATTATGTATATTTTATCTATAGACTTAAATTAGCATTATGGAGGGCCAACCCTTCCTGGTAGTTTCTCATGGAAGTAGAGATAAATCAGCTCTTCTTACAGGGCAAGCTTGCTCATTAGAGTTGACCCTTCATAATGCAAATTTTTGTCTATAGGTCATGTTAAAGGGACTCTTCAGCCTCCTTCTCGGAAGTACGCATAGGGACTTTTTAGCATCTTGATAAAAGTCCCTAGTCAGATTTAAACGTTGACGCTCAAGTGTATTGTATATTGCACGAATAAAACAAAGGTGCCTTTTATTCTTAATATATATATATATATATATATATATATATATATATATATATATATATACTGTATATATATACATATATATATATATATATATATATATATACATAAAATTGCATTTTATTGTTGGTCCCCCTACTTTTGTCCCTGTCCCCCCTAAATATGAAAGCTGGAGACGCCACTGAAGTAGGGGTATTTTTGGGTACAAGGACTGTGGTATATGTTTGCAGTGTATACAGCGACTAGGCACAAATTATGTTTAATCATTCCCCTTGAAGCTTCTACCACTGTTAGGTAAAATCTTACTACTGACCCCTGAAGTCTGCTTCACTTACTACTGACCTCTGAGCTCTGCCCTACAAACTACTGACCCTATCCTCTGCTCTACTTACCCCCTTTACACTGCCTTGCTGGTCTTCCATCCTCTGCCCTTCTTACCCTCTTTACACTGCCCTGCTGGTCTCCCATCCTCTGCCCTGCTTACCCCCTTTACACTCTCCTGCTAATCTCCCATCCTCTGCCCTTCTTACCCTCTTTACACTGCCCTGCTGGCCTCCCATCCTCTGCCCTGCTTATCCCCTTTAAAATATCTCCCACACCATTACACCATTACCAACCTGAACTGACATAAGACAGGATGGATCCATGCTTTCATGTTGTTTACGTTAAATTCTGATCCTACTATTTGAAAGTCGCAGCTCAAATTGAGACTCATCAGACCAGGCAACATTTTCCAATATTCTATTGTCCAATTTTGCTGAGCCTATGCAAATTATAGCCTTAGTTTCTCTTCTTAGCTGACCCCAGCACCCAGTATAGTCTTTTGCTGCTGTAGCCCACCTGCTTTAACGTTCGATGTGTTGTGCATTCAGAGATTGAATTCTGCATACCTTGGTTGTAATGAGTGGTTGTTTGAGTCACTGTTGCCTTTCTATCATCTCAAACCAGTTTGCCCAATCTCCTCTGACCTCTGACATCAACAAGGCATTTTCATGCACACAACTTTTGCTTATTGGATATTTACCCTTTTTCGGACCATTCTCTGTAAACCCTAGAGATGGTTGTGTGTAAAAATCCCAGTAGATCAGCATGTTTTGAAATACTTAGACCATTCAGTCTGGCACCAACAACCATGCCACGTTCAAAGTCACTTAAATCGCCATTCTTCTCCATTCTGATGCTCGGTTTGAACTTCAGCAAGTCTTCATCCCGTCTAGATGCTGAAATGCTTTGAGTTGCTGACATGTGATGATTAGCAATTTGAGCAGGTGTACCTAATAAAGTGGCCAGTGAGTGTAAATATGCTGTTCTTTTAGATTTTTTTACTTGCTATGTGCTGCATCAGGAGCTAAAATATCCTGTTGGAGGGTCAAACTGCCACTCTTACACAATGCAACAGTCAGGTCTCCAGTAGCCTTATGCACTGCTTTAATCAACACTGGATCGTGGGATTCAATGGCCAGTTTGTAAAACTGTCTGGCCAGCTTCTGTGACTAGAAAAGTGATTAAAGTGTTTGTAAAGACAATTAAAAAAAAAAAATAACAAACATGTTTTACATATTTATTGTTGTAGCAATATTTCTAGGCCTTGAGCCTGATGTGGGTCTGCCATTGTTACCGGTGACACCTCCAACACATATAAGTTGTGAACCCAAGTGTGAGAATTGAGACATTGACCACTCCGGCATCTTTGGTTGGTTTTGTTTATTGTATTTTGGGGATGGGAGAAGGGAATGAGTGGGATAGGTTGAACTGGATGGACTCAGGTTGAACTGGATGGACTCAGGTTTAACTGGATGGACTATTGTCTTTATTCAACCTCACCTACTATGTAACAATGTAACTATGGATACTCCTCTGGCTCAACTAGGTTAACTGGGACTTTATACAAAAATGCCCGTTGGCGCTGTCTTGATGCCGGCTGAATGCCGGCCAGCGCTTCTTGACGTTTGAAGATACTGCTTTGCTGAACTAGTGCTGGAACCTCGACTTTAACTTGTTTGTTAACTCAGAAGATCCAGGACTGTAGAACACTTGACTCCTGACACTCAGTTTTAGCTCAAAAGTCACTGAACAGCTCTCTTCAGCCCTTCACTGACTGAGGTAGCTCCTTGTCACTGCTTGTGCCGCTGCAACTCTTAACTCTGTACACTACACACTGTACACATTAGCTCTTCAGGGCCCAACCGCTGGTGCCCCCTTTACATTTCAGGGTCCTCTGATTAGGCACCCCCTCTACACTTCAGGGTCCTCTGACTAGGCACCCCCTTTACAGCTAGCTGACTCCTGGACCTTCTCTAGAGTGGTCCCCTCTACACTTGGCAGACCCCTAGGGGCAGTTCACAGTACTCATGACCTTTGCAGGCCTTCTTGGAACTGAACCCCTCTTCCTCCACTGGTCTTCAGCACACCGGATCCCCTCTGCAGCTCAACTCAGCATCCTCTGGATTCCCAGGCAGCCACCCGAGACACCCGATCCTTCTGACAGGAGGAGAGACAGCCGTACTCTCCCTCCTGGGACTCTGCTTCCTGCCAAAGACCCTTCATCATGCATTCCCCTCAAACATATACCCACTCCCAGAATCCTCTGTGGCAGAATCTGCCTTCTGGGGTAGATACAGGCCTGAATGTTTCTCTGATTGGATTTCCTCCACTGCCCAATGAGAATCCTCTCATGGAGCCAGTGGAGAGACTCCCCTCTCAGCAGACGCACCTGGGAGACATGACAGCCCAGCTGAAATTATGGCCCTGCTGTTAGGCAGCCAAGGCCCACTATACTTTTACCTAGCACCTACCCTGTAGGGTGCTACACTTACCTTCTCTGTGCAGTTGGTTTTGCACAGAGCAGCCCAGATCCTCCTCTTCTCGGGTCACTTTCCAGTGCTCTGGGCTACTTCCTCTTGCCAAGTACCCCCATAGCAAGCCACTTGCTATAGGGGCACTTGTGCGTGCTCGTGCGCTCTCTGTGTCCAGAGCCCGCCCCCCACTCCCTCCCCACTTGCTGTGATTGACAGCAGTGGGAGCAAATTGGCTCCTGCTACTGTATATCAGCTGATGAGGAGGGAGAGACCCGGGAGAGCCTTGTCTCTCGTGCACATCGTTGGCACGAGATAGGGCTCAGGTAAGGTAAAAAAACCTTCAGTCTTCAATTTTTTAGCCTTTAGAACTATTTTAACCACTTGCTGACGACAATACCTATATAATAATATACATTTTGGTTTGCAAGTGGTTTACTGGGATTATGGCTAAAGATATCAGTCATAACCCTTGTATTGGGTTCTGCAGCTGGCAGCTCGTGAGCTGCTGGAATGCTTTCTGAAGTCTCACTTCCGATGCTCACCGTTGTTTCTCTGGCCTACTGTTTCCACTGGTTTGCCCAATAAGGGATCTAATGGTTTGTCTGGCTGCTCCCATAGGAGATCAAAGAGTAGATACTCTTTGATTGACTTTATAGCCTTGGAGGACCAGAGCGTTGTCTAATAGGAATAGGAATGTAATAGAAATAAAAGTGATCAAAAAAATTATTAAAGGGACAGTGTAAAAAGAAAAGTAAAATAAATTAGAAAAACAAAAAGTAAAGGGCCCCATCCCTCCATGCTCGCGCGCAGAAGTAAATGTAAGTAACGCACGTATATGTCGTTTTTCTCAAACAAATGCGTATGAAAACCCGCTGCACAAATACTGTGTGACAAAAATCTGCAACAATCGCCATTTTATTCCCTATCTCTGCTAAAAAAAAGTATAATGTTTGGGGGTTCTAAGTAATTTTGTAGCAAAAAATGCTGATTTAAACTTGTAAATAAAAAGTGCCAGAAAAAGCCTGGTCGAAAAGTGTATGTCTGAAGCTGGAAGAAGTCAGAAGTTCATTGCTCAACATAATTGATATCAGCTTTAATAATTCGTTACTTGCCAAACTAACTAATTTTGTTTTTTTGAAGAGTTAGAGTATGCAGCATAGGGCAGAAAAGACAACAGAGAGGAACAAAAATCACGAATTCTCCAAAAAGGTCTTGGCTTTTAAAGGTAAAAGAAACTGTTTTTTTTTTTTTTTTTAAATTGTGTTTTTTCTAGAATTACAAAACAGGTAATTTATCATATCCATTGTTGATTAATACAGTTTTAGGTGGAAATTTTGTTTTAATATATCATTAGGCAACTTAAAAAGAGAGGATTTCTATTTTTACAAAAAATAAAGGAATGACACTTCAGTAATGCCTAATTTAATTTTATTTCTCTGCGGCCTTTCTCTGACAAACAAAATGTAAAAAGTTGCCTCTCCATCATTATTCTAAGCTGTACAACAAGCAGTCAGCCACAACAGTTATCAGTTACAGCCATGTTGACATTTAAAAGTGATATTTTAAGACGTATACACATTTTCAAAGGTCTTTGGTGAAGAAACAATGTTGGATTTATGCCACCAGATGTGATTTTGTGATAGAAGACCTTTCATAACAATAAAATCTGACACCCAGATGAGAGGGGGTTATAGAAGTTTGCTAGGTTTGCATATAATAAGCAGACGGTAAAACTCAAAGCACAACAATATCAGGTTGAAACTGCTGAAAGCGATCATGAGGGCCCATCAGGTCTAAGTCTTGTCCTTTCTCTTGTTTTTGTTTTCCATGGACAGGCTGGCAATACATTTTTGGGTGGAAGTGGGGCTGGAGGTACTTTTCCAGTGATGATTCTGTTTTGGACACATGGTCTACATGGACTTCTACTCCATTATTTTTTAATAAAACAGCAAGGAATGAAAGGGAAAGCAAAGTGAACCTGTTTCTTTTCACTGTACAGTATATCTAATGTTCATACTTTTTTGAATTGAGTAGGGATTTTATGTCAATTTTGTTTTTCAATCTGTGTCCCTATTTGGAAGATTTACTTCCGGTCCAGTGGAGACAACAGATACTAAGAGAAAAATCATTCCAAATTGAGGAAAATCCTCTCAAACAGTTGTCACAACGTATGTCTCTATTGGTAGATGTATCCTTTCTTCCTATTTTCTTCCTATTTTAAAGTGGTTCTAAAGGCATTGTGAAAAAATAACCTTCAGGGTGCAGCTCCTTCCCAGCCCCCCTTATACTTACATGAGCCCAATCTTAATCCAGTGATGTGCTCCATCCTCTTTGGTTTAGACACAACAGTGTGTCTGCTGTCAATCACAGCCAGTGAGAAAAGAGCAGGGGCGGGGCTAAGCTATGCATCCTTTGGACACACAAAGCAGGGCTCAGGAGCGAGCACAGACAATTGCTCCCAAAGCCAGAAGCTGGCTGTGGGGGCACCGGGCAAGGAGGTAGAGTGCTGGCAGGGGACCAAAGAATAGTAGGATCAGGGCTGCTCTGTGCAAAAGTATTTTTTTTTAATTACCTTTAGAATTACTTTAATAACAGCCCATAATTTTGGATCTCATTTCTTTCAGTTTTGGGGGCAATGGTCACTAGAACCAATGGAGAGGGTGAATCTCCATTATAGGGACACAGACAACAAAAAACAAAACTCTGAGAGGGGTCCTAATCCTTTCCTACTCTATCCAAAACTGCACCAAAAAATGTAATTTGAATACTCTGGGCTTATGTAATATGCCAGATTCTTCCAGATCAAAAGGGTGACATTTTACATGATAATTAGCCCCTTAGTAATCCTTAACTCTTCCTTTCCTTCTATCCTTAGTTATTATTTTACTGCTGATTTTTTCCATTTTTATTTTTTTACCTTTTTATTTTCTTATATTATTTTATTTTTTGTGATGCATTTCAAAATGCACAACATTTATTTCATTTATAAATAGATTTGCTATGGTTTGAAATAGAAGCAAAAATATGGTGCTTTTTATACATGAAAAATTATAAAATAACCCTTGTTTTCAGTTAAACACTGATCATACTGGAAAAAAGGTGCGCTCTTTTTTTCTTAGTTACATCTTTTGTCAATAGACTCTATAGATTATTTGGTAGTCTGTATCGTATAGTGATCATAGAAGATTCCTTCACTTCCTGTCCCAAAGACACAAGAAGTAAAGAGAAATCCCTGCCATTGTTCTGTTGTACTAAGATAACTCTTCCCTGACAGAGGATCTAACGCTTCCAAATCCTATCCAGAACTTAAACAAAATATGTTTTACCTTGATATATAGACTTCAAGACAAAGGATAAATGAGAGAGCTTTTTTGTTGTCTGCTTCTTAGACTAGTGCCACCTGTTACATAATTATCTCATTACCTCTTTATACAAATTTCTTAGATTTGCAGTGTGTTCATATCAAAGCCATGAAATACAATATTATGCACCGCAGTTTTCCATTTTAGATGATATCCAGCAAAATACAGATTTTTGACATTCTACCCACTTCATCTTGCAGTCACATCAATTCTCTGGATAGAAAGTGTTTTTTATTTATGCTAAATGGATAGATGCCTGAGATCTACATTACCTTAGTTTCATGGACTGCAACCTTAGAAATGTACATTTAATCAGTCCATTCTGCTTGTCACTTTAGCAGCTAGCTGAAATGTGAGTAACCATCACAAAAGCTTAAGTTCCAATGAACAACTATTAAGTTGCTTGCATTCTGTGACCCTCAACCAATGTCACATCAGTGCTCAAAAACGGGAAGGAATAGTTAACCACAGTGCCATGTGAGCTCTGATGGATGCTGTTTATGTCTACAAGATATATTATTTTATAATTTTCTCCCTTTTTCAGGTTATGTTTTGTATTTTACAGTCATTATATCTGGCTGGTGGGGAGATTGCATTAAGAAGGTTGTGGAGAAATCTCAGCAAAGGGCTAATGCAGGTGACTCATTTTCTGGATGACATTAGTCAGCAGTGGTCACATAATTAATATCATCCGTCTTTTCTAGAGGTTTCACAAGCATATTTATATAAATACACAGTATAAATATATATATACCTATATAAAAGCAGGCATAATTAATTATGGCTTTAGTGGTTCTGCAACTAAAACAATTGAAACTAATTTTAGAGAATAATAAGTAGAAAGCAGTTCAGAAAAACAATACATCTTGGAAATAGTTGACTATGGTCACATAATACGTAGAGGCTGTGGCACAATCCTTCCTCAGGGCAAACAAGGTCATGATGCTTTGCTGAGAATCTTTTTGGGGTTCGCTACAGAACTTCTTAGTGGACAGAGCCAGCAGTTTCTGTTTGACCTAAAGCCTGCTCTCTTTAGGAAAAAACGGGCAATGGATAAAGTGACTAAGGATGAACTGAGTGTACCTGGGTTTGGCTGGAGGTGAGTTCTCAGTGCATGAATAAAGTTTAGGTGCCAAACTCGAACCACATTGAAACCAGTGGGAGCTGAATGTTAAAATCCAATAATGGTCATTTTCTAGGCTATTAGGAAAAGTATTATTAGAAAAAATGGCACAAAGGCTGGGCACCTGTACCAAAGCAAAAGAAAAAGTTTAGATTTCCATTTGGCAGGGAGTATTGATCTTAATGTTTTATTGGCAACATTAAAACTGAAAATTCCCTTTAAATAACATGCCTGTGGGATGCCCTGACCCTGACCCTGGCCCTGAAGTGGCACATCTGTATGATGTGCAAAACTGATATTTACAAAGAAAAAAATGCAGTTTAAATTGCTGGCAAATTATAGCTTTGGCCACTTTACTCCTGTTTGTAAATAAACGGCTGGATAATCCCTATGTGACTGATAAAGATTTCAATGGGAAACTCCTACAAAGAAAAAATGGTGTGGGATTTCCCGAATGACACAAACCAGTTACTTATCTTTGATGAAGGCCAGTATGAATTTAAATTGGGACCCTGTGCAAAAAAAAACAGCATTGGGTCCCCCTAATTTCCACATTAGACCATGTGCTAAGCATGCAGCTTGGCAGGCCAGGAAGGGAGGGGGCACACTTGGTCTCTCCCCTTTCTGAAACATACCACGCCATATATTCTCAAGATGGAGGGTACCCCCCCAGCAAAACACCTTTTCCCCATGTTGATGAGGACAAGGGCCTCTTTCCCACAGCCCTAGCCCATTGGCTCTGGGGGGCCTGTGGGTGGGTGAATTTATGCCAATCTGGAAGTCCCCTTTAACAATAACTGTGGTGTATAATTTGAGGGGAACCCCCACTGTGACTAAGTAATGATGTGGAGGCTGAATAAAAACACACAAGGCAAAGCTGTCAAGGGATATGGTGGGGAGCTGAGATGAAGCAGCTAAAGAATGTCGTGCACTTCCAACTCCTCATTAATTCCCCCCAGGGAGAGGCTGTCCAGCTGGAAAATCTAAAAGAATTTGGTTGCACATAATTTGCTAAAATATTCTTCTTCAGCTAGAGAAGAGGGGATGGATAGGATGGCAAAGGCTTGTAGTAATTTGCGGTCTTTGTAGTGGTGTGTGCAGAAATGTCTGGCCACACTATACTTGATAGAACCTTGTTTAATGCTCCTCCTGTGTTCACCAACCCTGATCCTAAAAGTTCCTTTGGTCTTACCTACATAACATAGGCAGCAGGGACAAGTCAAATAATAAACCACACAGGTGTAAGAACGGGTGAGGAACACTTTAATGATATAGACTCATTCCTTGGAATTGCTGAAAGACTTCAGACCATGGGTGATGTATTAGCATGTGAGACATTTCAGTTTTTTTGCAATGCTACATGCTTAACATGGGGGCAAAGCAAGAAACATTCTCGATTCTATTAGCATAAGGTTTCCAGATTTTGCTGGGGGGTGACTATGTTCCTAATATTCCAAGATTCACAGAAGACAACCTTTGGGTTGTCTGGAAGTAAGAAGGCCAATTTGGGGTAATTCTTGAGAACTGGCCAGTGTTTCTTGATTATTCTCTTGATAAGTACATAACTGCCATTGAACTGTGTACTGAAGAGGGGCCTTCATTAGCTGCCTTCTTTTTCATTGGTGTTACCAAAAGATCTATCCCCAGATAGTACTGTCAGTGTTTTTCCTTGGCCATTTTAATGGATTTGAGCGAGTATTCTTTCTCACAGAACTGCTAGATCAAGAGGTTTATTTGTGTATCATAATTAGCCAATGTGGAACAATTGCAATGTAGTTTGCAGAATTGGCTAAATAGTATGCTGTTCTTCCAACTGGCTAGATGGCAACTGACCTGGTGTAAGTATGAGTCTCCAGATGTCGACTGAAGTGGGTTCTTGAAAGGTTTAAATGGTTCTGAGCCATCATGGTATAGCTCAAGATAAAGGAAGACTAGGGTATCTTTATCCACCACTGACATGAATTGTATCCCAAACAGGTTGTCATTGTAGTATTGAATGAACCGGGAAACAGAGTATGAAACCCCCTGTCAGATTATGAGGAATATCATCAATGTAAAGGCTGAATAGGACCAGATGTCTGGAAAAGGGGTTATTGGACCAGCCGAACAAATCTTCCCAGTAGGCCATAAAGATATTGGCATATCTGGGGGCAAAACTAGCCCCCATAGCTGTGCCCTTGGTTTGTAGGTAATACATATCCTGGAACATGAAATAATTATGATAGCGGATGGAATGAGCAGCCTGGATTATGAAGTCATCTTGGACACTGCTAAGACTGTTGCTCATGGCTAGAAAAAGTGAAAGATCTGTAAGGCCAAAGTGATGAAGGATAGAAGAATATAGGGCAAAGACATCCAACCTTAACCAGATATAGTTTACTTGCCAGTATTTCTGAAGAGTTTCCAAAACATGAAAATACATTTTAATTTATCCATGCAGCTAAAGATTACTACCATCAACCAGGAACTAGCTCAGTTTTCTCAGAGTGGAAACCCCTAATGGAGGAAGACTGGCGAGGAAAAGAAATGCTGGTGTTGTGGGCGTTATGGAAATACTGCCAGGATCTGCAGCAGAAATAAAAACAGGGGCACCACTCGCAAGCTGGTAAACATAATAGTTCCTGGGACATAGGAACAACCTCTGGGAACAATGATAAAATGTTGTCCCAAAACCCCTGACTCAATTGTCTCAGTAAGTCCGGTGGTTACAGCACTAATAAATGGACAGCAAGTTCCATGTCTGGGTATGAAGTCACCACTTTGGAGTGTGTGAGGTGATTTGGGGCTGGTTCATTTGAACAGCTTGGGAACCACCCCCATTCTTCTGCCCAGTCAAATAGTACTAGCAGACTTTGAAGTGCCCAAGAACTGTCTCTTTGCTTCCCATTCTGTGGTCGAGGCTATACTGTATGTGCTCTACTGCAAGCATCTATGTTTTCCTTGGGGGGGCCACTTAGTACCAATGGCTACTCTACCGGTTGGCCATTTTCTTTCCAGGAGTTCCCCATTCCAGTGGACATATCTTATAGCTCGAATCCTGCAGTGATAACATAATCTTGTATGTGACTCTTTTTTGCTAGTATCCACAGAAAAACCGATGTATCAATTGTGGTTGGTGTTAGGCTTTGCATGCTGTTTTTTTTTTTTTCATTGAAATTTGGATAGTTTTGGAAAGTGTTTTAAAGTGAAGATGGGATCTCTGCCACCAATCAGAGTCCTGATAAAGAGGCAACACAAATGCAAACAGGGTAAGTGGAGGACCAGGTTGTGTGACTTTTGTTCTCCCAAAGTGTGGTTAAAGTTATGCTTACAGTCACCACAGTACCTATTTGTCTAGAAGACATAGCTGCAAGTTTGCATTGATTCAGAAGAAGCAGCCAACTTCCTGTGCCCAGAATGCAGTAGAGCAGCCGCTCGGCATGGGACCCAGAAACAAGTGGAGATCACTGGAGTAGCAGTGCCTACTTCAGTGATTTCTAGGTTTCAGGGACATCTTCCAAGTTAGTCATATACATAATTACAATACAATGTAAAAATGTAACATGTTGATGCCTGGAATTATTCTTTAAAGTGTTGCTAAACCCTAAAAAAGGACTTCTCTCATTTGCTCCCTTTTGGACTCTTAAATAGACAATTGAAAGCCCTTTATATACCTGCTCAATATGTGCAAAAAATACCTGTTGATAAGGAGAGGGGAGGCATTCTGTAGGGTGTCCTAGGGTGAAAATGCTGCTCCTCAGTAGATATAGTACAGTAAGTGAATGTTGTTACCCTAAGACAGAAAGTATGTTACTGGCAGGATCATGAGGTAAAAAAAAAAAAGCCACATTTAAAGGGGAACTTCACCCAAAAGGGGAAGCTCTGCTTATCTGCCTCCTCCCCTCTCTGGTGCCACATTTGGCACCTTTGGGGGGGAGTTGGTATCTGGTTTTGCTGCAGGTAGATCCCCCGGAAGTTCAGCCCCCCTCCTCCTTCCCCTGCTGCTTGGCACATGTGCAGTAGGGAACCGGCTGTTAATCCGCAAGGCTTCACTGTTGGTTTCCCTTACAAGCAATGGTGACGGAAAATGGAAAAATCAGCTGGAGTGAAGACACTGCTGGATTCCAGGACAGGAAGGTGTCCTAATATTAAAAGTCAGCAGCTACAGTATTTGTAGCTGCTGACTTTTACATTTTTCTGAGTCAGCCTGGAGCTCCTCTTTAAGAACTGATAAGCTGCAGGGTATTACATTTCTCTTCTTGGGTTTCGATATTTAGATAAACTTTAAGAATGGAAATTCAGGTTCCTATAAATGCTCAGTGCTCACAGGTTCTCTTTAAGTTATATCTCAGTTTAACAACCGTAAAAACTCTTGCATTTAAGTTGCTTTGAACACTATAGTTAGATCAACAAAAGAATGTTTGGCTCACTTATGTCATCCAAGGTATTATTTCACCTCAGGGCCTTGAGTAGTAGGAACCATACGAGGGGGCAAGAAGCCAGGTGATAACCTTGTCTAGTGAGATTCCCGAAAAGCCCCACCTGTTCATATTGCCTGGCAGAGAAACTCCTGTGGATCAATGAAAAGTATCTAGCTAGAGGCATCATCCCGGTATACCCCCGCAAAGTTTACGACGTCATATGACGTCGTCCTAGGGGGAAGTGGTTAATTTTGCACTTGTGTTTGTCAAAAAGCATTATTTTTGTTTATGAAACTTGATTTTATTTATAAAGATGCTACAGTATACTGTATATCACAATGGTTAAATCTGTGTCTGAGGTGTATGTTTAACCCTTAATACCATAAATCATAACATGCTATTGGATTTTTACTCCAGGAGTATATAATGAGTTTGGCAGTTCTAGAGAAATTAGTTAATAATGCAATAATTACAATTTAACTAAACCCATTTGATTTAAGTTGACTCCCTTTTTTTGGAGGTTTTAGTTGACTAAAATATGACTAAAACTAAAATGGCATTTTAGTCAAAAAGACTATGACTAAAACTAAATCGAAATGTGACGTAATTTTTGATCGAAAATTAACACAGCTTATTTTCTGCTATTGTAAAGATTGCAGATTTAGAATGCTATATTTCTGAGGGCAAAAAAAAAAAATCAGTTCTAATGAATTGTCTATTTTTATATATAAAAAAAAAGAAAAAAAAAAACAATTTTTCTGCGTCAGAATAAAAGGAAGTTATTACAAGGTGAATCTATTTTTTAGTTAGTACTATATCTGGGTTATCTTGCATTTCATTATTCTAGCCTGCTTCCATTATTTGCGATACCTCTTGAGAACACTTCATTTCTGTAGGGCACACATCATTTTTGATGTCTTTGTAAGGTAAGAAGTGTTTGTAAGGAGATCTTACATCTTTCTAAATGTCTCTCAAGGATCAAAGGAGCTCAGAATTAATCACCTAACTATAAAGATATCATAGCCTTGTTCTTGTACATGTCCTCCTACCATTTACTATGTTGTTGAATTGCAATGACATGTTTTCTCAGGATGTGACCATTCTTCCTTTCAGAAGATTTATACATGTTGTGTATGCATTCATCATATGTTATTAATAACACTTCTAATATTTCTGCTGAGCCAAAGATCCCAGATCATGGTAATTGCTTTATCTTGTTTAACTAAAATATTGATTAATTTTCTTTATTGAAATTTTATTGGAGATTCCTACATGTTTTAGAGACCACTTTCACTATTTTCCAATTTTTCTAGATCACTTTAAAGCTGAACTAAACTCTCTCAATTAACATTATTTTTTTTTTTTCAATCCTTATGCTGCTAGCCTTAGTAAATAAATAGGAAGGTACATTTTCTTTTCTTGTTTTAAACTTTGTATTTCTTTGTGTTTTTCTGGTTTCTGGCCTAGGCCAAGATTATTTCATACATCCAATCTACATTGTAATCACCATGGTGCCTTTTACAGGACTGGGACATGTGTTAATTGTTTAAGTCGCATGGCTCAAAAAAGCCGTACATCTCTATGACTAAGCCCAATTAGGGCAAAACACATCAGAGAGGCCTGGCCACAAGTGGGGACAATCAGTGAATATCTCTGGAGAAAAATGTTTTAGTGGACTGATGTCATCAATGTGCCTAATTTCTTGAAAGACTATTGCAAATGCACTAGAGCGGAGACAGGCTCCTACGGCCAGCAGATCAAAAACTAAGGGATTTCCAGTCACTACTTACCAACCAGCCAGCAACCAGCCAAATTAACCTGTCTAACAGTATGCGTTAAAAACAGGGGTTTAGTTGCACACATTTGCAAATACATGCGTAAGCTGCAGGCCGCGCCAAGGCACCCTGATATCTGCAGTCCCTAACTCTACCTTTAAAGAGTCTCCACAATGGGAGCACATGCATTCTGATGAGATAGATGGAGGACAGGTGACTGGAGGGAGCCCACCCCTCCTTAAAGGCGCAGGGTCACACTGAACACCCAGCACATAGCACAATGGCAGCGAAGCTGTCAGTGCGTTGCCTGACCAATATAAACGTTATACGATATTGCAAAAAGTGGTCACCTCCTCCATCTATAACTGGTCTAGATAGTAAGGAGCACTGGAAGGGCAAACGCAGATCAAAAACAAAGGGATTTCCAGTCACTACTTACCAACCAGCCAGCAACCAGCCAAATTAACCTGTCTAACAGTATGCGTTAAAAACAGGGGTTTAGTTGCACACATTTGCAAATACGTGCGTAAGCTGCAGGCCGCGCCAAGACACCCTGATATCTGCAGTCCCTAACTCTACCTTTAAAGAGTCTCCACAATGGGAGCACATGCATTCTGATGAGATAGATGGAGGACAGGTGACTGGAGGGAGCCCACCCCTCCTTAAAGGTGCAGGGTCACACTGAACACCCAGCACATAGCACAATGGCAGCGAAGGTGTCAGTGCATTGCCTGACCAATATAAACCTTATACGATATTGCAAAAAGTGGTCACCTCCTCCATCTATAACTGGTCTAGATAGTAAGGAGCACTGGAAGGGCAAACGCAGATCAAAAACGGCCAGCACCTGTTTCACCATAGACGGGGAGAATGAGTAGAGTTTGAAGTGGCTCTCTCACTCCTGTGGAAGCCATTAACATGCATTGTGATGTTTGTTAATGTGTTTTGTATTACAGCAGTAAATTGAAATGAATGAGCTGCCAACACAATTCAATAGGCTGAAAATTGGACATGACCTATTTTTTCTAACACAGCTCACTACAACACACTACTGGACATTGTATACACTGCAATGCAGAAGCTTTGCCTCAGTGCATTGGAGTGTGATTCAAAATATAGTGGTTAATAAGGCTCAAAGTTTTTAACCACTCCCAGCCACCCCTAATACTTACCTGAGCCCCATCTCGATCCATCGGTGTGCACGAGAGCAGTGACTCTCCCGGGTCTCTTCCTCTTAATTGGCTGAGACAGCAGCAGGAGCCATTGGCTTCCACTACTGTCAATCACAACCAGCTAATGAGGAGAGTACAGGCATGGGGCCGAGCTGCACTCTGTGTGTGAATGGACACACAGAGCAGCGGCTTGGGAGTGACTCGGGAGAGAACCCACTCAGGTGCACCTATAGCAAGCTGCTTGCTATGGGGGCACTCGGCAGGAGAGAGGGGCCAGGAGCACTGATGGGGAAAACGAGAAGAGGAGGATTGGGGCTGCTCTGTGCAAAAAGCATGGCACAGAGCGGTTACGTATAACATGTTTGTTTGTTTTTTTTTGTTTTGTTTTTTCAAGCTACCTTTAGGCTCGGTTCACACTATTGCGATGCGGGAAGGCTGCGAATTTGCAGCCTGTACCCGCATCGCACACGCACCCCCGGCAGTTCACACTGCCATATGCGATCCGCTGGGGGTGTCAATGTAATCTTAACGACACCCCCAGTTTGATCGCATATCGCAGTGCGATCGTGCAGTTCGCACAGGATCGGATCGCACAAGTGTGAACCGCTGTGCGATCCGATCCTGATGCGGCAGCAAAAATGCCTCCTGTGCGTCTTTGCTGCGGGTGCGGTGCGAATTTAGCCATACAAACTGTATGGCTAAACTCGCACCGCACAGCTGATCGCATGTCATGTCGGAGCAGTGCGCTCCGACATGACATGCGAACCCGGCACACGCAGTAGTGTGAACCGGGTCTTAATATGACTTTAATAGCACTGCACAACAGTATTGCAGGGTTCTAAATGAGCCCTGAAGATTTCAACTAACGGTGTAAGATATATTGTTATCATACTGCTCCATACATTTTGTTACATAGTATAGAAAGAATTGAGCTATTATATTTTTTCCAAAAATAGGTATTTTTGTACTGCACACATCACAGTAAAAATCAGACTTATGTTTAGTAAGGGGAATATTTTAATAGCTAGCACTGATAACCTGGGTTGCATTACTCAGCCTGGCATATAAAAGGCACTGCTAACTTTTTCCACTTTTTGATGGTTACCAGGGGAGATTATAAAAGTAGAATTTTAGCCAAATATTTTTTGAAAGATTTGCAGATAGTTAAAAATGCTGTTAGGATTCATTTTATTGCTGTTGGGATCGGTGTTTCGTAATATTCTGTTGTGTTCCTGAGAACAGATAGTGAGATAAAAACTCTCCAATGGGTACATAGCAATAAAAACTCAGACAGACAATAAACAAACATATCAACAAATAACACTGCCAGGATATGGGTCTTTTATCTGGTTTATACATTTTAATACAGCTATTGCTTACTAAACAATGAAACGTTTGTATATTTATGGAGATTTTAGTTAAAACCAATGCTGCATTTGAAACCTGATGGGAGACTACAAGAAGGATATATGAAACATCTGAAATTGATTACATATTTTAAATTAAGAATTCACAGATTTTGGGGAACAGCAGTCAATAGATGGATTAATGGACTGATGGACTATTATAGTTCTCATGTTAACATTGCATTTGCTTGTTTACCACTGATATGGTGAAGACAGTATGGAATTTATTGATGTGCCTTTACAAACATTATGATTTCATTTGGGTTTTGGCACAGCAGCTGATATATTATCATGTGGATAATCACTGGTAATTTGTGATACCATTTTTTCTATCCCTTTGGGGTTACATTCAAGGGGTTGTTTTGTTTTGGTTGAGGGTGGATCATTAAATTATAGCACATATGTACATTTTATAGACAGAATTAATTAGTACTATCATTATACAGTATATATATAGCAATCTACTGCATACAGTTTTTAGAACACAGCACTTTTCACATGAATAGTCCTGATTGGCTGAGAGTGGGAGGAAATGGAAGGCTAAAAACAAAAATATGTTTGATTAAAATCTACATAGAATCTGTAAAATCCTGATAAAGGAAGATACAGCCAAATTCAAGGACAGCTTTTCTAATATATTTTTAAAGTCCACAATTGTAAAATGGATGAACCCATAGCTTTTTCTTTATGTCTGTAAGATCTATGTACAATATACAGTAAGCATGGGTTCAGACTTAATGCGTTGTGAAATCACAGCAAATTAGCTGCAAATTCGGCACTGCATCTAAATCGCAACCCGTCCATGCAAACTAATTGCAGAGTGTATGTTAAATAAAAGACATCCTGCAATCTGTTTGCAAAAAGCAGCATGATTTGCAGAATTGGATCGCATTGGTGCGGAAAAAAAAGGGTCCTGCATCAGTTTGTTGCGAATGCGGTGCAATTTGAGCCATACAAATCCATGGCTCAAATAGCACCCCTGAAACTCTGCATGTAATTTGCACAGGAATGTGCTGTGATTCCTGTGCAAATTACATGCGGTGATCCGCACCGCAACAGTGTGAACCCAGGCTAAATGTCTATAACTTTTCCCATGCTTTTCATTATCAGGTAGTACCGTCACATACAATGGTTATGGTATATACAGTATATCACTATTAAAATGTCATCACTCTTGCAAAATAGATCACAGTAGTACATTGCATAACGGGAAATGTGCCTGTAACAAAATATAATCTAGATGGACATTTTTAGACATATAAAGATGAGTTGTCAGTCCAGAACTCTGCCTCTGTCATCCTCCAGGACACAGGGGCCTATTAACAAGTAAAAATTGTGATTTATTTCAGTTTTATTTCACCCCTTTTGGCCATTCCTTTTTACTCACATTTAATTGTTCTTACTTATTGCAATATTATCACTGTAATATTCACTTTTCTAACAGAATTTGACCAGTTCAGAACAGAAAATAACATTTTAAAGTAGTTTTCAACCCAACTACTACAATCTCATAGAAACTTTAACATGTTATTGTCATTTCAACAGTTGTTTTCAATACTTTTAAATCTGAAGCTTTCATTAACCATTGGCCGACCATCCCACGAAAATATACTGCAGGGCTGCTGCTCTTCTGTGAGAAATCACATATACAGTATCTCACAAAAGTGAGTACACCACTCACATTTTTGTAAATATTTTATTATAGCTTTTCATATGAGAACACTGAAGAAATGACAATTTGCTACAATGTAAAGTAGTGAGTGTACAGCTTGTATAACAGTGTAAATTTGCTGTCCCCTCAAAATAACTCAACACACACCCATTAATGTCTAAACCGCTGGCAACAAAAGTGAGCATACCTCTAAGTGAAAATGTCCAAATTGGGCCCAAAGTGTCAAAATTTTGTGTGATCACCATTATTTTCCAGCACTGCCTTAACCCTCTTGGGCATGGAGTTCACCAGAGCTTCACAGGTTGCCACTGGAGTCCTCTTCCACTCCTCTATGATGACATTACGGAGCTGGTGGATGTTAGAGACCTTGCACTCCTCCACCTTCCATTTGAGGATGCCCCACAGATGCTCAACAGGGTTTAGGTCTGGAGACATGCTTGGCCAGTCCATCACCTTTACCCTCAGCTTCTTTAGCAAGGCAGTGGTCATCTTGGAGGTGTGTTTGGGGTCATTATCCTGTTGGAATACTACCCTGCGACTCAGTCTCCGAAGGGAAGGGATCATGCCCTGCTTCAGTATGTCACAGTACATGTTGGCATTCATGGTTCCCTCAATGAACTGTATCTCTTCAGTTCTGGCAGCATTCATGCAGCCCCAGACCATGACACTCCCACCACCATGCTTGACTGTAGGCAAGACACACTTGTCTTTGTACTCCTAACTAGGGATGATCGAACAGTTCGGGTCCACCATTGGTTCGACCCGAACATTGGGTGTTCGAGGTTCAGCCAAATTTAGAACTTTTTGCCCAAAAAGTTTGGAATTCGGCAACCAGAACCGCCCAAAATGCAATGCTTCAGGAAATGGGCTTTAAAAGCCAGTGATTGGACCAGAACCATTAGCAAAAGCCAATTGAGGGGGCAGGAGAATGCTAGGAATGTGATTGGAGTGACTAGGGGGTCCCTAGACCAATCATTAGTGAATACGCCCCCCAGTATATAAGATCGCCCCCGCCATATTCCTAGCATTGTTATACTGGACATGGAAGAAAGTGGAAGCAGTTCTGTTAATTTTACTTTAAAAGTGTCATTTAGCTATTTTTAGTGTGAGGAAAGGGATATCTAGTGTAGTTAGAGTGCTCCTTTACACTTAAGTTAGCTTCAAAAATTGAGTTTCTGTAGGGAAAGTGTTAAGTGTAAGGGGACCGTAGTGTAGTGTAGGGTTAACTGGCAGTGACTGCTATGGCAGGGTGACAAAACCCTTCCATAGCAGGGTGACCGCTATAGAGAAATGATCATTTCTCTGAATTGCTTCGGCACACCCATATGGCTTCTCACCAGCCAAGCATTTTTTATGCTGCAGGGGCTGCCACTGCCAGTGCTTTTTTGAGGACATGTTTGATGTCAGACATGACATCTGAACATGTGTATAGGGGGTATATATAGACATATATGTCTGAATATATACCCCTAGACATATATAGGTGTGATAGTAGCAGAAATAAATGCTTGCGCTAATGAAATCATTTACAGGAATATATTTCTGCTACTATCACACCTATATATGTCTAGGGGTATATATTCAGACATATATGAGTATATATACCCCCTATACACATGTTCAGATGTTTTGCCTGCCTCAAAAGAACCCAAAAAAATGCAAAAAAAACGCTAGCATCAAAAAAAAAAATGCCCAGGTGTGTTTTTGCTGGCATTTTTGGGGGGTTTTGGAGGCAGGCAAAACATCTGAACATGTGTATAGGGGGTATATATAGACATATATGTCTGAATATATACCCCTAGACATATATAGGTGTGATAGTAGCAGAAATAAATGCTTGCGCTAATGAAATCATTTACAGTAATATATTTCTGCTACTATCACACCTATATATGTCTAGGGGTATATATTCAGACATATATGTGTATATATATCCCCTATACACATGTTCAGATGTTTTGCCTGCCTCAAAAGAACCCAAAAAAATGCCAAAAAAACGCTAGCGTCAAAAAAAAAAATGCCCAGGTGTGTTTTTGCTAGCATTTTTTGGGGGGTTTTGGAGGCAGGCAAAACATTTGAACTTGTGCACAGTACCACTATACACAAGTTCAGATGTTTTTCCTGACTGCAAAGATCCCAAAAAAATGCCTTCTATTAAACCGGCAAGGTGTTACAGGAGCGAAGCAAACCCCCTGTCAGAAAGTTTTCTAATACAAACGATCTTTTTTTTTCTGGTTCTGGACATGCTACAGAGCTGAAACTTCACATGTACACATTTTAGACCCCCCAGATCTTAAATTCAAAATCAAAAAATCTCTTTTTTTTTTAAATTCTTTCAATAATTGGCTTTTTTTATCAAAAATGACAATTTTTAAGAACTTTTTTGTGATTTTGTGTCTGGGGGGTCTAAAAGGTGTACCTGTGAAGTTTCAGCTCTGTAGCATGTCCAGAACCAGAAAAAAAAAAGATCATATAGGTGTTAAAGTTAAAGGAGGGTCCCGACCCACATCCCTGTTCTACTGAAAAATTATCTTTTTTTTTTTCATGGTTCTGGACATGCTACAGAGCTGAAACTTCACATGCACGCCTTTTAGACCCCCCACATACTAAATCCAAAGTAAAAATCAAAAAATCTCTCTCTTTTTTTTTTTAAATTTTTTCAATAATTGGCTTTTTTATCAAAAATGACAATTTTTAAGAACTTTTTTTGTGTGATTATTAGTTAGTGGGGCATGACCCAGAACCCTAGGCACTTTTTAGGGGCATTTATTGGGTTTTAGGGCTTCAAAATGGTGTTTTTTGATTAAAGAAGTTCGGGTCCCATTGATTTCAATGGGGTTCTGAAATCCGAACCGAACTTTTGGAAAATTCGGGTGTTCTGGTCGAACCGAACTTTTCAAAAGTTTGATCATCCTTACTCCTAACCTGGTTGCCGCCACACATGCTTGACACCATCTGAATCAAATAAGTTTATCTCGCTCTCATCAGACCACAGGACATGGTACCGGTAATCCATGTCCTTAGTCTGCTTGTCTTCAGCAAACTGTTTGTGGGCTTTCTTGTGCATCATCTTTAGAAGAGGCTTCCTTCTGGGATGACAATCATACAGATCAATTTGATGCAGAAGTGATCAATTACCACCAAAAGAAAACGGAAAATTGATATCAAATACTTACCGTAATTTTCCTTTCCTGATGGACTCCATGGCAGCATACGTTTGGGTAGGCTCCGCCTCCTCTCCTACCTCATAGGACCCCACTCCCATAAATCTTTGCTCCCTGTTCTGTAACTAGCCTACTCAGGAATTGGGAGGGGACTCCTGCTGCCATGGAGTCCATCAGGAAAGGAAAATTACGGTAAGTATTTGATATCAATTTTCCATTTTCCTGACAGACTCCATGGCAGCATACGTTTGGGAAATAACTCGCTATACACTCCCGGGTGGGAAGATGCTGAACAAAGAAACTTTAATTGGCACTGTCAACTGACAAGACTTGAACGCCAAAATTAACGGAAGATAAAGCAGCAGGTTCAAAACAATAATGGGAAAGGAAAGTATTAACAGATGACCAAGATGCTGCCTTGCAGATCACGTCAGGTGCGACGTGCTTGGAAGCTGCCCAAGACGTAGCGACGCTTCTTGTAGAGTGAGCTGTAATCGCCTCTGGAGGAGCCAAGCCCTTTGCTCTATACGCCCATTGGATAGCCTGAACGATCCACGCAGCCACTGCTCTGGAAGATGCACGCATTCCTTTCTTTTTGCCATGTAGCAGAACAAAAAGGAAATCCGATTGGCGGAAGGAGGATGTGGCCTCCAAATATTGACTTAGAGTGTTGCCCACATCTAGAGGATGGATTGAAGAATTCTCATCAGTTCTGAAGGTGGGAAGAACTATCTCAGCATTTTCGTGGAAGACAGAGGTCACTTTTGGATTTGACCCTAGCATAGGGATAAGGACCACCCTGTCTTGAAAAAAGGTCAAAAAAGGTTCCTTGTGACCCAGATTGTGTATCTCGGAGACCCTCTTAGCAGAGGAAATAGCCACCAAAAATGCTGTTTTCAACGTAAGTTCCTTGATAGACATGGAAGCAACATCCTTTGAAGAAAAAAAGTCCAAAACTAAAGGAAGATCCCATTTTGGGAATCTTGGCCTTCTCTGAGGCCTAAGCCTGACTGCTCCCTTAAAAATTGCTGGATCAGATGATGACTTGCCCACTGAATTCCGGTAAAGGCTGAAATGGCAGATACTTGCACCCGGAGAGAACTAACCGAGAGGGGCAGATCCAGACCAGACTGCAAAAAACTTAAAATCTGCTGAACAGTAGGTGTACCTACTGGACCTGACCCCTGGGCCTGATGACTCATGAACCTGGCCCATATCCTTTCATATACCCTGTTGGTGCTGGGCCTTCTTGAACTCATGAGAGTCGGAATCACCTCCTCTGGACATCCGAGAGCTTCCAACCTCCCCCTCTCAAAAACCAAGCCCTGAGGTGCAGCCGTGCAGGGCATGGGTGCAGAGTAGGACCCTGAGACAGAAGGTCCGACCTGAGAGGTAGAGGGATTGGATCCCTGAAGCTCAGAAGGGACAGCAGGGGAAACCATGGCCTGTTGGGCCAGAAGGGAATTATTGCCACGATCTCTACTTCCTCCATCTTCAGTCTCCGCAGGAATTGGAGTACTATTGGCACTGGTGGAAAGGCATAAGCAGACTGGAAGTTCCACCTGTCCGTGAGGGCATCCACTCCGAAAGCTTGAGGATCTCTGAATCTCGTGTAGTACTTCCGAAGCTTCCTGTTGCGTGGACTCGCAAACAGATCCACTTCGGGTGAAATCCCCAGAGATAACACCCAGTTGAACACCTCTTGGTGGAGGGACCACTCGTTGTCTAGTTGGAAACGAGATAGGAAGTCTGCCTCCACATTCAACACTCCCGGGACAAAGACCGCTGAGAGATTGGCCAGATGATGCTGATCCCATGTCATGATCGGTTCTGTTTCTTGGAGGAGAGACATACTGCGTGTTCCTCCCTGCCTCTTGACATAAGCCACTGCCGTGGTGTTGTCCATCCTTAACAGCACTGAAGCCCCCTGTGTTAGATGGTGAAAAGCCTGGAGTGCTTTGAGGGCGGCTCGAAGTTCTAGAACGTTGGACACTACTCCGTGACCTGGGAAGTTCCATCTGCCTTGTGCCACTTCGGTCAGACAGTGGGCTCCCCAACCGGTATTGCTGGCATCGGAGGTTATCGTTACCCAGGAAATCGGAGCGATTGAGTGGCAGTTGGTCAGATTTGTACGGCGTAACCACCAGGGAAGGCATCCCTTCATGAATGGAGTCAGGTGAATAACGTGTGACAAATTCTCCGTCGTCCACTGTTGGAGAAACCCCTTCTGGAAGGGTCTCAGCTTCCACATAGCCCACTTCACCATAGGCGAGGTGGCTACAAGCGTCCCTACTACCTTTAGACACTGACGAGCAGTGAGACGAGAGGCAGCGAGAGCGTGAGACACCCTGCTCTGGACTACAGGAATTTTCTCTTCTGGCAGGGAAATGGTGCACTTCACCGTGTTGAACAGTGCCCCGAGAAACACCAGCGACTGCGTAGGCACCAGATGGCTCTTTTCTAGATTCAGAATCCAACCGAATTCCTGAAGCGTAGATGTCACTTGCTCCAGATGTAAGAGTAACTGATGCTTGTCCTGGGACAGAAGGAGGAGATCGTCCAGATAATGATGCAATCTGATGCCTCTGGTCCTGATGAGAGCAACAACTGCCAGCAAGGTCTTCGAGAACGTGCGAGGTGAAGTTGAGAGCCCGAAGGGAAGACACGTAAATTGCATGTGAGCATGACCTACAGCAAACCGGAGGAACTGATGGTACTCTTTTGCCACAGGAACATGGAAGTATGCGTCTTTTAGGTCGATCGATGCCAACCAATCTCCTGGGAGAATCGAATGTTGAATGGTGACTAGGGACTCCATTTTGAACTTTTCTTGATGGATCGACCTGTTGAGATAAGTGAGGTCTATTACCGGACGCCAGGTGCCGTTCTTCTTCTGGACGAGAAACAGAGGTGAATAGACTCCGAAACCTCGTTCTGCCTCGGGAACTGGCACAACAGCTCGCTGAACCAGTAAGGAGTCCACGTAGGCAAGAAGAATCTTCTTTTTCTCTGCCGAAGGAGGAAGTGAGGTTGCGACAAACCTGGGTTTGGGAGCGTTGTCGAACGCCCACGAATGTCCCTGGGACACGATGTTTAACACCCAGGGATCCTGAATCGAGGCCGCCCAGACATCCCGAAATTGGAGCAACCTGGCCCCTACCGGGAAGGCCTGGTCGGGCCCAACCTCAAAAGGATTTGGTGGCCTCCCGGTCACCGGACGAAGAGCCTTTAGAGCCTTTCTGGAAGGTGGATTGCCTTGACTTCCAACCTCTACCGAAGGACTTGCCTGGCTTATAGCTGCGTGCTTCTCTAGCACGATTGGCAGTTTGTCTTCTCGGGAAAGAGCGCTTCTGAGCGCCTGGGCGTTTATCCTGAGGGAGGAAACCAGATTTTCCACCCGTGGCCCGAGTTATGGCTGCATCCAACTTGTTCCCAAAGAGGGAAGAACCCTCAAAGGGAATTCGGCACCATGCCTGTTTGGAAGCAGCATCAGCAACCCAAGGCCTAAGCCAAAGGGCGCGTTTAGCCGTAACCGAAGCCAGCATAACTCGAGCCAAAAGGCGAATGGTGTCTAGAGACGCCTCCCCCAGAAAACCCGCAGCCATCTTCAGCTCCTGGATTGGGGAGCTCTGGAGCACTTCCTCCGAAACTCCTCCAAGGGTGCCCTCGAGGGCATTAATCCAGACTTCCATGGCCTTTGAAATCGTAGCCAAAGCCAAAGCTGGCTTACAGGCCACGCCGGCCGAAAGATATGCTCGTTTAAGATCAGCGTCGATCCTCCTATCCACGTCCATGATCAGAATAACAGAAGGCGAAAGGAAAACTCTTCCACAGCTAGATATAAAGGAACACACATTGTACCAAGTCTTTCAAAAATGGAGCAAAAACCGCCAATAAATCCTTTAAAATAGGGTTCTTACCTTGAAAATGCCAGTCAGAGTCTGGGGGAGGCTGTATGTATGTGCCGACCTTCCCACCAGCTCTGACATACAACAGGCTTTTAAATATGCCGCCTCGCGGCCGCCGAACGCAACTGCGCATGCGCGAGTGACGTCACTGGTCATCCCCGCGCATGCGCACCAATCCTGTGACCGGCGGCTACCGCGCATGCGCAGAAGCGCCGCGCAACCCGGAAGCGGCGGCCACAGACGCGGCCGCGGCGAGACCGGGAGTCGCCGGACAACGATAGCAGAGAAACAAAGCGAACTGCAAAGAGATAAAAACCCAGCTAAAACCGCACACAGGACACAGTGAGTAAACATAAGAATAAATGAAGTAAAAAAGAGGTCCCATAACAGGGCTTACCACCCTGCCCCGAGCAGAGAAGGGTCCCAGAGGCGCACCACCGATCTGCATTTTCAGGCAAAATTAGGCCACCCGCGGCAGCAGGGCTCTCTCGGCCAGACCCCAAGCTCCTGCAAGGGGTCTCTTCTATTGCCCCCTCCATACCCTGCTAATAGCCAGGGCTTATCGGAGACTCCACGACCCCTTCTGCTTCAGAGTATAGGACTAAAATAGTAGGAACATAACACCGTATGTATGAGGAGGACAAAAAAAGAACACTGATGCTGAAAGGGAGCAAAGATTTATGGGAGTGGGGTCCTATGAGGTAGGAGAGGAGGCGGAGCCTACCCAAACGTATGCTGCCATGGAGTCTGTCAGGAAAGCTCTATTTGTGAGAAAAAAAGGACATCAATTGTATTTGTGTAATGCGTTGCACAACCACGCAATTGTCAGTTAAACAAATGCAGTGCCATATCGAAAAAAATGGCCTGGTCATGAAGGGAGATAAACCTTCCGGGGCTGAATTGGTTAAGAGAATATCTGAGTATCCTGCCATGAAGATCGTTGTTCGGCACTTCCTGTGTTGGGATAACAACTGTTTCCCAAATGCGCTCCTAATGTACAGCTGATCTTTTCATTACTGACCTACCTTGCCTTATTTTGCATTTTGTCTTAGTAGTGGCAAATCATTGCTTCCACGTGGCATAGCTGTCATCCTTGATGACTAATAATCAGAGGGCTCATGGGGAAAGGATCAAAAGCAGCAAGTGTTTTCTCAGAATAAACAAATAAAGAATAAACATCCTACTGCAGGTCCACACCACAGGTACTATTTCCTCTTAGGCAGGAAGAACAGTTCAGTAGTGACATTGCCTGATCTCACTATAAATCTCTTGAGAATAGAGGTACAGTCCCTTAAATGATCTCAGATGTACAGCTATGAGGTTTAAGGTGCCGGAATGCCTAGACACATGAAGTACAATACTGTTTATCGGGGGGAAATTAGGACAAAAAGTAAGTTTTTCAGAATGCTATTTAACCTCCCTGGCGGTATCCCCGAGCGTGACTCGGGTGGATTTTTTAGGCTAGGATTGGTATCCCCGAGTCACGCTCGGGGTGAATGTGCAGAGAGCGCAGCGGTGTCTCTTACCTTCTCCTGGCGATCCAGCGATGATCTCTCATTGCTGTGACCGCCAGCCGAGATCCCCGCCGCTCGTCCGTCTGTGTGATGACTTCCTAGTTCCGTTCCCTGCAGCAGCAATGCTGCATGGGAGCGGAACTGGGAGGGAAATTCAAATGTTGCACAAAACACAAACACATAACACATTTATATAATATATATATATATATATATGTGTATATATGTATATATGTGTATATATGTATAGATATATATATATATATATATATATATATATATATATATATATATATGCACATATATATATATATATATATATATATATAAAACGCATTATAATCTAATCAATAATATAATTTTTTAATATATATTATATATTATATACTATATAATAAAATTATATTATTGATTAGATTATAATTCATGCGTTTGTGTTTCAAATTTATCACATCTGGGATGTCTACTAGAGTCTTGTTTTGGTCAGGTTTAAGTCAGTAATTACTAAGAATTGTAGGCCTATAATACATAACGCCAAATTTCCATGAAAAAAATTGTACCGTTTTTGGTATATAATTCCTGACATAATCATACCGCCAGGGAGGTTAAGCAACATGATTATTTCTAGATGTCGTCTGTAGGATAGAAAATCTGCACTGTTTGGCCTACTATAGTGTACACTAGAGTTCCTCCACAGCAAACTTACCAAATTATGTCTTTATAGCTCTTGCTGTGTCCAGGGGCATAATCATATGGGAACAAAAAAGAGTCTTCCTCAAGATATTGCCATGAGGCTGAAGGCACACATTTATCCAAAATGTCCTTGTATGCTGCAACATTAGCAGTACCTGTCACTGGAAACACCTGAACACAGTCACTTGGAGGGGAGTCCAAATTCTTAGCCCTATATAAAGTACTTTACAAAAATAGCACCACCAGTGGGAAAGCTTTGTGGAGCATTTACCTTTCAATTGCTTATGTTAACATAATTATTGTAGCCTGGACCTGCAAAACTTCACTTTATTTGTTTGTTCTTTCATCTGTACAGTATTTGTCTGCAGCATTATTTACACAGGAGTAAATTCCGTTTTACATAAACCTTATTTTGATGAAACTGGGAAACTTCTTAAATCAACCAATTTCTTTTTTTTTTTAGAATTTTTTTTTTTTTAGCTTCAGTCTTCTAACCCTTCTTTTTCTCTCTTTCCCTTGATATTATTTTCTATATACAACTTTCATAACTAATTTATTTTAGCAGACATGTTATGTTCTGTGAAATTTTCATCTATGTATGATGCACACTGTAGCTTCTCTTGTTCTACGTGCAGAGTATAATTCCTAAAGAGAAACTATACAGAGATAAATATACAGACTGTCATTGCTGATATCCTCCTGAATGACCTGCCAACACACCAAAACTGACTTTTTAATGCAATTTTTTTAGGATTGCTCCACAATACACATATGCTTCATATATAATGTGCTAATATGCAGGCCCATTGTGGTGCTTTGGGGACATGTATTGGGGTACCATTCAAAATGCCAAGATGTATGTTTTTATTCTCTATGTATTGACACTCCACAGTACATCTTCTTTTGTTCTGTTCACTGGATACCATTTTCAGGTTTCCTATTATATACAGTATTTATGGCTACTGTTCACTTGCACTTCTTTTATTCTGAATACTGGGTGTCATTCTCAAGATCTGAGGTAGGGTTTAGAGATATAATGTAATAAGGTGGATTAGGTTGCCATCATCCCTGGTGTAGATGCAAAGGAAGGGGTTTGGTTCCTCAAACCAAAAAGAAAAGTGGGATTTTGTAGGCAAATTTATAAATAAAATGTAGGTTTATTGATAAAATACATCAAACAAAAAACAAAAAAAGAGAATGTAAATATAATGCATGATCATATAGGTACTCTGCATAAATAATACAATCTGCGTTGTGAACTATTGTACTTATGACTTGGAGTAGTGATTCCCGGTTGTAGAAACTGGGGTTCAGATGCGTTTCTGCATTTATACAATAGCCTTTATCAATTAAAAAATCACCATACTCTATAAAGTGAAAAATTTAAGAAAATTGCAAAAAATTTGTGACAATTGTGCTGAAAAACATTCAATATAATCACATCGTTTTTCTAGTTGTGTACCTAAGATGCAGAAGTGATTGCTCCCATGAGTCAGTGGGAGGGGTTTGTGGTCTGCAGTCCCCCAGGTTGCTACTGGATCCGGAACGGGTCTGTCTGGAAGCAGTTAATGAGGTATTAGGCAGGCGAATTACCTTATATAGTAATAATGTATTGGTTTGGGGTCATGTACTGTAGCCTACGGATGGTGTTTCCAGATGGGTGAGATCCGGTGTTAGGTAGTATATATGTATATATATAATACCCCAGGTTTTCAGTCTCATGGGGGCAATCACTTCTGCATCTTAGGTACACAACTAGAAAAAACGATGTGATTATATTGAATGTTTTTCAGCACAATTGTCACTATTTTTTTTGCAATTTTCTTCACTTTTTCACTTTATAAAGTATGGTGATTTTTTCCTTGATAAAGGCTATTGTATAAATGCCGAAAAGCGTCAAAACCCCAGTTTCTACAGCCAGGAATCACCACTCCAAGTCATAAGTACAATAGTTCACAACGCAGATTGTATTATTTATGCAATAGAGAACATGGAAGACTGGGAAGGAAGGATTTTCCAGGCACATAATATAATTAAAATCATTATTTATTGAAATCCATAAAACACAAGAAAAAAAGAAAACCAAATTATGAAAACATAATCAATATAAAACCGATTAGGGCCCAAAATGGCTCACCAATCGTGTATACAACATACAGCAGTTCACATGAATTTGATTCTACACAAATACATTGCTGTTAAATATATCCTGAATCTAAGAAAACAGCTATAAATACATCAAGGAAATCCTGTCAATGGTTGGCCCAATGGTAGGTACCGTCCAGCCAGGATCAAATGATGGTGACAAATAGTAACAATTCAGCTGCTCAACATGTTTCTCCTCCTATAGAGGCTTCGTCTGGAGCTTAGTTGTGAATAATTATTGTGGATAAATTCTGTATAATTGTTATGCAGGACAAAAGTCACCACAATATGATTGGTAATTGGTAACGAAGGGACACTCATGGATTGGTCAGAGTTTGGTATCATACGAATGGGGCTGGCCCAGGAATGGTAGACACCTGGCTAGCAACCATTACTTACAAACGCTGAAAGCGTTTTCATATGCCCATTTAGGTTGAGCCCATGAAACAAACGCTGTAGGACTGGCGTTTGAATGTCCTTTAACCAACTCAGTCTACATGTCCATGGTGTCCTCTCCGGATGGGGAACCGCCGCCATTATGCAGAGTACCTATATGATCATGCATTATATTTACATTCTCTTTTTTTGTTTTTTTGCTTGATGTATTTTATCAATAAACCTAAATTTTATTTATAAATTTGCCTACAAAATCCCACTTTTCTTTTTGGCTTGAGGAACCAAACCCCTTCCTTTGCATTCTCAAGATCTGTTCTTAAATTGATTCTAAACAATGTCCCTATTCTCCAAAAATAATCCATACACATCTTCTAATGTTTCTTCATGTGTTTTCCTGACTCTCTGTAATGGCCTATGTGAGCTCCTGAAACAGTGCTTTTCCCTCCTCACTTATGTATGCTTGGAATGAGCAGTGCACGTTTGTTGCAGTCATGTACACTGCTCTATGTGTGGGCAGAACCTACTCACCCTGCACGTTGGGGGGGTACCTTTCTTGTGTAAGCACTCATTAATGCCCAGGATCAGGTGGGGCCACGTTCATGTGAAAGTCAAACATTATGGCTGTACCCTGGCTTAGAGATAAGCCGTACACAGAACAAGAAAAAATAAAATGGTATCACTATCCCTGCGGACTCTATTTGTGCCCCAGAGTAACCGCTGCAGGTGGGCGTGAACCAAGATGGTGGGATTTTAAGGGTGAGGCTTGTAAGGGTATATGTTTAAGATAAATAATTCAAAAACAAGATAAAATAATGATTTTTATTACAAATTCATAAAAACAGTCACATACAGTGATACATCTTGATATCGCAAAGATACTTAAATGTATATAGAACCATTGAAAGGTGCTAGGGGTCACTAGTGTCCAACATGTTTCGCCGGAAGGCTTCTTCTGGGACAATACAGGAATGGTGACCTCTGCTGGTTCTAAGTATGAATAACATACAGTCAGTTTACAAAAATATACCAAGTTGATTACAATCAGATATAGGAATTACAGTGTAGTAGGGCTCACCACAAGTTGTATCTAGAGCAGAGCAGCCATATCAGCGTCCGTGTATCAGGGATCATAGCGATCCATCCAATGGCGGGTAATAACCCTGAACTACAAAGTCCAGCCAGACCTGATCCCGCTACTTTAACAGGAACCGGACCGAGCTCGGTCGAACGGGAGTAAATCTGAAAAAACCAGCATTCCATAAAAGGAAGAAGCTAGTTACTAAAAATCCCACATGATACTGAAATCAGGTGTGTATAGGTACGTTACCCACGTTCTCCAACAGTAGGGCCATAGCAGTGAAAAGATCATGCTTAGGTAGTGAAAGAGAAAAGGGGGCTACATAGAGTGATAAGGCAGGAAAATAAGAGGGGTTGATGAAGCCAGGGGTGCACAGACACCATGTGAGAGATATAGATGTAACATATGGTTATAGACCAGGTGCAGACCGATGGTAACCAAAAAGGTTAAAAATGTGCAAGATTAATGAGAGTGAACTAAAAGATACGTCCGATTAGGAACCTACCCAGAGAGTGAATATTGAGAGGAGAAGGTGGAGACACATTTAACCAGCAGAAACTGTGAAAGATAAATGCCATTACTGCCGTACCGATGGGAGATCGTTGTAGCAAAACTTACCTCATATGCACCGGTTGATTGGTAACAGACAGCCGCGCCACTAGTCGTGGCCTGTCTGTACCATATTCCGCTCGGCGTTATAAGCGCGGTCCCACCGGAAGTGATGAGGTACCTCATGACCTCCAACTGGTCACTTCCGGGGCGGGCGCCATCTAGCGGTCCCAATCAGAGCTGCACCGCAACAAAGAGGTACAGATGAGTGGGAACGCTGTACATCCGCTATCAAAAGAAAACGGACTCGGGGAAAAAATGTGGGAGGAGAAGAGTAGTATAAATCTCAACAGCACCACCCCCGGCTTGGCGCCCGAGCCCCTGTCAAAAAAGAGATAAGCAGGAAAAGAGCCGGCACATTGGATTTAGTCGCGATTTGATCCTATATTGACACACGGACTCCGATCTCATAAAGCTACAAAAATAAGAGGGAAACAAAGAAAAAGAGAAAAATATAAATATCATAAGAGAATATGTATTAATACTTCACAGCACATGACCAACATGTGCTGTGATTAACTAGTCATAAGCAACATATGATTAATGACATGGAAGGTATACAATAGTATCCTATCCTGAATTCTGGCATCACAATGGATTCCTGTGATGTTAATACAGTATTACGGTTTGTCTAAATGCTGAATCAATAGGTACATGGACAATATAGACAATACAAAGCATGATCACATGAGGAGTTTCAGGAAGAACGGAGGGTGGGGAGTATTTTTATTAGTCTTATGGTTACATGTATATAGTAGGTAATAATACAGCCCTAGATTCATTCCAAAAAAGGTTTAAATGATAAGGCCGTATTTAAACCTGGTGGCCTAGTGGCCTGTAATTTATAGATCCACTTTACTTCTGCCTTAAGAATTGCATTATCATAATTACCCCCTCTGGGGTTCTTCTTAATTGCTTCTAATACAATAAATTTAATAAAATGGGGGTCGAAATTATGATTTAGGCCTACATGCCTACAAATGGGTGTAGACATAAGTCCAGTGTCCATATAGTACAAATGGTCTTGGATGCGTTTCGCAAAGGGTCTAATTGTTTTCCCTACATAAAACGCCCCACAGAGGCATGTAGCTAAATAAACAACACCCTCAGTAAGGCAAGTAGCCCTAAACCTAGGTCTCAAAGTTCCTCCCCGAGGTAGGGGGGAGGTGTACCCCTCTTTTACCCAGGGGCATTCTGAGCATTGGCCACATTTGTAAGTACCATAGCCCCCCACTGCTCCATGGTAATCTTCCTCCTTCTTTGGTTTGTAATGACTATGTACAAGTTTGTCTCTAAGTGAGGCAGATTTACGATAAACTATCTCTGGGTAGGGTTTAATGTGTTTTGAGACCGTAATATCGTCTGCTAGGAAGTGCCAATTGTTATCCAAGATTTTACGTATGGTTTGATGTTGGGAGCTGTATTTAGTAACTAATTTAGTAGTATTTGAGGGTTTAATCTGACGTGACCCAAAAATAAGCCTATCTCGTGGTTGGAGATTAGCTCTTTGATAAGCTTTTTTAAGTAATTTCTTGCTGTAGCCACGGACCAAGAGCCTTTGCTGTAGGGCCTTAGCTTCTTGTTTATAGTCATCATCCAGAAAGCAGTTACGTCGTATTCTAAGATATTGTGAATACGGGATACTGCGTATTAGGGATCGCGGGTGACTACTAGTATAATGAAGTATAGTGTTTCCTGCCGTATTTTTACGGTATAGGGAAGTGTAAATATTGCCCTCAGGTGTAAGATATATTGTGGTGTCAAGAAAGGCTATTTTTTGGGTATCATATTGAACAGTGAATTTTAAATTATAATTATTGTTGGATATGAAGTCTATAAATTCCAGAAGGGTGGACACCGAGCCTGTCCATACAACGATGACGTCGTCGATATACCTGCGCCACAGCGCTAGGTGGCGCAGGTATATCGAAGCGCCATAATTGGCGAACAGCTCCCTTTCCCACCCCCCCAGGTACAGGTTGGCATACGATGGGGCACAAGCAGTCCCCATCGCTACCCCCTGTACCTGGAGGTAAGTGGTTTCGCCGAATACAAAGATATTGGATCTGAGGATATGGTTCAGTAGTTGAAGTGTAAAATCTGCCAACGCCCAAGTGCGATGGGTCTGTTCCTTAACAAAGGTGGTGATAACCTCGATACCTCTGTTATGGGGGATACTAGAATAGAGGGCCTCAATGTCAAGGGTGACCAAAAGAGAGCCACCAGGGACACTGAGACCCTCCAGAACTCTCAAGAGCTCTAAAGTATCCCTGAGGTATGAAGGTAGGCCCATGACATGTGGGCGTAGTTGATCATCAACGAACCTACTGGAAGGTTCAGTGATGGAGCCGATGCCTGAAACAATTGGGCGCCCTGGAGGTGTTTCGAGGCTTTTATGTACTTTGGGTAACGCATAAAACGTTGGCAAGATTGGCCATTTAACTTTTAAATAGTCATACAGTTCTTGGTTAATCACATGAGACTGTAAGGCATTAAAGATTATAGATTTAAATTTACCCTTCATAATATCAACTTCCTCGATAGATACTGGTCTATACCATTCTTCATTTTTTAGAATATCGAGACACATGGTCTCGTACTGATGCCTGTCCATGACGACCACGTTGCCACCCTTGTCCGAGGGTTTAATGACAACGAGGTCGTCATGGACAAGGTCATCTAAAGCAGTCCTTTGGGGGGCCGACAGGTTAGAGGCCCCAAGTAGGGGGGCCTCCAATCTGTCGATCTCCTTCTGGGTGTGCTTCACAAAAGCCCAGATAGCTGGGCAAGTTTGGAGATTGGGAAAACGTGTTGATCTGGATTTGAATTTGTTTATTTCATCGTGTGGTTCCTCCTCATCGTCAGAAGAGGAATCAGACGATGAATAGTCTGGATGTTGTTTATTTTCCTCAATTAACTGCATCATTGTTTTGAGATTTCTAAAATCTTGGGCCTTGAATCCTTTGTATAGATCCTCGTCCCGTATATTGTTTTGGCCTTTGTTTTTGTCAAAAATATATTTATATGTCAAATTCCTTGCAAATAAATGAAGGTCTTTGACCACTTCGAATTTGTTTATTTGTTGATCTGGACAGAAACTTAGGCCTAGTTGTAATACTTCTTTCTCAGTTTGTGAGAGTAATCGGGAGGAAAGATTAATAATATCAAGAGGATTCTTTTTCTCCCCTTGATTGTATATTGGTTGTTGAGTGGAATTTGACAGTCCATCCTTGATCCCAGCATGTGAAAGTGCTGCAGGGGCCAAAATAGGAGTGTCCCTGTGTGTGTGTCCTATTCCAGTTTTATCGTTTGTCCTCTTATTACAAAGGTGTCTATGGGTCCTCTTTTTTCGTCTACCAGTTGTGTGGGAAGAGGGGTCCCTAAAGGGAATCCCTGGATTGTTTCATCATTGGTGGTTGTTGGCATTAACTCACTCTTGGAAGTTTTAGGAATAGCCGTACACTTCTTACATCAGTTAGATGTACAGAGTTCCATTGTAAAGTACTGGCCCATGTTACTACACACGCTATTCTCTTGTATATTGTAATTAGGAGGAACACCGCTGGGTACGTGCCCTCTCCACCAGTCCAGCGTACCTTTGCCACCTCATTCCAGTGTCAGAATAGAGTCCTGCCATGCACTTAGCACGGACCTTATTCGTGCACTTGTTACCTCCACCTTTCCCCCGTACCATGGGGCCAGGCTTTGGGTCTCCATAACATGGGTATGGTCCCGGTTGCTTTCGAAAACTGACTGCTGAGTAGGAAGCCAGATCACTGAACCCCTCGCTACCAGAGAACTCGTCACCTACACCAGTTACCACTCTTCACAACTGGCTGCAATGTATACTATATTCTCAAAAGTATTGTGACGCCTGCCTTTAGATGCACATGAACTCTAATGGCATCCCAGTCTTAGTGCGTAGGGTTCAATATTGAGTTGGCCCACCCTTTGCAACTATAACAGCATCAAATCTTCTGTGAAGCCTGTCCACAAGGTTTAAAAGTGTGTCTATGGGAATGTTTGACCATTCTTCCAGAAGCGCATTTGTAAAATCAGGCACTGATGTTGCACCAGAAGGCCTGGCTCACAGTCTCGCAGAGGTCAGGACTCAGGTCAGTCAAGTTCCTCCACCCAAAACTTGCTCACCATTTCTTTATGGACCTTGCTTTGGGCACTGGTGTGCAGTCATGTTGGAACAGGATGGGGCCATCCCCAAACTGTTCCATCAAAGTTGGGAGCATGAAATTGTCCAAAATGTCTTAGTATGCTGATGCCTTAAGAGTTCCCTTCACTGTAACTAAGGAGCCAAGCCCAACCCCTGAAAAACAATCCCACATCATAATCTCCCCTCCACTAAATGATTTGGATCAGTGCACAAAGCAAGGTCCATAAAGACATAATATTTTTAGAGATAATGGGGAAATTATGTTACTAAAAAAACAACTCAAGTTTTGGGTGGAGGAGCTTGACTGGTCTGCACAAAGTCCTGACTTCAACCCAATAAAATACCTTTATGATGAATAAGAGCGCAGACTGTGAGCCAGGTCTTCTCTCTATAATCAGTGCCTGACCTCACAAATGCCCTTCTGGAAGAATGGTCAAACATTCCCATAGACACACTCCTAAACCTTGTGGACAGCCTTCCCAGAAGAGTTGAAGCTGTTATAGTTGCAAAGGGTGGGCCAACTCAATATTGAACCCTACAGACTAAGACTGGAATGCCATTAAAGTTTATGTGCGTGTAAAGGCAGGCATCCCAATACATTTGGTAATATAGTGTAAGTCTAACCCAATTTTCCAAACAAAGTAGTTACTGTGTGGTAATAGCTTAAAGTATGATCTATACAATTAGAGTAATCTATACCTGGTAATCTGCAAAACAGCATTAAACAGTGGAACAAACCACAAGGCAACGGTAAACAGTGTTATAGTACATTTCCTGCCACCAGCATACTATACTGCTAGAGTGCACTCTAGGGATGACCCAGAACCCCTGTAATAGTACCCCTTTCTATAGGCAGTGAATATAGACCTTATAGAGTAGCTTATCTAAAGAGACAGTTCTCTGCCCTAGATCTTCAGCCAGTTAGCGCTGGGGCCTAGTTTTTAAAGTGGTGCACATAAATACAGTCGCAGGAAAGTCTTCATGCAATGGTATAGGCTGCTAGTCAAGTGTCTAGTCTCTAAGTGATCAGTCTTTGCTAGGAGCAAACAAGTAATGGCTGCAACCTCACCAGACTCAGCAATACAGCCACAATGGTCCTGCTGTTCGGGTGCCCTCTGGATTGGCCTGGTGCGACTCCAGTTTTCAGTCCACAAGTCTACAGTGCTCCAGTATTTCTGCAGCATGAGACTGTATCACACCAGTAACTCATCCCTCAGTCTCTGTGCACTCTTTTCCACTCCCTCCCTCTCTCTCTGGTCCCCAAGACATAGAGCTCAGATCTCTGCTACGGCCGCTAACTTGTGAGAGGCCGGCACACATCTAGACAGGAAACAGAAAGCTAGTTCATCTGCAGCCTGGGAAATACAGCTTCTTTCTCCTTCCATATCACTGTCTCCCCCTGGGAAGTATAGTTCAACGGTACACAGAATAGCTCCCTTTTTGAACTTCAACTCCCACATTCCATTGCAGCCAGCATAAAAAACTATGGTGACCCTTTGACTTGCCTGAACCCTTCAACATCTGCAAACCCCACCCTCACCAATGGGAGGCAGGCATTGTGATTAAATCCAGCATGTTGGTACAGTGATAGTTTAAAATGGCCCTAAGGGCAGTCTGAGGCTCCCCTTATTAAAGTGGAATTTTTTCAGAAGTCCTGCTGGCTCCTTTTGCAGGTATAGCTATGTAAAATATTTAAAATAAGTGTCTATACTGTTTAAAATCGAGTAATGCACTGTCTCAACCTTCTCTGCACATGTTAGGTTACTCTCTATTTTTTGGCACTGTTCTCAAAATCAGAGCCACTAGAGGCTGATTTGCTGACAGCCTAAAATTTACTCCTGCTCAGTTGTGCTGAGCAAAATGGCAGCCTCTGGCAAGAAGAAACAGGAACAATGCTGGAGGCAATTTACAGCACAAACTAATTTTGGTGGCATAATCATGAATGTGAAAAGCATGTTCCTTGTTAAGGAACATTTTTTTGTTATTGGTAAAGTTCCATTTTAACATACAATGCAAGAAGTCAAGCTTCTAAATCTTTTACCGTTTGTTAGGACAGACAGTGGTCCAATCTAGTTTACAACTGATAATGAAGATCTGCCTGCACAGTACAGACAGGGTAAATTATAGCAAACACAGCTGCCCAGGCCCCCCAAAAAATAAAGAGAAACGGTAGGATTTTACAGTGTTGAGGTTCCAGAACAGAGCATCTAAAAAAGGTAAGCTGCAATGTTTAATCAACTTCCACTTTTAGTGGTTATACCGGGATAATGCCTGCACCCTACAGGCATCATCCCAGTATCATTCTTTTCAGCCGGCGATTATCTGTAATGCAGAAGTGATCTGAGTGGCCGGGAGTGATGCGGCCAGCGGCAATAGCTGCCCTGTACAGAGAGAGTGGAACTGACCTTGTTCCCCTCTCTCTGTAACCCTAGAAACCAGGAGTGACGAATAGTTTGTCACTTACGGTTTTGCCCCTTTGTTAAGGAAAGCAGCCGATCAGACTGATCTGTGTCTGATTGGCTGCATGAGGGGCCAGAGGACAGATTTGGGGTCTAATAGACCCCAAATCTTTCCATAAAAAGGACCTGTCATGGCCCATGCTGTCACAAGGGATGCTGTTCATCCCTCGTGATAGCAATAAAGTTAGTACAAAAAAAAGTGTAACGCGCCCCCGTCCCACAGTGCTTACTCAAAAATGTGAATGCGAATGCATACTTTACTCCTGAATGCATATATAAATGGTGATCGCACCTAACATGTGCGATCACACATGTTGCGAACGTCAGAGCGAGAGCAATAATTCTAGCACCAGGCCTCCTGTGCAACTCGTAGTAACCTGTAAAGGCATTTAAAGCGTCACCTATGGAGAATTTTAAGCACCGTAGTTTGCTGCCATTCCACGGGCAGACTCAATTTTAAAGTGTGACATTTTAGGTATCGATGTACTCAGTGTAACATCATCTTTAAAATTATACAAAAAAAATTGAGCTAACTTTACTGTTTTGTTTTTTTTTTGTTTTTTTTTATTCATGAAAGTGTTTTTTTTTTCCAAAAAATTGCATTCAAAAAATGGCTGCGCAAATAACATGTGACATAAAAAAATTGCAACACCGACCATTTTATTCTACAGGGTATCTGCTAAAAAAAAAATATATATATAATGTTTGGGGGGGTCTAAGTAATTTTCTAGCAAAATAAATTATATCTTTGCATGTAAGAGCGAAGTTTCAGATTAGGCTTGGGAAGGAGGTGGTTAAATATTTTTTGTTACGTTATGCTATGTGGATGAAAACATATAACAAATACAAAGTACCGGTAGGTGTTATCCCAGTTTGGTAGCAAAAGTGATAATACACTTTAAACTGAATCTTAAGTATCCATTCAGGCACACAGACAGAATATTTTGATTTCAATATCCTGAATAATCCAAATTTGGACACATGGTAAATTGGAAGCTGTATGTATAATATATTCAGTCCAAATAAAGCACACAGTTATCCCAGATGCTTTTTGTAATCCAGGGTTATATAGAGGTATACTCAAGGGAAATGCAATTCCTGATGTAAATTCAGGATTAGATTCGCAATAGTCTCTGCAGTCCAATGTAAACAAATAATATATTATAGATTGTGTATGAGCCTCTTACATTTATATTACATGCAGGTTTAGGCTTGGTTCATATATATTGGATGTGTTTCAAACTGCATCCAATTTGCATAATATGTGAACCAGGCCAGCTTTCAATAGAGCCGGTTCACATATATGCGGGCCGGTTACAGTGCATATTAATAAAGGGTCCTATGCATTTTTCAGTCTGGTTCAGGTGAGATTTAGGTGTGAAATTCACACCCAAATCGCACCTGAAACGCTGAAAGGAAACCGCACTGGACTTGGATAAGCCAACCCTGCATCTACAGTATGTGAATCTAGCCTTAAAGTGATATTAAAGTCATTTTTTTTAAAATAAAAAAACATGTTATACTTACCTGCTCTGTGCAATGGTTTTGCACAGAGCAGTTCTGGTTCTCCTCTTCTAGGGTCCCCCGTTTGTGCTTCTTGCTCCTTCTCCCTTCAAGTGCCCCTCCTAGAAAGCCATTTGCTAGGGGGGTACTTGTGCGGGCTCGCTCCAGAGTCCCGCTGTGTGTGTCTGTTAACAAATACAGTGCGATTCAGCCCCACCCACTCAGCCCCACCTGCTGTCTCATCACTGGATTTGATTGACAGCAGCAAGGACCAATTGCTCTGACTGCTCTCACTGAGTTCAGTGAGGATGGAGAGAGAGCAGCACCAGACCAAGATCAGGCTTAGGTAAGGATTTAGGGGGGAGGTGCACCTTAAAGGCTTTTTACTTTAATGCAGATAATGCATTAAGGTAAAATAAAAAGACCTTTAGCCTTTACAACCACTTTATTACACATAGTACTCCATGGCTCTTTGTTACTCAACATGCCTTATGCTTCTCTATTGCAAGCAATCCCTCATGATTTTATTGCGGAACCTTATTCCTCCAATTTACAAACAGTACCTAATGCCTCTCAGTTGCATGTTTGCTTCATACCTCTGTATTACACTTTACCCTTAGGCTTGAACTGAATAGTTTTTCAAGGGTTGCGCTTGGCTCCTTAGTTCCAGTGAAAGGAACTCTTAAGGCATCAGCATACCAAGACATTTTGAACAAATTCATGCTCCCAACTTTGTGGGAACAGTTTGAGGATGGCCCCTTCCTGTTCCAACATGACTGCGCACCAGTGCACAAAGCAAGGCCCATAAAGACATAGATGAGTGAGTTTGGAGTGGAGGAACTTGACTGGCCTGCACAGAGTCCTGACATCAACATAAAACATCTTTGGGATGAATTAGAGTGGAGACTGTGAGCTAGGCCTTCTCATCCAATATCAGTGTCTGACCTTACAAATTCCCTTCTGGAAGAATGGTCAAACATTCCCATAAACACACTCCTAAACCTTGTGGACAGCCTTCCCAGAAGAGTTGAAGCTGTTATAGCTGCAAAGGGTGGGCCAACCCATTATAGAACCTACGGACTAGGACTGGGATTCCATTAACGTTCATGTGTGTGTAAAGGCAGATGTCCCAATACTTTTGACAATATAGTGTAGGTGGTCAGCTTTAAAGCAGTAGTATACCGCTTTTTTCCACTTTTAACTACAGGTAAGCCTATAATAAGGCTTACCTGTAGGTACAATTAATATCTCCTAAACCGGCATGGTTTAGGAGATATTTGCACTGCATGCAGCTGCTCTCGCGAGCGGCGCATGCGCTCTGAAGGTCCGGCGGACCTTTAGCTTTCCATGCCGGGAGCTTGCCGGAAAATGACTCCCGCGCGCATGCGCGGGAGTGACGTCATCGCGGCTCCAGCCTATCACAGCGCCGGAGCCGCCGAACCCGGAAGAGACGCAGAGGGATCATGTCAGTTCCCACAGCGGTGTCCGGGGGTCCGTGTCAGGGGTTCGTTCTAAGGTAAGTAATTCATAATGAGCTAGTATACGATACATACTTGCTCATTATGCCTTTGTCTTGCAGGGTTTGTTTTTTTTTTTTGTTTTTTTGTTTTTTTAGGTTTACAACCTCTTTAAAATCTCTTTAGGCCTAGCAAAAAAATAAATGTTCCAACTAATGCAAGATAGTTTCACACAATTAATGGTAAGAATGTGTTGGGTCCTGCAATTCTATTTTACAAGCGTATGGAACATTTTTTTGTTCCATATGGTGTATTCAGTGTTCTGTTTTGTCTATTTATGACTGATTTTTATGAATCTCTTTAAAATATGAAACTCAGAAAATATGTAAAACACAATATATCTACCTAAATAGAATATTTTCTTGATTTTCTAAACTGTGTCCATGTTTGATTTAGCCTTATGATCATGTCTGAAGACAAAATTATGCAACAGGCATAGTTTGGGGGGAGACTTTGCAACATCATTCCTGCACATGATTTCTTAGAAACAATAAAGGCATGCTTCCCTGGATATGTTTAGATGTCATTAGCTAAGCTATTGACTGAGGAAACTCAAAGATAATTTACCATCAATCAACATTATATGATGAATACCCCCAGCCACTAAGTACCAATTACTCCTGTGTTTATAAGACTGAGAAAATGTATCAAATATATTTTAGAGATAATGGGAAAATGATAAAATAAGAACAAGTGGGAAGAGGAACAAATATACAGTGTGGAAAGATCTAATGTAAAATATCACCGAAGGTATATCGATGATATCATAATGATATGGAGAGGTACAGAAGGAACGTTACAAGAATTATTTGAGGAGATTATTCAGAATGCCTATGGGATTTCCTTCACAGGCAGCTGGAATTCTCACAGTATAGATTACCTTGACTTGCAAATTTACAAAGAGAATGGCAAACTTGGAACTAGAACCTTTTTTAAACAGACAGATAGAAACGGCTATATCCTCACGGTTAGTTGTCATCATCCCAAATGGACAGGAAATGTACCAAAAGGACAACTAATGAGGATACGTAGGAACTGCAGTGATGAAAAAGACTTTGAGTTTCAATCCGGTGTTCTGATAGAAAGATTTATTGAAAAAGGATACAAGAGGAGAGAACTAAACCATTTAAAGAAAAAGGTAAAGGACATGAACAGAGAGTGCCTCCTTGAAGATAAAAATAGGGACACTAACACCAAGAACGTGGAAACGGCTTTCCTCACAGGTTTCAATAGACAATATGAAAAAAATAGAGAAGATAGTGAAAAAGCACTGGCCCATTCTAAAGTCAGACAAAATGCTATATAAAGTATTACCGCAAAGACCAAGGTTCATATACAGGAGAGCCTCAACACTCAGGAACAGATTGTTACATAATGTACTGGACCCTCCCAAAACCATTAGCCTCTTTTTAAATTTTAAAGGCTCCTTCAGATGTCAAAGAAGTCTTCCATGTAGGGTTACTAAAAAACAAAGCAAGAAAAAAGACACATTTAAATCCACTGCAACAGGCAAAGGATATAAAATTATTGAGATGATCACATGTATTGGCACACATGTTACCTATGTCATTGAGTACCCATTCCAGTTTCAATATGTGGGCAGAACAACTAGGCCATTATAAATTAGAATCCGGGAACATATCAAGAACATAAGGAAAGGCTTCATTAAACATAGTCTGTTAGAACATTTCAGGGAAGTGCACCAAAAAGACCCCCTCACTCATGACTTTTTATAGTATAGATAAAATAAAGGGACATTGGAGAGGGGATAATAAGAAAATTAAGATATCACGCAATTAGACCAAATGGATCTATTTATTAAACACTCTCCAGCCCAAAGGTCTCAACAAAGATATAGATCTTGATTGTTTTATTTGCAATGATTAGACATTTTCATTTCCTTCTATAGTCCCCTTTTTAATATATATATTTTTTATTTTATTTTTATTTTTTTCATTTTTGATTTATTATCTAATAAGTTCAAAATGTTTCATACATGCACTCATGGTTTTTTTTTTATAAATACATTCTTATATATACATTTTATATGTGTATCATATATGAGTCATTGGTATTTCATACACATTAATAGCTATTTAATGTATGTCATATACAGAATTTGAACAATGGCATCATAATAACCCGGTGGCTATACATAAAGATCTAGAAGTAAGTGGCAATATGGCACATTTGTATATATAAGTGTCAGTCACGTGGTTTCCGTCACAATAGCACCGGAGTATACTTAAAACATGGTCGATGGTCACGTGTCACTGAACATCATGTGACATTGGTTACCTAGATACTGAAAACATAGTTGGGAATTTAGTAAATATGGCCACCGATCACATGTCCTCGGGCTGCTAGGATACGGTAGTGTATATAGATCTGAAAGTGTAGCAAGATGGCGCCGCTCCCGATGACGTCGGTGTGATGAAACGCATAGGATGGAGCCTCCAGTATCATTGCATCACTTCCGGTCTGAAGCTGTGGAACACAGACACGCCCCCGGACTTCCTGATTTGAAATGCTGAATGTTACTTTCTACAATGTAAGTACAATATATGTGTTTTTAAATAAAAAAAATATTTTAAAAACGATATCACACTATGGGATATGCCTGCTGTTGTTATCACCGCATGTGAGAGATCTGGAGGGGCAGACGAGCAAAGGGGGAGGACAGCCCTGGATCTGAAGCATGAGTACAGCCACAATAGCGCTGTGAATGTGAATACACCCCACAAGGGGAAAGCCTTCTGGTGAGTGAGGTCAACACGGGGGGGAGCACATGTGAAGACTACCGAAACACTGTGAGAGCTGTATAATAAATTATGGACTCACTATTATCGATTTCACGCACATGTCACTTTATTTTTTAATAATTTTTTTTATTTTTGGATCAATATTTTGCACTTTGACACGACACTTGTCACTTTGTTTTATATCTTTGTATATATACAGTTTGTCTGGATGAAATGCATAGTCTTTCTGAATGGAGTCAGCACACACTTGGTTGCATACTTTTTGTAAGTTTATATATTTGTAATTTATTTTAATAATCACCCCACTATATTTAGTCACTCAACTAATAACAAGCAGGGCCAAATCCACTTCCATTGAATTCCTTTACAATGGGAAATGATGTTATTACAGTAAAAAAACAACTCAAACCAAAACAAATATTTCAGTTTTGGGTGTTGCTTACAAGATAAGTCATAAGCTAGCTTTTTGAGCCATTTTCTGACCATTTTACCCAGAGACACCTAATTTGCCCTTCCATGGCTCCATGCTACTACAAAACATAATCACACCATCTACACTGTTTGTACCTTTTGGTGCACTGCAGTACTACTCAAGTAGTGTCTGTCCGGCTCCTCACACTCTAACAGTGTTACATACACTTACATACTGCGGTGCCAGTGTCTGCCAATACCCACCCATTACATAGTCTCTCTGCCACTTGTGCCTGCTTTACAACCTCCCTACTGCCGTATTGTTAAAAAAAGGGGGAGGTGGACATCAGCAGAGCTGATTTAAGGGGCTCTGTACCATGTACTCACTGTGAAGGTCAAATCATAGTAATCACAAATGTAAATACATTAGTGTTTACATTGGAGAGCCTACCCCTTCCTTCATTCTAAGTGGAATAAAGTATGGAATGAATGAATCATTTATTCATTCATAGAAGATAACAGGAAGCAGCAGATTGCAGAGATGTTTACTTGAGTGTGGGATTGTTTTTAACCCTTTAACCACCTATTAGTATATATGTCCTTTAGAAGGTGTGTTCCCGCTGTGTTCCTCAAGGAGAGTGCCACATCCCAAATAAGTATAAACAAATTGTAAAATCCCCTAGGGGTGGGACTTTTAAGGCAACTCAAAAAATAGAAAAATGCAAAAAGTATAAAGAGTATATAGTAAAAATTGGCAAAACTATGGATACAAATATGCATATACACTCAACCATCTACTCCAGATTTTATCCAACGTTTCGAGGTGAAAACCTCTTCCTCAGGGATTATGCTGGAGGTAGTTATTTCTGTAGATATTGAGAGAAGCATATGTGTCAAATAAGACAGCAAGAAAATATACAGCAAAAAATACAAAGAGAATACAGTTTTTTATATATGAGCATATTCTAGTCATGACAGTAGATCAGTTGTAGAAAACAGAGATAAACTTACATGATTGGTTAGCATATGAACATATGTGGTAGTTTTGCCACCAGATAAAAACAAGGAGTTTCTGTATAACACCCACAGAAAATAGTAGTCTTTGTAAGAGAGGTCTATATAAATATAGAGCCTATGCGGTGCCAGGAGAGATGGAGCAGGAAGGTTATGCGTCCCAGAGAACAGTGTCTCAACTGGAGTCCAAAAGGTGCTTAGCCAGTCGGGCAAAGGGCAATCACATCTTGCTGCAAAAGGTATATATATATAATAAATATGTGTTACCACTCAACTGTTCTGTACATATATTGAATAGATGGGACAGGACAGATGGGTCCATGGGGAGCAGGGTCCAGTGCATGTATTGAAGTTTCTTATTTAATTAAAGCGGTATTATAGATTGTTTGAAAAGGATTTACCAACAAAGTAAAAGATATAAGGAAACAGGAGCAAATAAGTGGACACAAAAAATCTCATGGGAATTATCCCAACTGAGCCTTACAGGGTACAATCGCTTTGTTTGGCCAATAACAATATTTTAAATATGCACTGGGTCCTGACTGAGCACCAAATGTTGAGGCAAGACAGTGGTGGTCAGTGGATTTCCCCCATAAAAGTGTATAAGCAGTAAGGTAGCACAAGAAGTAAAAGGGTCATAAAGGTTTTTTTTGCACCAAACTTCAGTAGCAATTGTTAGGCAACCTTCTCCCACCAGTGGATGTCTCAAATGATCCACGCTGGGAGTGGTGCCTAAATACAGAGAGTGTGCTAGGTGAGAGCAATCAGTGTGATTGCATCTCAACCCGCCGCCAGCTGTGGGCTCCCTGGGCGGCGCTCGCCAGACACGCCCCCCGCACACCCCCGATGCGCACAGGAAGTGCGTCATCAAAAGGGGCGGGAGCGCGGCTGGCAGGGCACTTTCCACCGGCATGGGAGATGACGCCGTCGCTGCGTGATGACGCAGACAGCGGCGTCCACCGGAAGTGAGGTGGACACCATATTGGTGTCAGCAAGAAAGGACCTGACCTCCGGGAATATCGGGGCCACACAATGGGGTCCCGATCCCCGTGCTGGGTTGGACACAAGTCTCGGGGGCGCAAAATAAAGAACCTGCAAGAATAGATGGACAAAGGAAAAAAGAAACAAAAAAAACAAAAAACAACGACCAAGCAAGAGCGTTGTTGTATTAACCCAAGATATTATTAATGATTGCATCGATCGTGTGGATCTTCCCTCGCTACTAGCGGGCGTTCAATCAACACAACCCCAACCGATTTGTCCTCAACCTAATGTTAAAAAGAAGTCAGATAAATGTCCACCTATACAGAACTCTAGCATAAATGCTTTCCTCAAGATGGTCTCCAGTGATGTAGAAAAATTAAAAACCAAGCCATTAACCGCATCCAACATCACGCCTCAACAAAGACAAGCTGTTAACACTCTAGCAAAAAATCAATCCATCGTTATTAAGCCAGCGGACAAAGGGGGCAATATCGTCCTGATGGACGATACGCAATACATCCACATGTGTCTCAAAATTTTGCAAAACCTTGAATGGTATAGACCCATCACCAAGGATATTATTAGCAAATGTAATACTCAATTTTATGAATTAGTTGATGCGGCATACCTGCATAATACCATTACCAAAGACACATGGGACTATATTCGCCCTGCTTTCCCCACAGTCCCAACTTTTTACGCCCTCCCAAAGGTCCACAAGGACCCTAAGAACCCTCCAGGAAGGCCTATCATATCTGGCTGTGGATCGATTACCGATAACGCAAGCAAAGTTATCGACATGTTCTTAAAGCCATTTGTTACAAAACTTCCATTATACACGCGTGACACAATACATTTCCTACAAAGAATAGGTGATCTCACCCTTCCATCTGGGTGTCTTCTGGTGGCGATCGATGTAGAGGCACTGTACAGCTCGATCCCCCATCATAGGGGGGTCGCAGCTGTACGCCACACGATCCCCACCAGTATTGGCCTCGACGTATATAGCGAGTTCATGTTGTCCTTGTTGGATTTTATCCTAACACATAATGTGTTTTCTTTTCAAAGCTCCCACTACCTCCAGGTGCAGGGCGTAGCGATGGGGACTTGTTGTGCCCCATCCTACGCCAATCTGTACCTGGGGGAGTGGGAGCAAACGTTTTTGGGAGATGAGACTCTTATGATGTATACAGATTGCATTCATACATGGATCAGATATATCGATGATATATTTTTGATTTGAGACGGTCCTAGGGAACTTCTTGATAGGTGCATAGAGAGATTAAACAGAGACGACTTCAACCTAAAATTCACTATGCACGCCGATTATGAAAAAATAACCTTTTTGGATGTGGAGGTGTTTCGCGATGAGGGTGGCGCTCTCCGCAGTGGGCTCTACCATAAGCCCACTGCCGGGAACGCCATCCACCACGCCACGAGCTTCCACCCTCAACCCCTCATCCGCTCGATTCCCATGGGCCAATATTTACGCTTACGTCGGAATTGTACCGATCTAGACACCTTCAAATTAGCGGCCATAGGCCTTAGAGACAGATTGCTAATAAGAGGTTACTCTCATAAACTTCTTAAATCAGCCTACAAAAAGGCTCTAACAAGCAACAGAGAAGCACTGTTAGCCCTCAAAACACAAAAAACTGATAACGTATTAAGAATAATTACAGGCTACTCCCAACAACACCAGGACTTACGCAATATTGTCACGAAATATTGGCATATTTTGGCCCTTGATCCGGCTTTAAGCCCACATCTCCCTCAGAAGCCCCAGATCACTTATAGACGAGCCCCGGCTCTCAAAGACAAATTAGTTTGCAGTGAGTTCAAGACTCAGTCCGAATTTAATCCATGTAAACACAAAGGCACTTACATGTGCGGCTCATGTCACTACTGCAAATTCATGTATACTGATCAAGACCCTATTCTTCCAAATGGCACCAAATTTAAGGCCAGGCATTTTGTCAATTGCCGCACCACCGGAATCGTTTACCTGTTACTTTGTGACTGTAAATGCTTCTATGTGGGCAAGACAAAACTTGAGCTGTGGAGACGTATGTACCAACACATAAGGAGCATGCGTAAATGTGACCCCGAGTTACCCTTGGGTCGTCACGTATCTTCAGTACACTGTGGAAAATTTCCCAAAATCAAATTTTTGGCCCTGGATCGGGTCCACCCCAGCCCCAGGGGGGGCGATTGGAATAAGTGCCTCCTCCAACTGGAGCTGAGGTGGATCCACTTCCTAAAGGCAACAAAACCTCCAGGTCTCAACGATTTAATTTCGTTTAGACCTTTTTTGGAGGGCTTCGTATCTGGAGGTATGGAGAAATAAATATATTCATTGGCTTTGGTAATGTTTGAGTTTGCTGGATGGTCTAATCTTTGACATGATACTCCATTTGATAATTTGCTCTATATTGTTCACCTACCTATAAACCTTATGCCCTGTATGTGCTCTTTGTCTATGTCACCTATGGCTGTAAAAAAACGGGGAGATGTATCACCCACAGAGTATTCTTTGTTTACGATTTGGTTGAAAATAAGAAAACAACCGAACAAGAATTTTGTATATTTTATGCCTTCTTCCACAATATAGTGGCTTTTTTATGAGATGGTTCAATTTAATCCCCTCTATATGTATTGCCATTTAAACAAATTGTGTTTGATACCTAATATTTAACACGTTATGCAATCATTAATAATATCTTGGGTTAATACAACAACGCTCTTGCTTGGTCGTTGTTTTTTGTTTTTTTTGTTTCTTTTTTCCTTTGTCCATCTATTCTTGCAGGTTCTTTATTTTGCGCCCCCGAGACTTGTGTCCAACCCGGCACGGGGATCGGGACCCCATTGTGTGGCCCCGATATTCCCGGAGGTCAGGTCCTTTCTTGCTGACACCAATATGGTGTCCACCTCACTTCCGGTGGACGCCTCTGTCTGCGTCATCACGCAAGCGACGGCGTCATCTCCCATGCCGGTGGGAAGTGCCCTGCCAGCCGCGCTCCCGCCCCTTTCGATGACGCACTTTCTGTGCACGTCGGGGGTGTGCGGGGGGCGTGTCTGGCGAGCGCCGCCCAGGGAGCCCACAGCTGGCGGCGGGTTGAGATGCAATCACACTGATTGCTCTCACCTAGCACACTCGCTGTATTTAGGCACCACTCCCAGCGTGGATCATTTGAGACATCCACTGCTGGGAGAAGGTTGCCTAACAATTGCTACTGAAGGTTGGTGCAAAAAAATCCTTTATGACCCTTTTACTTCTTGTGCTACCTTACTGCTTATACACTTTTATGGGGGAAATCCACTGACCACCACTGTCTTGCCTCAACATTTGGTGCTCAGTCAGGACCCAGTGCATATTTAAAATATTGTTATTGGCCAAACAAAGCGATTGTACCCTGTAAGGCTCAGTTGGGATAATTCCCATGAGATTTTTGTGTCCACTTATTGGCTCCTGTTTCCTTATATCTTTTACTTTGTTGGTAAATCCTTTTCAAACAATCTATAATACCGCTTTAATTAAATAAGCAACTTCAATACATGCACTGGACCCTGCTCCCCATGGACCCATCTGTCCTGTCCCATCTATTCAATATATGTACAGAACAGTTGAGTGGTAACACATATTTATTATATATATACCTTTTGTAGCAAGATGTGATTGCCCTCTGCCCGACTGGCTAAGCACCTTTTGGACTCCAGTTGAGACACTGTTCTCTGGGACGCATAACCTTCCTGCATCCATCTCTCCTGGCACCGCATAGGCTCTATATTTATATAGACCTCTCTTACAAAGACTACTATTTTCTGTGGGTGTTATACAGAAACTCCTTGTCTTTATCTGGCGGCAAAACTACCACATATGTTCATATGCTAACCAATCATGTAAGTTTATCTCTGTTTTCTACAACTGATCTACTGTCATGACTAGAATATGCTCATATATAAAAAACTGTATTCTCTTTGTATTTTTTGCTGTATATTTTCTTGCTGTCTTATTTGACACATATGCTTCTCTCAATATCTACAGAAATAACTACCTCCAGCATAATCCCTGAGGAAGAGGTTTTCACCTCGAAACGTTGGATAAAATCTGGAGTAGATGGTTGAGTGTATATGCATGTTTTTATCCATAGTTTTGCCAATTTTTACTATATACTCATTATACTTTTTGTATGTTCTCTCTTGTATATTTAAATAAAATTTATGAACGGTTAAACATTTTTCTATTTTTTGAGTTGCCTTCAAAGTCCCACCCTTAGGGGATTTTACAATTTGTTTATAAATGTCCTTTATTTTAACTTTAATTCCTTGTTGGTGACTGTAGGTGTTAATGTGCATACAATCTTGTCTTTTTTTATTGGACATGTTTTATAACAGAAAGTAGGGGAAAAGTTTTTTTTCTTCTTTCTCAAAATGTTTTTTTTTTTTACCTTTTATATAATTATATAAAATGCATTTAGGTACAGTGTAAGAAGGAATAATTATCTGTCAAACTATTAGAGCACTGAAAGCAGAAAAATGGTTTGGTAAAAAAGAGGTATATACAGGCAAGTACTTAAGTTGGCTAAGATTGAGTGTCTGCATCTGAGAGAAACAGCAATGCTTCTGTGTAGGTCTCTGACCATACACTAGGCCAGACCTGAGCAAACTGTGGCCCCAGAGCCACATCCAGCCCTTTGGCTGTCCCTATCCAGCCCTCTGTGCCTCCACTGTCATCATGCCTGTCAGAAGCTTACAGGCTTGGAGAGACACACTAACAGATATCTGTACGGAGAGCAGCAAGAACTGGAAGGAGAAACCCTGACAAGCTGATCAGTACAGCATGAAAGCTCTGTTCTCATCAGAGAGCATTTCCTAGGAGATGTCACAATGTTCTTCTGACACTCTGCTACCTGGCCAAGTTAGTCCTGTGTTAGTACCTGCACGCTGCAAACCCCAGGAGCCATGCACCTGTTCTCCACTCCAAATCAAAATCTGTAGAAATCCCCACTATACCAATCCCAGGCTCTCTCCTTCCAGACACAGTGCTTTTCAGAAGGATTTGCCAGGCAGTGAGAAAGTGTTATATCACCTCCTCACCACCTGAGTTAACCCTATAATGCTTCACTAGTGCTCTGTAATCACATGCATTGCACGCGGTTGCAGCATGGCCCTGTTGAACTCAATGGAAAAGTTTGCCAAGCAGTGCTACTTGTTAAACTCTGCAGCCCAAATTAAAAATGCCATGGCTGTGGCATGTGACTAGCCCCATCTGGCTGTTATTTTATAGTTTGGGTGGGCGACCAGGGGACAGTAAAACCACGAATCAGCCATAGAGGGAAAAACAACAAATTTTCTTCAATTTCCCTCCCCAGCACAACTTTTGTTTTGCTCCCCACTGGTGTTCAGCTGCTTGAAGCAGAGAAAATACTCAGTACTTTCAAATATGGAGTAGCATGAAACTTACTAGGTTATGTGACATCCAAATTGTAATTGGTTGGTTGGTTTGGATAACCTAGACAGATACTATTGATAAAGGAAGCCTACAGGTATAATTAGGTATGAGACTAATGTTCCTGTGTTCTGTTTAAAGGACGTTTGCCAAACAGTTCTGAAATTCTGAACAGTATCACAAAAGCCTATTGAAGTCAATTGTTGCTAAATCTTTAAAATCAGTGTACAGGGTGTCAGCAGAGGGCAGAGGGCAGGGGTCAGCTGGGTGGAGAGCAGGGGTTATTAGGTTAGAAGACAGGGGTCAGTAGGGCAGAGGACAGGGGGTCAACAGGGCAGTGTAAAGGGGTCACAAGGGCAGAGTACAGGGATCAACAGGGCAGAGAAAAAAGGTCTTCAGGACAGTGTACAGAGGTCAGCAGGATGGAGGACAGAGGTCAACATGGCAGAGGAGAAGGATCTGTTGGGCAATGTACAGAGGCCAGCAAAGCAGAGGACAAGGATCAGCGGGGCAGAGGAAAGCGGGTAAAAAGGGCAGTATACAGGGATCAGCAGGACATATAACAGGGGTCAGCAGGATGGAGGACAGGAGTTGGCAGGGCAGTGAGCAGGGGTCAGCAGGACAGAAGACAGGGATAGACAGGCAGAAGACAGGGGTCAGCAGGACTGAGGACATGAAGTTGGCAGGACAAGGTATAGTGGGTCAAATCCCAACCATTCCCCCTTTTAGCCCAAATCCCCCCACTCCCTCCTAGCACAAATCCCCACATTTCTCTTCCTAGCACAAATCGCCCCCCCTCCCAAACTACCCTTCCCAGCACAAATAGCCCCTCTCCCCCTACTCCACAAACCTCTCATCCCAAGCAAAAATTATCCCCCCCCCCCCCACAAACTTTTGGCAAGAAATTGCTATAGATAAGGTGTGAGCTTAGCTGTGCTGTGCTGTGCTCCTGTAATCACAGTGCTCCAACATGAAGAAGATGACACAGGATAACTCTTACTGGCTGATAACAAATGGTTTGATTACCTGTCCCCTATCTCTTCCAAAGGCTGCTCATCTTCCTGCAGCAGGAAATGTAGGGGGGGGGGCGGGTTATCAAGCTGTGTACAGTCCAATCTTGCGATTCTGTTTAACCTGCTGCATTGAGGAGGGGGAGAGCACAGCACAATCCGCACCTCCTCCTGCCTCTCTCTTGTCTGCCGCTGTCAATTCTCAGCTGACTTTTTCACTTTTGTTCCCTGTAGCAGGCTGCCCTCTCCTCCCCATAATGTCCATGGGTTGCCAGCCTTGGGGGGCACAACTGAAATCTGGGGGGGTGTAGGCCACCCCAGCACCCCCAAGATACAGTCATGTTCTCCTCTCTAGTTTCCAGGGGCTGGTCCAGCTCATTGCAATCTGGCACATCAGCTAATGTGCACTGAAAAAACTACTACACTCCTGACTGTATTATACAAACAGTATGGAATGGCAGGAAGGAGTTAAATTAAGCATGTTAACCATAACTTTAACATTAAATTTAGGAAGTAAGTGAAACAGGAACTGTACATATTTAGATAAGAAATAAGGCACACAGACAAAATTGTTTGGATAAATAAAGACTGCGGATGTTTATTAACTGGTAAAACAAACATAAATAAGTAATAAATTATATAATTAAACATCACCACAACAACCTAGTCATGAACAACTCAGGTTGTACCAACAAAATATAACCACAAAATTCAAACCATCCATTAACACTTAAAAAACCATCCCCCTCTGCAAAGCAGAGGTGACCCAACCAGTTAATATTGTAGCCGCGACAAACCAAAGGGAGGGAGGGAGGGAGGGGAACGCTGGTAAGAGATTTCTTGAAGAGATTGACCCCTGAGATCACGGAACCCTGTTTAAATAAGCCTTAACCACTTTAGCACCGGAGGATTTTGCTGTCTTACGTCCAGGCCACTTTTTGCGATTCGGCACTGTGCGACTTTAACTGACAATTGTGCGGTCGTGCGACACCGTACCCAAATGAAATTTACGTCCTTTTTTTCCCACAAACAGAGCTTTCTTTTGGTAGTATTTGATCACCTGTGCGATTTTTACTTTTTGCGCTAAAAAAAAAAAGAGCGTTTATTTTGAAAAACAACAATATTTTTAACATTTTTTTATATGAAATTCCCCCCCAAAAAAATTTAAAAATCAAATTTTTTAAAAAATTTTTGGCCAGTTTGTTTTATGCTACATATGTTTGGAAAAAAAAAAAAACAATAAGCATATTTTGATTGGTTTGCACAAAAGTTATTGCGTTTACTAACTAAGGGAAAGATTTCTGTCATTTTTGGTGTTTTTTTTTAACGAATAATGGCGGCGATCTGCGATTTTTTTGCGGGACTGCGACATTGTGGCGGACAGATCAGACCCTTGACTGACATTTTTGACACTTTTGGGGGTACCAGTGACATTACTACAGTAATCAGTGCTATAAATATGCACTGTTACTGTAATAATGACACTGGCAGGGAAGGGGTTCATTTTATTGGAGAGGGAGGGGTTAATGTATGCCTGGTGCTTACTAACGTGTGGGGGTGGAGGTGACTGAGTGACAAAAGGACAGATCGTATGTTCAGCTATGCTGAACACTGCAATCTGTCACTCCTTGTCACTGAGGAGATCCGCCCACTCTGTTTACACGAGTGGGCGGATCTCCAAACTAGATTCCCCAACGATCGGGGAAGAGCAGCGGCGATCGCCGCCGCTCCTCCCCTGGCCCGACTCCCGTTGTGACTGAAAACAGCGGGAGCACGCCTCCGGCAGTGTGCGAGCGCCGCCTACAGGGGGAGGAGTCCAGTGACGTAGGTCTACGTCGCTGGACGGGATCGTGCCACATTGCCGCAGTAGCAGCAATGTGAGCGGTCTCAAAGTGGTTAAGCTGAGGTACTGGTGGGCTCATAGGTGGGAAAGGGAAGGTGGGAAGGGGCCTCATTCACTGCAAAAATAGGGAAGATTTGAAGCTGTCTAGCTACCTGGTATAAACTGCCCAGCTACAGGGAAGGCGGGATCCTCAGAGCGGGAAGGGGGCTAGGAGAGCTGAGGGAAGTCAAAAGGTCACTCTCATAAATTAAATTAAAACACAAAATGGTTGAATTAAAGCTAAAATCCCTAATTAAGCTAACTAACAAAATGGCTGGGCCCAAAGCTAATTGTTACCATTCCCTTCCGCCATCCCATAAGAAAGGGGGGCTAAAGTAGCCCCCTTTCAAATATTTTCCCAAAGCTGTTTGTAGTGCAAAATGCACAAGGGCTTGTTTACATTAACAGATCCCTCTGCAGGGCGATTCACTGCAGGACTTTTGTGGCATGGCCCAATTCAGTTGAATTGGTTGTGTTTGGCACATGGTAGTGGCAGCTGAAAGCAACGGGGATTCATTTTTGCCAAGCCATGATGGAAAGCATCACGGCAATGGCATGTACACACCCTTCTACTTTTACCAACCCCCCAACCACAAGTGTAACTGAGGTCTAAGAACTGTATTCCTGCTGCTGTTTTAAATAAAATAATTTGTCTGTAGGCAGGAGTATGTTTTTTCCTTCTGTGCATATTAGCAGTTAGGATAGACAGATGGCATTGCAATGAGCTCTACATAGTACAAGAGATTGCAAATAGTTAATACAAATCTGAAATAAATGTGTGTTTAATTAAGTTTATCAGCTATTCCAGGAAATCTATTTCTTGTAAGGCTGTATCACACACCACAGATTTCAAATTACAATCTTACCTAAGTTTTCAGAGCAAGACAGAGCTATGATCATCATTTATTCTTAGTTTGATTATTAAGCTGAAAAATTATATCATAGAGCTTTTGCAGGATGGATTACAGAGTTTCATTATTTGTATGTTGATTATTTATAGAGGATCTTATATTCTGTTGGTAGTTTATAAAGACTAGTGCAAGAGTCTTATTACAGAATAAAATGACAAAAAAATAAAAACAACATGAAGTGGGCTATCTCATGGTTCCATGACCAGAATAATTCTGATTTAAAAGCTGTTGTTTCTTTTTGTTGTTGTTCTTGAAGAGGAATTTCACTGTCGGGAAACTTGCTTGGCACTGTGATAGGAGATGCATCATGTGGTGATGCCTCAGCCATCAGAACATATGTGGGAAGATTTGGCAGACGATTTTTGGGAGAAAACTCACTTTCCCAACGTCATTAGAGCCCTTGATGGAAAGCATGTTATGGTGAAAATGCCACCAAACTGTCAAACTAAGTATTTGAGTTACAAGAAATACTTTTCTATTGGCTTATTAGGATTAGAAAAAAATGTTTGGAGAGTTGGGGTAAAGGGATTTTTGCGGTACCGTCCTCAGACATTACACAATTTTTATAAAATCAAACAAATTTATTGACATGTACAAAAAACAAAAACAAAATTCCAATTTAAAAATACAAAAACACATTCAGAGTGCATGGGGGGGGGTCCCTCTGTATAGTTCCTTACACTTTTCTGGGAGGATGCTAATCAAGAACTACCTCCAAAGGTGATGTAGGTATGGACATACTTGCTCTCAACATGTTTCGTGGTTGCCTGCTTCTTCAGGAGAGAAAGACAGCGTAAGAGGGGGAACCAAACACTATAAATGATACTAGAGAGCATAAGTACATAATATGTTATTTGATTGGACTACAAATTCTACAAGTAATCAAAAATAGGTATGTAAGGATATTTACCTCAAGGACTGAGTCGACCCAATCAGCAGACCAGAAGAGGCACCAAGGTCAATGCCCCTGGGCGAGCATGGGAGCAGATCCAAGAGACCCCTGTGGATGCTAGATATAATACAATGTATTGCAATCTTTAATAATAGTAGAACTTTCCAGTGCAATGTTGACATATACAGCGACACGCAGGACAGGAAATACATACTATCATGGCATACAGAAAAGGTCGCAAGCTAAATAGTTGGTGGGATGAATGGAGCTCAAATGGATCTTTAGGTTATAAGCAAAGACTTTTATCAAAATGGGAGTATCTCACTTATATTTTCACCGATTTAGTGGTATATAGGTTCTAGTAAGGTATCTAAGGGGAGAAGGATAGATAGGAGAAAAGTACTAATTCCCAAACCGAATATATAGAGGCAGAAATAAATATCATAAAGATCCCAGTAAAGGGGGGGGGGGGGGGTAAATATAAGAGAGGTATATGCTTACCCAATATAGGTGGTCAGCTCGTTATTTATGCGGTTTAGAAATTGAAAGGAGGGAAGCAAAGCCTCAGATGAATCCTATAAATAGAATTATCAAACCTTGGGAACTATGCTTTAAATAAGCGGACATTAGAGTGTTTTTATACAGTTCAGGGAGTATAAAGCAGAGTCTTTGAAAAGTAGATACCTGAGAGAGACATAACCATCCCCGTTCATCCATTGCCATGTGTCAGGAAAATGGCAGCCAGGTAGGCCCTTAAATGCTGCTCCAACCCCGCGGCGCACAGCCCGTCCGGTCACCGGCTGATGATGTTACAGGGCCCGATGGCCGATCGTGCATGCAAGGTGCCTTGCAAGTATGTGCACTTGTCTCGTGGCCAGTCCCTGTAGATGAGCCATTGGGCAGCCGTTCAGCTGGCCTTCCACCCAGACCACTCAGCATCAATGTCAGCAAAGCACATGCGCCTGTTATACCAGCGCATGCACGATCGGGTATCGGGCCCTGTGACGTCATCAGCTAAGGTCTGGACCAGCTGTGCGCCGTGGGGTTGGAGCTTGCAGCCTTTTCTGTATTCCATGATGGCATTTACAGTATCTCACAGAAGTGAGTACACCCCTTACATTTTTGTGAATATTTTATTATATCTTTTCATACAACAACACTGAAGAAATTACGCTTTGCTAAAATGTAAAGTAGTGAGTGTACAGCTTGTATAACAGTGTACATTTGCTGTCCCCTCAAAATAACTCAACACACAGCCATTAATGTCTAAACCGCAGGCAACAAAAGTGAGTACACCCCTAAGTGAAAATGTCCAAATTGGCCCCAATAGCCCCTTTCCCTCCTTGGATTAATGTGACTCATTTGTGTTACAAGGTCTCAGGTGTTAATGAGGAGCAGGTGTGTCCAAGTTGGGCCCAAAAGTGTCGATACTTTGTGTGGCCACCATTATTTTCCATCACTGCCTTAACCCTTTTGGGCATGGAGTTCACCAGAGTCCTCTTCCACTCCTCCATGACGACATCACAGAGCTGGTGGATGTTAGAGACCTTGCGCTCTTCCACCTTCCAATGCCCCACAGATGTTCAATAGGGTTTCGGTCTGGGGACATGCTTGGCCAGTCCATCACCTTTACCCTCAGCTTCTTTAGCAAGGCAGTGGTCATCTTGGAGGTATGTTTGGGGTCGTTATCATGTTGGAATACTGCCCTGCGGCCCAGTCCCTGAAGGGAGGGGAATCATGCTCTGCTTCAGTTTGTCACAATACATGTTGTCATTCATGGTTCCCTCAATGAACTGTAGCTCCCCAGTTCCGGCAGCACTCATGCAGCCCCAGACCATGACACTCCCACCACCATGCTTGACTGTAGGCAAGATACACTTGTCTTTGTACTCCTCACCTGGTTGCTGCCACACACGCTTGACACCATCTGAACCATTTTGAGAGGACAGCAAAATTTACACTGTTATACAAGCTGTTACTACTTTACATTGTAGCATGTATATGTCAACAATGCACTCAAATACTACTATTATTAAACATTGCAATACATTGTACTATGTCTAAGATCTGCAGGGCGTCCCTTGGATCATCTCCCATGCTTGCCCAGGGGCATTGACCTTGGTGCCTCTTCTGGTCTGCTGATTGGGTCGACTCAGTCCTTGAGGTAAATATCCTTACATACCTATTTTTGAATACTTTTAGAATTTGTAGTCCATTCAAATAACATATTATGTACTTATGCTCTCTAGTATCATTTATAGTGTTTGGTTCCTCCTCTTTCGCTGTCTTTCTCTCCTGAAGAAGCAGGCAACCGTGAAACATGTTGAGAGCTTGTATGTCTGAGGACGGTACCACTAAAATACCTTTGCCCCAACTCTCCAAACATTTTTTTCTTTGAATTGTGGGATGTGGGTACCTATAATATATATAATGGTCCCTGAGCAACCCTTTTAATTATTTGGCTTAGTAGGATTGATGAATGCCCACGTTAATTTCATATCTGTTGATGTAGAAGCCTACAAGAGTCAAGGAGATTCCAGAATTTTCTGATAGCCTGCGATGGGGCCTTGGCTGTTTAAAGTATTCCCCCAAGGAGACCTCTTCCATTTTCAATGAATACAATTCTTCTCCTTGTTATTGTAGCGGATGAGGCATTTGGACTTTCAGAGAACTTAATGCGGCCCTATAATGGGCAAAGGGAAAATTTTTAACTAGCAACTGAGCCATGCCCTTCGAGTTGTGGAGTCTGTACTGCTGAGTGGCATGTACTCCATATACTGGTGGTGGAAAATGCAATAAAAGTGGTGCTGGCCAATTTTTTACTTATAAGAAGAAAGGCACCTTTGAACTTGCTCTCCCACACCATGCTCAGGATGTCAGTTTATGGACTTATGCTTCACCTCTCATGTCATGAAAACTAAAAAGCAATTAACTGATTTCTTTGTTTCCCTATAGAAGGGGTCTCCAAACTTTCTAAACTAAGGGCCACTTTACTGGCCTTCAAACTTTAGGGGGGCTGAACTATAGCCAGTGGGAGAAGAAGGTGCCCTGGTGTCAGTGGGAGTAAACAATGCCCCATCATTGGTATTAGGCAGAGTAATAGTGCACCATTAGTAGTGTCAGTGACAGGAATAGTGCCCTATCAATGGTGTCAGTAGGAGGAATTACGCCGCATCCTTGGCATCATTGGAAGGAATGGAGGCCCATCATTGGTGTTAGTGGAAGGAGTAACACCCCCATCATTGATGTCAGTGGGAGAAATAATGCTCTATTATTGGTGTTAGTGGGAGCAATAATGCCCCTTAATTGGTATTAGTGGGAGGAAAATTGTCCCATCATTGGTATCAGTGAGATAACTAGTTCCCCATTGTCAGTATTAGTGGCAGGAACTATGCCCCACTGTTAATGACAGTGGGTGGAATAATGCCTCAAGGCCCAATAAAAACAAACAAAGGGTTGCATGCTTCCCCTGGGCCACAGTTTGGAGACCACTGCCCTAGAGGGTCAAATGTCTTGACAAGATGAATATGTATAGCTATATTCCATTGGAATAAAGATTTTAAAAAAAAAGTTTGATTTATTGCTCTTTTTATTTTTGCACAGTTTGCACAGCCAAAATCATGCCCACTCTAAAACACCCTGCACAGACGAGCTTCATCCAAGGCTGCTCAGCATCCTCTAACAATCGAAAAGTCCTTACAGTCCTAGAACATGCCAAGATAAACACCAGCACCGACATAGCCAATATTTCCCTTGATGCAGAAAAGGCTTTTGACAATGTTAGCTTCGCCTGGCTGTCCTTAGTTTTACAACGACTCAGCTTTTCTGACCCCTTCCTACATCTAAGCGCAACCATGTATACTGCACCTATAGCAAACATCATAGCGACCGGCATAATTTCCAAAACTGTTAAACTACATAAAGGCACCAGGCAAAGGTGTCCCCTCTCCTCTTTATTCTAGCCCAAGGACCGCTATCCGGTCACCTTCTTTCCCACCCTTCCCTTTCACAGAGCTCCAAATACTCCAACTTCGATCTAGAAGCCCAAATGGAAAGTCCATACTCTTTACCATCCCTTCTGCATTGCAAGTTGCGATCCATTCCCCCACGACTATAGCATAATCTGTTGAATCAAAACACACTGATTGCCTGGTGAGAAGTCAGACACAAACTAAACTCATTCCCATGGGTATCATCCTACCTCCCAATCCACAATAATCTATCCTTTCCATCCACCACCCTACATGCAGGCTTCACAGTGTGGATCTCTCAGAAACTGTTACGCTTTGTACAACTGTTTGACTAGTCCACAGGCTCTCACAGACTCTGGCTCACTACATTTTACTGCAACCTGTTTGTCCATCAAGCAGTACAACACATACCCCTGCCCAAACAAATCTCAAAGATTTTGTCCCACCCTTCTAGAACAGCAACAATCCAAGATCTCAGGCATTTATAATCCACTAAACACACGCCATAGCAAACCCCTAAAGGTTACTTTTTAGCATTCTTGAACTCAGAGCTAAAATCCTCGGAAAGCAGTTGATCACATTCTGGCTGGTTACAACTCGACCTGCGTATTTGTTGTCAACTAATTCTGGCGGGAACAACAGTTCAAAATAATGCATCGGGCCTACATTCCATTCCTGTCCTCAACCAATTTAGCCTCTAAACAACAATGCCCTCTATGTGACAAAGAAAAGCCAACACTGCTCCATAGGTTCCTGCTCTGCCCCCACATTGCCTACTTCTGGAACCTTGTCGAAAATTTTGCACAAATGGTCACAGGACGTCCCCCCACAAAGGACATATTCCCTCTGCTCTTTGGTCACCTGGAAACTGTTTCCCCAAACCACAAGAGACCTAATCCAACAACTCCACTGTGCAACAAAGCTTGGCTTTACACATGCTTCATGTCAGCAAGCCAGGCCATACTCAAAAAGTGGTCCTTCTCCTGTCCACCCACAATTCAGGATGTCAAACTCGATCTCACATCCCTGATGAGTAAAGAGAAACTTGAGGCATGCCTTTCAACAAATTGATTTACACACTGCTTTCAAACCAAAAGGTCAACCTTCATAGCCACAATGCTATTGACAAATCTGTTCTCCCCTCCTCTTCCACTACAACCATCTGCCACCCTTTTTCTTCAGGCTATCATTCCTCCTTATACCCTACCATGGCTCACACTGTAATTGATTTGATCTCTGTAATGTTCCGGTACCTTTGGTACCCTAAATTACACTTTCCACAAGTGTATGCGCCCCACCATTTACTTTTGGAAAGGTGCGCATACACCTTTAAGACTGGAGCTGTCATCACCCAGCGCCGGACTAGATGGCTATTTAAAGCGCCGGTTCTCACTCACATGTGTTCGTTCAAACACCTTTACCTGGATGCTATCCTTGCTTGAAGCTTCCATGCTTGCAAGCTTACCTCGCTGACGGAACCTCGCTGCGCTGATCCCTGTATCCCGCTACTGGATCATCCGCCTCTCCTGAACCACCCTTCGGCTGTATCGCTAATAGTGCTAAGTACCCCGCAGGGGAATTCTCTATAAACTTCTACTAAGCTTACACTATCTAGCTCTGCATAGTAAAGACTGTTTATCACATCTGCATAACTAGATTGCTAGCTCTTGAGACTACTGCTACTTTTCTGCACTGGGTTGATCTCTTTTGTATGTCCACCTGCTATTCTATCATCTGCTATCATACAACATTGCTAAACCTTCCTGCATCCATCTGCTACTGTCTCACCTTCAAGTGTCTATCACCTACCACCTCCACTCAACCTATCCCTCAACCTTCATCATTGTGTTACCACATACATAAAGTCACTCTAGGAACCAGCTTGCTAATTGTGTGTATTTACTGGCTGAAATAAGACCTTCCACACATGATGAGTCATTGAGGTTGGGAATGGTATCTCAGCATATCTCTTACATGACTACTGACGTGGAACTATTTCTGCAGCTGAAAATCCACACCATATAAGAAACGCAGGAGCGTTACAGATTGAACGAACCTAAAAATGGATTCAGCAGAAATAACCACTCAGGTGACACAATTAAAACAGCAAGTATCTGCGTTAATACACGCACTTGCTGAATTAAAAGAAGACAATCAGGCTCTGTCGCAGCAGGTAATTAGACTGACACAACTTACCTCTGCTCAGTCCCCTGAACCCAAGATAAATCCCCCTTTGGTATTTACAGGCGATCGCAAAAAATTTCGCAAATTTAAAAACGCATGTGAGTTACTTTTTTTTGCTAAAACCTCGTACCTACCTTACTGATCACATTAAGGTTTGTACTATTATTTCTTACCTATCAAACGATCCTCGAGCCTGGGCAGATTCTCTTTTTGAGAAAAACGACCAGCTTCTCAACTCCTATGCCTTGTTCCTGGCAGAGCTCACTAGCCTATATGATGACCCCAATAGGCAGAGTACTGCTGATCTTCAGTTAAGATCCTTGAAACAAGGAAGGAGGCCTGTAGAAGACTTTGTCGCAGAGTTCAAGAGATGGACCCATGATTCAGAATGGAATGATGCATCTCTGAAAACCCAATTTAGGCTTGGCCTATCAGAAGCCGTTAAGGACGAGCTCGCCCGAGCGGATCTGCCAAAAACCCTGGATGCACTAATACAACTCTGTATTACCATAGATAGAAGACTACGAGAAAGAAAGGCTGAAAAGATGGGAATGCCATTATTCGTTTCCTCTCGGAGTCTGGCCGTTGACCCCGTTCCTATGGAGATAGGAACCATACGCCCACCGCTATCAACTATGGAAAAAGCCAAAAGACGAAATGAAAATCTCTGCTTGTACTGTGCATCCCCGGATCACAAGATAAACGTCTGTCCCCTAGTCAACAAAAAGAAGGGTGAGTGTTCACATGTCTCTCTAGGAGGATTGACAACTTCATTCACTAACCCCTACATTTCTGTTTTTTTGACATTACAGTGGGACCAGAACAGGATTACTACTAAGGCCATGATTGACACAGGATCTTGTGGAAATTATATGGATATATGTTTTGCTGCTTTAAATAAAATTCCTATTATTTCTAAACTCAAACCTGTCTCAGTAAGTCTTATTACCGGTGTTCCGTTATCCTCTGGTCCGATCACCGATCAGACACAAGCACTTCTAGTCACTATTAACGAGTCTCATAGGGAGACTTCTACCTTCGATTTAATTCCTTCACCCCACTTTCCCATTGTGTTGGGACTTCCCTGGTTACACACACACCAACCAACCATAGATTGGAAGAAACGGTCATTGACCTTCCCTTCTTGTTATTGCGAGGAAACGTGTAACCTCCCGTTTTCCGGGAAGATTCTGTCTGTGGTGACAGATGAGATTGCACCACTATGTTATCAGGATCTTTCTGAGGTTTTTCTTGAGAAAAATGCTCAAACATTACCTCCTCATGGAGACTATGATTGTAGCATTGATCTACTCCCAAATAGCAAATTGCCGTTCGGTCATGTTTATCCTCTTTCACAGGATGAACTTGCCCATCTCAAAACCTATTTGGATGAGAACTTGGAAAAAGGCTTTATTACACTTTTTCCACAGCAGCAGGACTCTTTTTTGTTCGCAATAAAGATTCAAGTCTCAGACCTATCATCGACTACAGGAAATTGAATGCTATCACAATAAAAGATCGCTATCCTCTACCGCTTATCCCTGAGCTCATTGAGCAGGTGCGTGGAGCTACCTATTTTTCAAAATTAGACCTGAAGGGGGCATACAATCTCATTCGAATCCGTGATGGACACGAGTGGAAGACTGCATTCAGAACTAGATACGGATTGTTCGAATATCTTGTGATGCCATTCGGCCTATGCAATGCCCCTGCAGTTTTCCAACGATTTATAAACGATATTTTTAAAGACTTACTAGATGTCTGTGTTGTGGTATATCTGGACGATATACTTATATATTCACGGACCCTGTCGGAACACATAAGACATGTAAGACTTGTATTATCGAGATTGCTTGCACATAATCTTTATGTGAAGCTGAAGAAATGCTTGTTCCATAAAGATGAGGTACTCTTTCTAGGCTACATCATATCCAAAACAGGAATCGAGATGGACATGAGTAAAATATCCTGCATTCAGGATTGGCCTACACCAACTACACGCAAGGCGCTACAGCGATTCCTGGGATTTTCAAATTTCTACAGGAAGTTCATAAAAAACTTTTCTGCTATTGTGAGACCCCTCACACAGCTTACTAGCATAAAAATACCATTTAAATGGTCAGAAGAAGCAAATAAGGCTTTCCACTTGTTAAAGACAAGGTTTACTTCCGCTCCCATATTACGCCATCCAGACCCATCCCTCCAATACATTCTGGAGGTAGATGCGTCAAACATGGCAGTAGGAGCAATACTCTCCCAACGACCTACCCACACTTCACCACTTCATCCAGTCGCTTTTTTTTCTAAATCCCTGAGCAGTCCCGAGATAAATTACCCCGTGGGTGAAAAGGAACTGCTTGCTATAAAATTGGCTCTGGAGAATTGGCGACATTTACTCGAAGGCACCCAATTACCAATAATTATATACACGGACCATAAAAACCTCCAATATCTTCAGACTAGCAAAACTCTCTCGCATCGACAGGTACTATGGTCACTATTCTTTCTAAGGTTTAACTTCCTAGTGACCTACACACCTGCAGATAAGAACAAAAAGGCGGATGCACTATCACGACTAACTGAAGAAAACTACTTTGAAATCCCTTCCGTTCCTATAATACCTCACAAACGCATTATTGGAGTTGTCCATTCCTTAAAGGAAGAGGTTCTGCATGGTATAAGTTTGGATTCACCCCCACCACAACTAAATACTGATGCAGAAGGCTTCCTCTACTACAACGACAAACTTTACATACCACCTACCCTACGCACCAAGATCTTGGAATTATCGCATGATGTGCCTATGGCAGGACATATGGGTATGACAAAGACTTTCAAATTTGTTTTCTCGACAATTCTGGTGGCCTGACATGAAAACATCTATACAAAAATTCGTCTCTTCATGCAATGTCTGTGCCAGGTCCAAAATTGACACTACGAGACCATCCGGTCTACTATGCAGTCTACCAATACCCCAAACTCCATGGGAGGTTTTGTCATTGGACTTCATCGTAGAATTGTCTCCTTCCAAAGGATTTAATACCATCTTGGTGTCAGTGGACCATCTGACAAAGATGGCACATTTCATTGCTATTCGCAGACTACCTTCGTCCACACAAACGGCAGAACTCCTGATGAAACATGTCTTCAGATTACATGGTATCCCAAAAATACTTCTGTCTGACCGTGGATCCCAATTTATTTCTAAATTCTGGCAAGAACTATGTCACATACTACGGATTGAGCGGAAGCTCACTTCTCCTTGCCATCCGCAGACCAACGGACAGACTGAAAGAGTCAACCAATGCATCGAGCAGTATTTACGTTGTTACACTTCTTACCAACAGGATGATTGGTTGGATCTTCTCCCCCTGGCAGAATTTGCCTACAACAACGCAACTCACAGTACAACCAAGCAGAGTCCGTTCTACTTGAACTATGGGTTCCATCCCTCTATTCTCCCTCCACGCATCCTTCCTTCAAGTAACCCAGTGGCCTCAGACTATCTTACCCAGATAAAGGATTCTCTGGGTTTACTAAATACTACCATTGCACACGCTCACAGTCAACAAAAGAAGTACTATGATCTTCGTAGAAGACCTTCTCCACAGTATACTATCGGGGACCTCGTTTGGCTCTCAACAAAAAACTTGAGACTGAAGATCCCTAGCAAAAAGCTTGCACCTCTGTTCTTGGGACCTTTCCCAATCAAGAAACTTATTGGAAAAGCTGCAGTGCAGCTTACATTGCCAATGGACCTAAAAATCCATCCCATTTTCCATGTGTCGCTACTAAAACCCCATGTTCCGGACCAAGGAATAAGGCCTAATATTCCACCTCCCCCTCCTGTACAAGTTGAAGGTGGAGAAGAATACGAGATAAAAGAGATTCTGGATTCTCGTATCTACAGAAGAAGACTTCAGTACTTGGTTAGATGGAAGAACTATGGGCCCCAAGACGACACCTGGCTAAACACCTCTGACATACATGCCCCTAGATTAATCCGCAATTTTCATGCGAGATACCCAGACAAACCAGCTCCAGAGGCCTTCAGGAGCAGGCCTTAAGGGGGGGGTATTGTATTGTTCCGGTACCTTTGGTACCCTAAATTACACTTTCCACAAGTGTAGGCGCCCCACCATTTACTTTTGGAAAGGTGCGCATACACCTTTAAGACTGGAGCTGTCATCACCCAGCGCCGGACTAGATGGCTATTTAAAGCGCCGGTTCTCACTCACATGTGTTCGTTCAAACACCTTTACCTGGATGCTATCCTTGCTTGAAGCTTCCATGCTTGCAAGCTTACCTCGCTGACGGAACCTCGCTGCGCTGATCCCTGTATCCCGCTACTGGATCATCCGCCTCTCCTGAACCACCCTTCGGCTGTATCGCTAATAGTGCTAAGTACCCCGCAGGGGAATTCTCTATAAACTTCTACTAAGCTTACACTATCTAGCTCTGCATAGTAAAGACTGTTTATCACATCTGCATAACTAGATTGCTAGCTCTTGAGACTACTGCTACTTTTCTGCACTGGGTTGATCTCTTTTGTATGTCCACCTGCTATTCTATCATCTGCTATCATACAACATTGCTAAACCTTCCTGCATCCATCTGCTACTGTCTCACCTTCAAGTGTCTATCACCTACCACCTCCACTCAACCTATCCCTCAACCTTCATCATTGTGTTACCACATACATAAAGTCACTCTAGGAACCAGCTTGCTAATTGTGTGTATTTACTGGCTGAAATAAGACCTTCCACACATGATGAGTCATTGAGGTTGGGAATGGTATCTCAGCATATCTCTTACATGACTACTGACGTGGAACTATTTCTGCAGCTGAAAATCCACACCATATAAGAAACGCAGGAGCGTTACAATCTCTGGGTACACCCATAGTCCTTATGTGTCCCTCACTGTGTACTCATCTCTTGGATGCAGACCTTGGCAGGCACCCATCTCTCCACAAGCAGCCCTACCTGGGTACCCCTACAGCGGTGGAGCATTTTATTGTCTGCCTTGAGCGTTGCACACCTTTCTTCTGTTCCCTTATATAAATAACATCCTTGGGTCCCCCCCCCCAGACCCCCTATGCTGTAATTTTGTTATTTTTTTGTTTTTGTTATTTTAGTTCATAACGCTAATGAACCCCAAAATGGCCTTCTCTATCAGTGGCCCATTCCAGGAGTGTTTCTTAGTTTTATTTGATGCTATTCCACATAGAATACAATGTTTGCTATCAGCTATATAAGTGTTTTCCTGGATCTAATGCTCCACAACTTGGGGTTTTTGTCTCCAGTGACTTCTCTCATCTGCTTCTTGCCTTCCATCTCCTGGATCAGAGCTGAGAAGGGGCAATACCAGAGGGTAAGGAGAGATTTACCTCTATTTTCATAAGATTCATACGTATCCTAGCTGTGAATCTCACCTTTACTTGGTTTATTGTTTTCTGTAACCTGATTTGTATCGCCTGCATGCAAAATATGATGTTATGTTATCCTAAGTCTTTACCCATACTAGGGTAAGACTCTGAATGTTTATCGCTACTTTCTGGAACTTAATTCCCTGTTATTTTTGGAGAATCCAATAAAGCATTTTGAAAAAAAAAATAAAAAAATGTGAGATATCTATTTCATCTGTGTGAGGTAAGGCTGTCTTTCTGTGTGAGAATGGAAGCATTGCCACACAAGTGAAAAGAGAAGTATACTTTTCACCCATGTGAGGTAAGGCTGCAAGTTTGCGTGAAAATGGAAGCATTACCACACACAAATGAAAAGAGAAGTGTACTTTCTAACCATGTGAAGTAAGGGTGCTATTCTGTGTCAGAATAGATGCATTACCACACATGGATGGAAAGAGAAGTGTATTTTTCACCCATGTGAGGGAAGCCTGTCATTTTCAATGAGAATGGAAGCACTACCCCACACAGATAAAAATGTCAGATGCCTTTTTTACTGTGTGAAGTAAGGCTATCATTCTCTGAGACTGGGCGCATTACCCCAGATGGATGAAAAAGTATAAGTATCCTGCTTTGTGCTGCAGTGCAGCTGACATATTACCTGGAACTGGAAAAAGAAATAGACAACATAAAGATACTTTTGCAAAAAAACTGTTATTCTTTTAAATAAATTGCAACCAATAGGCATTTCCTTTTAATGCAAACATGCATTAATCGGATCAGTGGCTGCATTTTTGGGCTAAGTAAAGTACAACAGAAGGCACCTGGATACATGCCAGTTGGTCACAACAGTGAGTGCAGAAAAAACAAAAACTACAGGTTCTGGTAGACTTACAGGGTGTCTTTGGGACAACCAAGTGGAGACTGAGAGGGATCAACAGAACTAGTGGGAAAGGGATGTGTCTAGTAAGAATAAGGGGGGGGGGGTGGAGGAGCTGTGGATTAGAGGTAGGAAGCAGGGGGACATGGCATGGAAGAGGTAACTGAGCAGAGGAGTGGAACTGGAGGAGCTGTGGATTAGAGGTAGGAAGCAGGGGGACATGGCATGGAAGAGGTAACTGAGCAGAGGAGTGGAACTGGAGGAGCTGCAGATGGATATGCAGCCAATGGAGCAGCTAGAAATTGTGGCCACTTTTTTTTGCTGACCTGGAAGCCGCTAGAAATGCAAATATGCAGTCAATGACCTCCACCTACATCCACACTCAGATGTGCCATAGCACTCCTCTGCTGTGGCACCCTAGAGAGAAAGAAAATGTATTACAGACAATGTATAGATCCTCCCAGGGGGTCTGGTGGTGAGGTGATCGGTGTGCTAAAAGTTGTGGATGTGTGGGTGGGAGGGCCTGGTCTCACTCTCTTCTACTTGCTCCTCCTTCTCATCCTTTAAGGCCGGTTGAAAGTGTTTCTATAAGAGAAAACATTACAAATGAGATCAAACAGAAGCAAATTCTTAAGCCTGCCACTTTGTCTCTGCAATGGGGAGTTGTACTTGTGAAGTTGTACTGTGCGAAGATGTAAACAGGCGTACATCCTTTGTATCTGACCACCCATTTACCTATTTTTAGTAACAAAAAACAGTACTTCCCCACAGGGCCCCTCTCAAAAAATATTAACTGTATTTACTCTCTAAGTAAAGTAGGCTCCCGGCGCATACAATCTTCTAGTGATTTACACCTGAAACGGAGTGCTTTCCCTAAAAAAAGGTCAATATTTTATGTATACTGGAAAGTCTACATGGATAGGTGAATCATACAGAGATATGCACTTGCCACTATCTAAAAAATGGAAATCAAGCCGCGCTAACATATAAAATGGAAAATCTGCCAGCACATCAACCAACATAAAGTTGTTCAAACAGTGTATACAAAATAAAGTGTAGCACTAAAAAAAAAACAAATAGAGTTCAATAAAGAACTAAAAATATTGTGAAAATAATGAAAAATATGTTGGTGAGTCCCAAGTGAAAATGGTTAAGCCGTAAAGGTGAACCATCCAAACTTATATAGGTAAACAAAGATGCAGATAGGTCCCCACACCACCGGAATAGAAGTTGAATGCGCTCCCCAGAGATTATGGACCCAAAATACTAAACAGCAAATGGGTCATAATAGCTGGATATCAACCATGAGTCTCCTCAACGATGGCTGAATCACCAGATGATCAGACAAATAACGGTGTTATCTTGAATGAAGATGGCTTGATCTCCCAGTCAGGTATTCATATGTGGAAGTAAGCCAAACAACACGGACATAGTGTAAAACCACTTACATTTAAAATTTATTTAAAAAAAGAGGGTCATATACACTTACAAACATCCATGTATACAGTACAAAAAATGTGAATGATGGTGGATGGCAAATTACTTGGGCTGACGCGTTTCGTCACATTTGACTTCCTCATAGGATGTTGCCAACTTACCACTATCTGCCTTCTGCTTTCTACGGAATCCATCCCATCTCGCCATGAGATTGCAGGCTATCTCCTGCCATGATTATTTTTTTGCCAATGCAGTCCACATAACAGGGGTGGTAAAGGTCCCAAATTTCAGTGTACAGCTCCACAGCAGTGATAAGTTGACTTTGGACAGTGGCGGCCCTATCCATATGCTCCATGGGAAATAATAGAGGAAATTGAAAGCAAGAGGGAGGCTTGGTGTGATGAAGCTGTCTGGGACTTTCTCTATGTCCCCAAGCCACATCAGAACCTGTGCGGGCCTCAGCTATGGGAAACCTCCCTTGCTATCAAAGAAAATTGGAATCTGGGGCGGTTAATACACATTGATCGAGTGGAAGTCAACCGTTCAGACAGGCGTGAAGGCGTGAAGGCAAGATTACCTCATCCTAACCATTACTACTGAGGTACATGAGTTCTTGGTCTGTTCAAAGGGCTGTATGTTACAAAAGGGCTATTTAGCCAAAAGAATTACCACAGTGGATATGTTGCTATTAGGGCTAAAGGTCCTTTCCCAAATCCCCTTCCCTTCTATCCTTGCAAATGAAGGAGGGGATCACTGAAACTGCTATGTTTTCATCACAGGGGAGAAAAGAAATTCTGCCACAGAGGACTTTTCCTGTTAAAGCCAGGTGCTACCTGGAGGGGGGCAAACCCCTAGTTCCCAGAGACACTTTGCGAAGATACTCTTTGTCAAAGAGACTTTGTTTTTTTTTTGTTTTTTTAACGTTTAAGATTTTATTGCTTTTATTGACATAGTATAAATAACATGTAGTTAAGAATATAAGGTACAATTATATACATATATTGTATAAGGTACAATATACCTAAGGTAATAAGCAAATAAATGAGGAACATACAATTATAACTGACATTGAAATGTAACCCTAAAAAAAAGTAGGTAGGACTATAGCAGATTTGCTAACCAAATCAAACAGTTTAACGAGATATTAAAAGTATATAGTATTTTTAATATAGTAAGTAGTTTTTAACTAGTATATTAAATAAAATTTGTATTAAACGCTAATCAACCGAATAGTGTTTTTAAAGATGTTCAAAAAAAGAAAAAAAAAAGAAAGGAAGAAAAAAAAAATGTGGGCAAGACAAGGATAATTTTTCACAAATCTCTAATATTCATAATTCATAAATAAATAATGTAACCAAGGTTGCCACATATTTTCAAAAATGGTTAGGCAGGTATGTAAAATGCAAGTCAATTTATTGTTATTCATCACCCAAACTTTTGTATGACATTTTCAAATGTTCAAAAGACACTTTGTGAAGATCCTGTGGGCAATTAGCCATTACTGTTGCTAAAGCAATACTGAGAAACGACTCTTTGTGAAGATACTTCATTAAGGATACTTTGAGAAGATTCTTTTGGGCCAGTGGGCCAGTGTAATGTTGAAGGAAAATTTATGTGAGTTGCTGCCTTGTGAGAAAAAGGTAGTGGCTCATTGTCTCTATAAAGAAGGGGGTTCTGGGGAAAAAGGGCTCCCTTGAAGAGTTCTTACAGACACTCACAAGTAGGCCAGCTATTGTTAACGCTCCAGCAATGACAGCATGCCCCCAGGAGAAGATGTGTTGCCTCCGTGCTGCAGAGGAAAGGACACTGAGAGCATCAGTCGGATGGACTCCGCACCTCTTCATCCTAACTTGTGGGTCTGGCTAGAATAGGAAAGAGTCAGTACCCTGGTAATTGAAAGGGACTTTGCCTATTGCTAGTCATGTGGTTCCCAAATGGAGTATATTTAGTCAGTCAGAATGGCAGGATGTTCTGTTTGTCTATTACAGGAACACAACAGGACGATGAGTCAAGAGTTGCCCTTAGGGAGCTCGATGCATCAACTATCTCTACATAAATGCTAGTGATAGGGGTTGTTCAGGTGGGAAGGTTGCCTCTGCAGAGAGGACAGTCTTACTGTAAGTATATAGAATGTATGAGAGAAAAATAGGGAAATGGCGCTGCCTACTTGGAAAGGTATATAGGGAGGTAATTAAAGTGCAGATGTGCTGAATACCAGATGATACACTAGATAATTTGTAATGCACTGTAAAGGAAAAAGGAGGTGGCTCTCCCAAGTGGCAAACGAGCCGTATAAAATGTAAGGTGCAGAATAAATAAAATACACTAAGGTGCGGTAAATGGAACCACAAATGTGAGTATAATGTATCAAATTACAATGTGACTTGTGGTATACCAAAATAAAATATATGTGAATGAAGTGATATGAAATGGCACTCTAAACCAATATAAAAAGGGAATATAAATATACGGAATGCCTAATAAACTCCTGTAGCAATAAATATTAAAAATCCATTAAAACATGCTATCCAACGCAAATGTGACCATATGGAAAAATAAATGGTGAATCGGTGAAGTATACCTTAATACAAATATTCTATAGTGAATAATATCCAAAATTAGTGACAAGGAAATTAGAAAAAAGTATATAGTTAAAATATTAGTTAAATAGTGAAAAAAATGTCCAAAGTGAGACCAGTGCTCATGTGGGTATATAACACAGTAAGGAATAAAATATATCAAAAAGTTCTTAATTAGCAGCAAGTGACAATTTTCAAACTGGAACGTGCAATGGGTGACCCCGTGGTGGGCGGTGAGGTACTCAGTGACCCCTCTAGTGAATAATACACTCACCAGAAGTACCCACCCCACACAGGTGTATAGAGCGGGTATGTATGGGAATCGACTGTATGTCCTCCTGTTGGTCCTGGAATAGGGCGTCTGCAGAGGAGGGTTCCTATGTAAGGAGCACCTGGGGTCTGTGTGAAGAGCTCAGGCGTAGACCGTGAGTACACCGGATTCCACCAGGGGGTCGCGGGTATTAGTAGGACCAGGGTGTTCCTTACATAGGAACCCTCCTCTGCAGACGCCCTATTCCAGGACCAACAGGAGGACATACAGTGGATTCCCATACATACCCGCTCTATACCCCTATGTGGGGTGGGTACTTCTGGTGAGTGTATTATTCACTAGAGGGGTCACGAGTACCTCACCGCCCACCACGGGGTCACCCATTGCACGTTCCAGTTTGAAAATTGTCACTTGCTGCTAATTAAGAACTTTTTGATATATTTTATACCTTACTGTGTTATATACCCACATGAGCACTGGTCTCACTTTGGACATTTTTTTCACTATTTAACTAATATTTTCACTATATACTTTTTTCTAATTTCCTTGTCACTAATTTTGGATATTATTCACTATAGAATATTTGTATTAAGGTATACTTATGGTCACATTTGCGTTGGATAGCATGTTTTAATGGATTTTTAATATTTATTGCTACAGGAGTTTATTAGGCATTCCGTATATTTATATTCCCTTTTTATATTGGTTTAGAGTGCCATTTCATATCACTTCATTCACATATATTTTATTTTGGTATACCACAAGTCACATTGTAATTTGATACATTATACTCACATTTGTGGTTCCATTTACCGCACCTTAGTATATTTTATTTATTCTGCACCTTACATTTTATACGGCTCGTTTGCCACTTGGGAGAGCCACCTCCTTTTTCCTTTACAGTGCATTACAAATTATCTAGTGTATCATCTGGTATTCAGCACATCTGCACTTTAATTACCTCCCTATATACCTTTCCAAGTAGGCAGCGCCATTTCCCTATTTTTCTCTCATTCACTTTATAGCTTTTCGCTATAGTTCAGGGAGGCGGCAGCATATTTTTAGTAATTAATTTAATATTTATTCATCCCATCCACTTTTATTCAAATAGTCCACAAGCACGGAGTTTTACCCAATCATATAGAATGTATAGTTGCTATATGCTTGTCTTCTCTTTGCAGGCCTGCAAGGAGTCTTCCTGCCTCAGTGGAGGTTGTCCATGACCCACTTCTGTATATGTGTAAAAATGTTATTTGGAATACAGTTAGTCAGGGTGTTTAACCATTGTCCTTGTCCAGCAGTCTTTGTTTGGTGGGGGGTGCACTAATATAGTGCACCTGGTAGATGCTCTTTTGAAGACTTGTAAATTGCTTGTACAGCAGATGTCTATATTTGTTAACTTAAATTATTGTGCCTATTGGCCACATATGGGTTATGCCCCATGGCCTTGCACATATGTTACTTCCCTTTTCCCTCTTTTCCAAGTTTGTGGGATACTCCTTGTACATTTTTGTACAGGTATTTTTATAGGGGCGGATGCCCGAAGCCAGTGAGGACATGACTTGTTTGGTTGGTTGTTTGGTTTTTGTTTGGTTGGGGGTGGATGTAGCAACCTCCTAGGTAGGTGCTAGAAGAGAGTATAGTTTTTGGGTCTTTCTGCTCACCAGGAAGATTGCCAGGTAAATTTAGAGTGCTTTCTGCCTACCGGGGAGAAGGATCTATTGATAGGGTCTGCTCATGGTGCTCATGTGCAGATCAGCTTGTCCGAATGTTTCCTACTGGTCCAATAGGGAGGTGTACTGACAATTGAAGGCACAGGCATTGTTACAGCCCTGGCTTTTGGCAGAAGAAAGTGCCTCATCGCATGCTGGGTGACTGTATTAACTCCAGGGGCACATGTGCTCCGGGTCTTTGGCTGGAGAGCAGGGTCCCGGAGGGAGGGGGGTGACTGCCCCTCCTCTGTAGAAGTTGCCATGTGGCCTTGGGTAATCGACCTGAGGGCCGGAAAGTCAGAGAGAAGCTGAAACCAGAGGTCCTGCTGAGTTAACTGGAAAGGAGAAACCAGGAAGGATCTGATTCTGCCTACTGTGAGTACAGATCTGTGTCATGAGGCCTGTCCTGTGAAGGCCATTCCTTCAACTTGGAGAGTTTCCTGAAGGTAAAGAAGCTGCATCAAGTCTGCTGTTAGAGAGAGCAAGAAGACTTAATTCTTCCATACAAGAGGCAGTATGGTAAAAACTGTGTGTCTGCTTCCACAAGTAATCTGGTGAGGCCAAGTGAGAGTTGTCCTTATCTACTGTGAATAGTTCAGTTAGAGTATCCCACTATTCCCTTCTCCCATCCAAGTTCCACAATAAATATAAAAAAAAACAAATACCTTGGACTGTTTATTGAGTAACAAGCAAACGGGAGTAAGGAGGGACATGTGAAAAACCCCAGCAACTGTCTGCAGGTAATCAGAGGGAGGCCTAAGAAGTCAACACACAGCAAGCCCTATGGAGACAGTGCTACACCTGTAAACACCTACGTGTGCATGGACACATAAGCTCACATAGAGGTGCTTTTACAGGCTAAAACAAAAAAATCACTCAACGCCTGTAAAAGTTGCGTTGTTAAGCTCTGTGTGCATAAGCCCTGAAGGTGAACATACTGTACTCTACTTGTAGGGGAGCCCCACACGCATGTTTGAATCATCCACATGCTCTCCTCCGGGACCCACCTAAATCAGGGCAGACTAAGGCCTAACTCCCAGACTGCCCATAGTCCACAGACCTCTAAGTACTCCATTGTATCTATACACATGCACGTATGGTGTGTACGAAACATGGAGTGCCCTGTACACCCACTCATCATACTCAATTTTATTAAGATAGTTCATATAACAGTTCAATAATGAATTCTCTGACAATCAGCAATTAGCAGTTTCTCTCTTTATGGAAGTATACCTCCTGTGCCCAGTAGCAGTAATGCCAATCCCTCGGGAAGCAAAGAGAAAGATTAAGTCCTCACACCTTCTCTCTCCCTTGACTTTTCTATTCTATCAGCCAGCCTGAACTCCCTCTGGACTCCCTATTACCAGTGGATCAGATGCATTGCTACAGATGAAGGGGCCCCATAGCAAAATTTTGAAGTATGTCTAGATCAAGGACAGGTAGAAGGAGAGTTGTCAAGATACTTTGTACACCAATAGGGACTAGAGTTGTAGACAGAAGTTGTCAGGAATATTGTGTGTCAGCGCAGAGAAATACATTTTAACATTCATTTTCTAGCTAACTGCTCTGCCCTCAGTAGCTACCCAAACTTTTTCAGCATCTCTGAGTATCGGTGTAAATTCAAAGCCCAAGCCTTCAACTGTCACAGCAAGTATGTCCTGAAAGATATGTCATAGTGATCATCACATCTGTTTTAATTAAATCTAATAAAACACTTCTTTGAAATGTGTATATTTTGTAGAATTACAAACAGCTGTCAGTTTTTAGATGATGACACACTCTGCATTTTTTACAGCATGTGGACGACTGTGTTAGGCATACAGGGTTAATTTTAGCACTGTCCAGCATGACCAGGACATGAGGGCAATAAATCTGTACAATTAGGACAGCTACATAGCTCTTAACAGTCCACAAATGGGCAGAACTTTCCCGCATTTTCACCTTTGTCCCATGGTCCCGGTGTACAGGAGCTTTGATCCGCATCACTCCATCTGTTCATAATATGCTAGCTTCCATGTATCTGCCATATCTCCCTATTGCACTCATATCTGTCTCCTCACTTTCTTTACTCGTCCGCCCGCCTCAGCCCGTACTTATCTCCAACCATATTCATATACTGTATCTCCATCTCTCCATTCACTTACTTTTTTCAGACAGGTGGTAGCCCTGTGCTCACAGCTCACCACTTTCACTTTAATGCTGGGTTCACACGTATGCGAATTGGATGCAGGTTTCTCCGCATCCAATTCGCATGACAGGAGATTGTGACTGGCTTTTTAATGGAGCTTGGCCTGATTTGTCCCTGAAAAAGGAGAACAGGGGTGCACCGGACCCCTGCTGTCAGCGGCATCCATTTTAAGTGTGAACCCAGCCTTAAACACAGAAGCCTATTTTCTGATCACTAGAACTTGGGTTCTAGCAATCACAGGATGATCTCATATAGCATAAGTCACAAGATAGCAAGGCAAGAAGGGAACATAAGAACCCTAAACTTCAGAAGGGCAAACTTTCCTCAACTGTGCTCAATAATAGAGAAAATAAATTGGGACCAAACCCTAGGAACACTGAACACGGAGGAAAAATGGGAATGCTTTAGGAACATATTAAACAAAAGTATGTCACAGTGCATTCCAACGGGAAACAAATTTAGAAGAGCCAAGGTCAAACCAGGGTGGCTAAATCGCAATGTAAAAAAACTTATTTGAGAAATAAGCTTTTAAGAAATATAAATTGGAGGGGACATTATCGGTTTTCCACCTAAAACTAATTTAGAAGAGCCAAGGTCAAACCAGGGTGGCTAAATCGTAATGTAAAAAAGCTTTTTTTTTTTTTTTTTTTTTAAATTTTATTAATTTAATATGAATAAGTAACTAGAACACATTCGATCTTGACAATTGAAGGAATCAGCCCTTGGGATCCATTGTTGACTGAGGACAAAACTATGTCAAGGGAACTTATGCAAAAAGAACAACAGATCCTCACATAAGAGGATGTCGAACGGGGAGGGGGGGGGGAGGGGGGGAGTAAAAGGGGAGAGAGGGGGAAGGGAGGGAAGGTGAAGTGAAAATCTTGGCCTCAAGAGTTTCTTTAGCTGTGACATGGAAGTCGGAGCAGACAACAGTACTGTACAAGTGATAAGAAGGCAGAATTGCCAGCATCAGCAGCTGATGCTGTCATCCAACGTAAGTCAGAGATTCCACCGGTATGAGTTCAAATCGGGTATGGGTGAAGGGGCATCCCTGGTGATTGTGAGAGAAAAGGAAGAAGAAGGGTCCTACAATGAGCACTTCCCACCTGCCGCCAATAGCTGGAGTGTCGATATTAGTCCTAGGTCACTTGAAAGAAATTATACTGAATAGAGCAGTAGGTCAGCACAGAGGCAAATTTGATCAGTGGCGAGCCGGTAGGAGTAGCAGACCAACAGAAAGGATCAGCCGCGATCGGCTGACTGCAGTTGAGTGAACCATCTCCTATCAAACTTGGTAGTGTCAGATGTGTTAGAGAGCCTAATATCTAAAGCTTCCTTGTCGAACAGCGATTGGAGTCCGAGCTTGACATCTCTTAATGTGGGAAGGGAGTTCTTTATCCATTTGGCCAGGATAGCTCTCCTAGCAACCATGTAGCAAGAGGACAACCAGCTTTTATGTTTGAGAAGAGTGCGTGCTTGTAGTTGAGAGATCTTGTGGGTCGTTTCGTCGAAATGGCCAAGGATCAAAAGGAAGGGGTCGTTGCAGGGGGCGAGCCCTGTGGTTGAGGCCACATAAAGTTCCACCTTGGCCCAGAAAGTCCATATCGCAGGGCAGCTTCAAAATCTGTGTTCGAGAGAAGGTTTGGGCGTGTCACATTTAGGGCAGCGTGTAGAAACCCCCGCAGAGTTGGAGCGTGGGTATGGGGCATAACCGCAGTGGAGGATTTTGAACTGTTGTTCCCTCCAAAATTCATTGGTGTTGTACTTGCAGGTGGTAAGATATCCGGAAAGGGCACGGTGGCATGCGTCCATGTCAGGGAAGGCTTTGTCCCATGAGGAAGAACAGGGCAGTGGTTTTGATATCAAGGGGTGGGAAAGAAGGCGCTGGTAGATGTCTGAAATCTTGTGTAGATCAAGATCCAGGAGCTGATCTATCAGAGTTCTTTTGAACCAGTGCATCCTTGAGGGGCAAAGTTTGGCTATGAAGCTCGAAGCCTGTAGAATTCCCAGAGTGTGGCTTGAGGGCAGGTTGAAGCGAGATGTGACGGTGTGAGCTCCCAGTGGTTTACCTGAGTCCGTATCAAAGAGGTGTGCAAAATGGGTGATACCTTTGGCAGGCCATAGCCGAAAAGGAAGGTGGTACTGCGCCTGTGGAAACAGAGGGTGACCCTCAATAGGTAAATGAGCTGAGACGAGATTAGAAGCTTGGAGCTGTTTCAACACTTCTCTCCAAGCGATTATCGTATCTCTAATGAGAATGTCGTTTTTGAGGTGATTGGGAAGATCTCTGTGTCCACAGTGCAGAAGAGCGGGTAAGGTATAGGGAGCAGCTATTTGCGATTCAAGTAGTAAATTGCAATATCTAGAGGTTTTGCCAACCCAGTCAAGCCCCACTCTAAGGAGACAGGCAAGATTGTATAGTCTAGTGTGAGGGAGTGACACTCCTCCCTCCCTCCTAGGCAGGAACAATTTGTGAAGAGCAATACGTGGCTTCCTACCGTTCCATATAAAGAAGGTGACTGCTTTATGTAGTCTTTGGACATCCTTATGCTTGAGGAGGAGCGGGATAGTTTGTAGAGGGTAAAGGAGTTTGGGGAAGCTAACCATCTTGTAGAGGTGACACCTACCGAAGAGGGAGAGGGGGATACGTTTACAAGTGTCTAATTCCGCTACAATTTTAGAAATGACCGGAGGAAAATTGAGCTGGTAAATAGATGATGGGGAGCGGCCAATTTTAATACCTAAGTAAGTGATAAAGTCTTTGGCGATGGGGAAGAGAGGGGTAACCGGCCAGGAATCGGGGGGTGAATAACTCAGCGGTAGAAGTTCACTTTTAGAAAAATGTATTTTACGGAAGGTCTCAAAGATTTGGTGAATCACTTCAATGTCGTGGGATGGTTTAGAGGAGAATATGAGTATGTCGTCAGCGAATAGTGCGATGCGTAGGTCTTGTGTGCTTATCGGTATGCCATGGATGTGAGGGTGCACAAGTATCAACCTGGCCAGTGGCTCTAAGGCCAAGTTGAAAAGAAGGGGGGACAGAGGACACCCCTGTCTGGTACCCCTACCAAGCAAAATGGTAGGTGAGACCTGGCCATTGGCCACTACATGTGCAGACGGATTTGAATACATGGCCTTGATAAGGTGAACAAAGGGGCCGGAAAAGCCGAAGCGAGCAAGGACCATATGCAACCAACCTATGTCCACCCTATCAAAGGCCTTTTCAGCGTCCAGGGATAGTATGGCCATGTCAGAGTGCGAGTCGGAGTGAGCTGCGTTGAGAGCCGCAAGTACTTTTCTAATATTAGCCGTAGCTGACCTACCGGATGTGAAGCCAGCCTGCGCTGGGTCGATAAGAGTAGGCATGATGGGGGCTAGGCGATTTGCAATTATTTTTGAAAGAATCTTTCCGTCGATATTTAACAATGAAATGGGGCGATATGACCCGGGGTCAGTGGGATCTTTACCCTTCTTCGGTATCAATTTGATATGAGCCTGGAGTCCGGTAGGGAAGTACGGGTGGCCAGAGAGTATGTGTTGGTATAGCTTCTGAAGGGAGGGAGCAATGGTGGTGGCAGAAAGTTTGTAGAAATCAGAGGTATAGCCATCAGGCCGGGGGCTTTCCCTGAAGGTAATTGTGAAATGGTGCGGGTGATTTCATCTAATTCAATGGGTGCATTGAGGGACAGGAGTAGGGATTCCTCAATAGTGGATAGGGAAACCTGATCCAGCCAGGAGGTGGCGACTGTGACGTCCGTTGGTTCTGCACTATAGAGATCCTGGTAGAATTTAGCCAGGATTGTTGCAATATCTGTGGTTTAGGATGACTTTAAGCCATTGTGGTCCTTAAGGGTTGAAATGTGTGTAGGGGTGTAGGGTCGCCTGCAGAGCTTAGCTAGAAGCTTGCCAGGTTTGTTTCCATATTTATGGTATTTCAGGTCCTGGAGTGAAGAATGGAGTCTCTCCTGCGCCGCCGCCCAAGAGTCAAAGGCAGACTTGGCTTCATGCCATCGCTGTCTGTTGGCTTGGTTGTTGGATTGAGAGAGAGCTAGTTGAGCGGCTCGTAGCCTAGTACTAGCTTCCGCATAAGATTTGCGGATGGCCTTTTTGCGGCCAGCGGCGTAGGACAGAATCCGACCACGGAGTACCGCCTTTCCGGTCTCCCAGAAGAGGGTTGGGTCGGAAGCGTGTTCCGCATTGGTGTCAGAGTATTCCTGCCAGGTGTCATGAATAATGGAGGCCACTTTGTCGTCATGAGCCAGAAAGGCCGGGAACCTCCAGCCACTCGGCGGGGGTTTAGGTGAGAAACTCGACAGTGTTAGTGAAATGGGCGCATGGTCCGATATGGCTAGATTTTGAATGTCAGTGTCTAGAAGGAATGGCATTAGAGAAACATTAAGAAAAGTGATGTCAATTCGGGAAAGAGAGTCGTGCGGGTTTGAGAAGAATGTGAACTCCCTACCCTCTGGGTGTTGTAGACGCCAGGTGTCTGTTAAGAGTAAATGGTCTGCGAATTGGGACAGCAAAGATGGGGTGTTGGAAGGATAAGAGGGAGGGCTTGGGTGAGTGCGTGATCGGTCTTCCCCCGGATCCATGACTGTATTAGAATCCCCTGCCAATAGCAAGGGGAGATGTAGGTGTGGGGCAAGGTGGGCTGCCAGTGATTGAAAGAATCTCTTAGTGGGAGAGTTTGGGGCATATGTCGTTGAAACCACCCATTCCCTATCACCCATGATCAACTTTACGGCGATGAATCTGCCTGCCTCGTCTATATGAGTGGAGGCGACCGAGCACGCCAGATTTTTATGCAGTAGTATGAGCACGCCAGCCTTACCATGCACCGCAGGGGAGCCCAATACCTGACCCACCCACAACTTACGCATTCTGCTGAAATCCTGATCCGAGAGATGTGTTTCTTGGAGCAGGGCTATGTCTACCTGAAGCCTCTTCAGGTGACGTAGGATTGCCATTCGCTTATTCGGGGAACGTAGCTCCTTCACGTTCCATGATATTACCTTGAGCATCGGGGGGTTGTGAGGGACATGGCATCAGTGAGCAGAGAGCGTACAGTGGAATCTAAGATGGTATATCTAACAGTACGTGAGCGCCAAAATAGATGTTGGTGGAGGTAGATTATGGGGGGTAAAGGCAAGGGGGAGACGAATGGGGTGGCAAAACCAAAACAATAGACCAGAACAAAAGCAATCAAACATAAACTTGGTAATAGCATACCCAAGGAAGCCCTTGCTTCACTTTTTTCCATATGTGCAACCTCCTAGTACGGCGTTACCGAAAGATGGAGAGGATACAACCCTCGCGGCGAGGCCGCCCCCACTCACGAATCTCCACCTCCCACAGGGGAAGTCGTCTACACCATCTGGATGGGACAGAGGAATCTGTATCACCCCTGGTTGTGATATATCGGGTAACTTGCAGCAGCGCCGTAATAGTGGGTGGCAGCGGCCGTCTACCTGGCCCAATCCAAAAACTAGATTAAAAAGAAACAGAGTGATAACATAATGGCATATAAAAACCAACATCAAAAGATAATCGATGAGCGAACGGGGTAAACAGAACCTAATAGTGAATGTATGCCATCAGAAATAGGGAAAAAAAACAAAAAGGCGTACAAGACTCAGGAGAGCCAAACAATGTGGATAGAGAGATACGACCTCAGAGATGGTGGGGTGAAAAGCTCATGTTGGTCTGTACTGTCCAGAAAGATCCGTGAGGCAAAGTTTTTTAGCTGGATCCTGTCGGGGACTCCTTTGGTCCCTAGGTACTTGCATGCGGTGTGAGGCTGACAAGGGAGGGGCAGAAGTGTCCATAGGAATACGCATAGCTGATTGAACGTATTGCATGGCTTCCTCTGGATGTGTAAACGCTTTGTGTACCCCTGTGTGATCCGTGAAGCGTAACTTGGCAGGGTAAGCCAAAGTGAATTTGATACCCTGTTGGTACAATGCATTACATACAGGTTGAAGCGCCTTGCGCCTCCTGGAGACCTCTTGCGAGTAGCAAACATGAGGATTTTGTGCCCATCGAGTTGGAGGGACTTAGAATTGCGATAAGACTTGAGTATATTTACCCTGTCCGTGTAGTTTAGCTACCTCACAATAACTGGGTGGGGGGTCCGACGTTCATTAGATGGTTGCCCCATACGATGGGCACGCTCTGCCACACAGGGAGTTGCAATACCCAGGGCCTGGGGTATGCGAGTGATACAGATATCCAGGAGAGAATCTGCTCCAAAGGACTCAGGGAGGCCTATTATCCGCAAATTATTTCTCCTGGATCTGTTTTCAATGTCGTCCAACTTCTCTAGCAGGTATTGCTGTGTCTGTCTAAACTGCTTATCCGTGTGGAAAGAGGCCTGGGTTTCTTCTTCAATTTCCGCCACTCTGCTTTCCAATTCTGTTAAACGCATGGCATGCTCGCCCAAATCCTTCCTGATCTGAGCGATACCAGCTGCCATGGCTCTATCCACTGCTGCTGTAATGGTGGGTGACAACAGGGCAGCTACAGCCTGTGCCATCGCCGTGTATTGCTCACTTGACGGGGCCAGGAGTGTATCAGCAGGAACTGCACCAGGGGCTGGGGCTGTGAGAGAGGCTGCGGGGCCGTGCTGCAGGCTCGCGCCATCTGCCATCTTGGCTGTGAGGGAGTCAGACTCTGTGTGAGGATAGCGCGGGACAGAGGAGCACTGGCCGGTCCGTGTAGCAGGAACTTGTCCATCGGGTGTCAGCCACTATACCGGAGGGCGGCGAGGGGGTGAGGACTCGCCACTGAGGGTTTTATTGCCGATCTTGTAGTGAGATGAGAACTCCCTCACATATGGCGCCGGAACCGGAAGTCATAGAAATAAACTTTTAAGATATATAAATTGGAGGAACATTATCGGTTTTCCACCAATACAAGGAATCTAATAAGAAATTTAAAAAACGAAATCAAGAAGGCTAAAACTGACTTCGAGAGATAAATAGCAGAAGAGGAAAGTAAAAGGAACCCGAAGAAATTCTTTAAATATATTAATAGCAAAAAATCAAGGTCAGAGCACGTTGCAAATATAATTAACGATGATGGGAGGAGGGTTACAGAGGACACAGAGAAGGCAACTGTACTAAATGCTTTCTTCTCCTCAGTTCTTGCACAGGAAAAGGAGGGCTATACTGACCATGACTGTATGTTTAGCAGCACATCACAGGACTTGCCGCTATGGCTAACAGAGGGTGAAATCAAGGAAAGGCTTAATAACATTAACACAAATAAATCACCAGGACCGTATGGTGTGCACCCGAGAGTACTCAAAGAACTCAGTAAGGTTATATCTAGACCGCTGTTCATGATCTTTGCAGATCGTTTTTTGACAGGAGCTGTACCAGGTGACTGGAGGAAAGCCAATGTGATACCAATATTCACAAAAGGGCGGGCATAGTCCGGGAAAGTATAGGTCGGTCAACCAAACGTCAATAGTACAGTATGTAAATTATTGGAAGGGATGATAAGGGACTATAGTCAAGAATTTGCTAAAGACAACAGTATCATCAGTAGTAATCAGCACGGAAAGGATGTTCTTGTCAAACCAATCTATTAACATTTTACGAGGATGTGAGGTGTGAGCTAGATAGAGGGAGACCTGTGGATGTGGTGTGTCTGGACTTTGCTAAGGCATTCAATACAGTTCCCCACAAACACCTAATTTATAAACTAAGGTCTGCAGGCAAGGTTTGCATTTGGATAGAAAACTGGTTAAAGGGGCGTGTCCAAAAGGTGGTGATAAATAACGCATACTCAGACTGGTCTGGAGTGGTAAGTGGGGTCCCCTAAGGCTCATTCCTGGGACCAATTTTATTAAATTCTTTCATAAATATCATTGAGGATAGAATCATTAGCTCAATCTCAGTTTTTGCGGATGACACAAAAATAGGCAGGGCAATAACTTCTCATCAAGATATAGAAATCTTACAGAATGACCTGAACAAAATAACAGAGTGGGCAACTACATGGCAAATGAGGTTTAATGTGGTGAAATGTAAGGTATTGCACTTGGGGACTAAAAATATAAATGCAAAATACACTTTAGGGGGGGAACCTCTGGGGGAATCAAGAATGGAGAAAGATCTGGGAGTCTTAGTAGAAGATAGACTAAGCAATAGCATGCAATGTCAAGCTGCAGATGCCAAAGCCGGCAGAATATTAGCATGCATAAGGAAGGGGATTTATTCCAGAGAAAAAAACTATAATCCTACCACTTTATAAAACCATGGTCCGGCCACATCTGGAGTACTCTGTCCAGTTCTGGTCGCCAATCCTCAGAAAGGATGTGATGGAACTGGAGAGAGTCCAGATAAGAGCAACTAAACTGATTAGGGGATTGGAGGGCCTTAATTATGAGGACTGTTTGCAAGTGTTTGATTTATTCTCCCTGGAGAAGAAATGCCTGAGAGGGGGGACATGATAGTAATTTACAAATACCTCAATGGTGATCTCAGCATAGGAAGCCTATCAGTGGCCATCAATGCAGCCTATTAGTGCCCATAAGTGCAGCCTACTAGTGTTCATTACTGCAGCTTATCAGTGCCCATCAATGCAGCCTCATGGGAGCTTTTTCTCCTCCCAGCGATCAGCCAGGGGAAAAGAGAGGAGAGCAGGCTGAGTGGCCGGATGACAGAGAGAGAGGAACTCCACGGTCAAACAAAGTCCTGCCTTATGGACCGGCTCCTATGATAGTCGCACTACTTCAATGTCCCGGCCTTGGACCAGTGTGTTGTCTATAATACGAGCCGGTCCAGGAGGGGAGACTTTGTTTGACAGCAGATTTCCCCTCTCTGTGTGATCCGGCCAGCTCTCCTCTCCCTTCCCCTAGCCGATCACTGGGAGGAGAAATGGCTCCCATTCAACCCTGCGCCTCTCCCCCCTTCCCCCCATGCACCACACTTGCCCTCCACTAATTTCCACTCGCCAGATGTAAGCAGGCAAGTACAAATTTTGAGGGCTGATAATAGGAAATGTCATATGAATGATATGTAAGGGTGACCATAGCTCTTTTTGTGAAGGCAATGCAGGGAAGTCTGTTAGGGAAATAAACTGAGTCAACTGGAAGCTGTCTTTCACAAGTTGCCTGTTTATAATGTATGTGAAAAAACACACAGATGATTGCAGTTGAGATAAAAATGTGTAGTTACCTCACTCATTAGCCTTTTACTTTTTATCCTAATTCCTCAGTTTTTTGTCATCGTGTGAGGTGATTATGCAATCAATCTGGTTGATATTCCATTCTTCGCAATCAGTCAGAAATGAAAATCACTATGCTAGCAATCTATAACAGAAGGCCACAGCTATGTCAGTTCTTGTCTGCAGGCTTGAAAATGTATAAAAAAAATACATTTGAAACAATGGTTTTTACGCAGGTTACTCAAATGCCAGGCAATAGGAATTAATCATTGCCAATGGCTAGAATTACCTTTGTGCATAATACCCCCATGGTTTAATTTTTATATATATATATATATATATATATATACACAGTATATATCTCCTTATCATGTTATCACTATAATTTTAGAGAACTAAAGTAATCAGCCAGCATCAGCTATTAAAGAGATAATACACTTGTACATAGGGGCCATTGTGTGATAAGGCAGTTTAGGCCAGATTTTGGAGGAAACAAGTACACTAATGATGCAGGTGTGTGCTGCCTTCATATTAGACCCAGGAGCAGAGCTTAGTGGCCCCACCCTCCCGAGGGGGTCAGTTTGTTGGTAGCAGAGAGAGGTGCACGTCTGCATCGTGATGTCCAGGTCAGGGCAGACTATGGCCTGAGTCTGAGTGAGACAGTCTATGAGAGACAGAGCAGCTGGGAAGTTGAAGGAAAGACAGAGCTGAGGTACAGCGTTTGTGCACTAGCAGTGGGATGTGTTTGATGGTAAGGAGGACCAAAAGCCCCGTACACACGTACCGATCGTCGGCCGAGCGATCGGCCGTCTTTTGTCCAGGGCTGTCCTGTCCGCTGAAAAGTGCAAAAGACTGCACACGAATTTTGTCGGCCAACAACAGCCGACTGCAGAAGTGATGTCATGCGATGGTTAACTTTCCTTGTCTTTTTTCTTTTCTGAGCATGCCCAGTCTTGCAAATCTGCTGTCTGTCGGACGAAATCTGTACTGACTGGCGAACAATCGGCCGTTCTGGTGTTGGCCTACAAAAATTTTAATGCCTGCACGACAGATTCTGTTTGGCCGAAAATGCGCTGTCGGCTGTCGGAAGCTTCATACTAACAAGCCTACAATCGGCCGATTGGTTGGCGGCCGAATATTTGCGGCCGATAATCGCTACGTGTGTACGGGGCTAAAGGTACTAATCTGAGCGGTAAAGCTGCTAAGAGAACCAGGAGGCTTTTATTATGTTTTATTTTATACACTATATGGTGGAAACCCCCTGGGTGGGAATTTCTTCATTTTGTGAACTTGTACTTCATTTTAAATAAAAGTAGGCAATAAAATCCCTGAAAACTATTTCTGGTGTGGAGAAAACTCGCTGTTTTGGCACTACCAATGAGCTCCAAAGTCCCTCAACTTGTCACTGCCAATCACAAAAGTGTTAAAGAAAACCTTTCAAAATTATGCTTTTAAAGAGGAAGTAAAGCCTGGAATATTTTTTTTCTTTTTTGTTACCTGGAAAGTAAATGCATAATGTGCTAGTATACAATGCATACTAGCACATTATGTGATACCTGCAAACTAAGCCTGCGTCGTCCCTGCTGGAGGCAACATACATCTTCACACGTCTTTCTTCAGGGTCAGCGGACTGGCCAGAGCCGCACGACGTCATGTGGCATGCACGCAGGAGCCACCAGTCACTGCCCAGGGCTCTGAAGAAGCAGCAATGGCGGTCGTTCCTTCAGAGCGCATGCGCCAATGACGTCACCAGCTGCATGCAATGTAAATATCTCCTAAACAGTGCAAGTTTAGGAGATATTTACAGTACCTATAGGTAAGTCCTGTTATAGGCTTACCTATAGGTACAAACATTACAGGGGGGTATACAATCACTTTAACACCCAAAATGTAATAAAAGCATTAGCAGTGCTTTACATTATATTCAAAACATTTATTCCTTAATGACAGATGTGTTAATAGCCCCAATAATCCACATGTGAGTCTTAAGCCTAGTACACACGCAACGATTTTCCGCCGACCGGTCGTCCGTCTTTTGTCCAGAGTTGTGTTTTGTTGGTTGGAATGTGCCTAGACTGCACTGGACTTTTGTCGACCGACAAAATTCTACTTCAGAAGTGATGTCATGTGTTGGTTTGCTTTCTTTGTGTTCTTTCTTCTCTGAGCATGCCCAGACTTGCTCATAAGATTTTTCCCTGTCGAAATCTGTACTGACTGCATGAAAATTGGCCGTGTTTTGACGGAGGACAAAAATTTTATAGCCTGCACACCAGATTTTTTTCGGCCGAAAAGTCGGAGTTGGTTGTCGGAAGCATCATACTAACAAGCCGAAAATCGGCAGATCGGTCTTCGGATGAAAATTCCCTGCCGAATTTCGACGCGTGTGTACGGGGCTTAAGATGTTCACAAACATCGGGTTTGCCAGTAGATGTTGGCTCAGGTATAATTAATATATCCCATCGGCACGCCTCATGGAATACCGCTCCCTGTGGATATTGAACTAACCAGATCACAGATTGAAAATGCCTTAAACACAGACACCTTCTCCCAATAAAGATTTCTATATATATATATATAAAGATCTTCCTCTCCTCATCAGTGACAGGTCAAAGATTGAAACATCTTTCAGTTCTCTTACCGGAGAAGGAGTTATGTTTAACAGGTGGTGTAAAACAAGACTTGTTTTGCAGGATTCCCCAACAACTGCTGACTTGAAGCTGCTGATCTTCTCATTTTGTGCTCACCTGGTGTGTCCCCCTGCTCCCGCTGTGTCTGTCATATTCTCCTCTCAGGTGATTGCGGTAAAAAGAAAACCTGTCATCAGGGAAAGCTTTATAATGTTACCGTATAGTTGTGCCTCAAAGATGCAGGGCTTAGATAGATGACAAAAGCTTGTATACAACATGGGGTTCCTATCCAAGGGCACTCACCAACCACAAAAAAAATTGAAAAGAACAGAAATACTATAAGAAGCTCAGCATGTCTAAGCCATTAATATTAGTTCATATGTGATTCATTACTAGGGATTAACTCTGGGAAAATATTATGTATAATAGCGGTATTACTTTCTACTGTCAATGGTTGTTAAGGACACTAACACATGCAGGCATTGCCAAGTCCTCAACAAGCAGTGACATTACTGACCCCATTCACTTGCATGGCCATGTAAGCAAAGGGGCAGGGTGGGGGTGACATCACTGACCAAATATCGCCATGGCCATAGACCCATGGTTGTGACGTCACCACATTCCTGCATTTTGCACTTTCACCATTATTAAATGCACTGCCTCCTGCAAAACTTTATAGCATTTTTGTGGCCATTTTTTTTGCATTGGTACTTGTGCCCTGGGGGTACTTATCCCCCCCCAATGCACTTTTTGCCAATCACTTGGCTATTGGTCTTAAAGAATTGAAACAATTGAGTTGACAGTTTATGGCCCCCATTGACTTCAATAGGGATTTAGATTCCGAATCCAAACTTTTGATATGCTCGGCCGAACCTCCATGAACTGAACCTGGCTTATCCCTAGTGATTACAAGTTTACAACCTAGCTCCAGGTTTGATTGAACCAAGCTGGTCCAAACAAACTATTTCCTTTACTAAATGTCAAATAGTCTGCACTGTTGGATAACTGGGCAGCTTATCAAAGAAACCAAATATGTTAATTCTAAAGACCTCTGAAAAAATTGCAGTGCCAAAAGTCTAAAGTCAGATTTCATGTGTATAAGGAATTGTCTATGCAAAAGTTAAAGAAGAGCAGGCAACAGCCCAAACTGTGCGGACAGAAGGAGCACTCACCCACCAACTACACTCTCAACCCCACAACCCCACGACGTCAGTCTGTAAACGCAGAAACCAACACACTGACCGAGATGACACCGAACGTAACCACCCGGAAACTGTATGCCCTAAATCATGAAAACAAACCAGCTCACCAATCATACAAGCTCAAAGGAAAGCCAACACCAAGGCCCTCAGGAAAACACCTCCCTAAAAAGATGAACCGACAAGGGAAAATGATCTTATTCAGGGAAATGAACAAATAAATAAAATTACACAGGCCTTGCCTAGAAGGCCCACAACCACCAATGCCCATACCCGTTTTTGCCCAAGATTAAAATCCTTTTCCTGTCCCATCAACTCAACATCGGAAACCAATGAAAGAAAGGAAAGAAAAATCCGCCAATTTGCAATGAAAGGCTGACACTGAAAGCTCCCAGAACCATAATGCCTAATAACGAACCACCAACTGTTTAATCCCTTGTTTCAAGAACACGATGCCCGACCTGCGGACCCACCCAACCTATGAACCAAACCCAAATCCGCTACCCACCTCCGGAGAGGTAACGATGGTGTGGCCAGCTCCTGAACATAGCAGCATAAGCAGTACTGCACTGCAAGGCTAAACCACCAGTATGGCCAAGGAACTCTCAGGTACACCAGGTACCGAGAATTGTACCCGGAAACCAAGAAAGAGCAGCAATCGGGAGTTAGTACAACCAGTAACAAGGACTGCATAAACAAAGAATTCAAATGCCAAACCCAAAGGCGAAGCCGACTGGAACGCCATATAAAAACGACACAGACACGCCATTGTTCGCTATAACCCTCAAATTGTCACAGAGAAACTAACCTGTTACAATGGAACAGAAAACCCCCACAGGACCAAAGAACCATATTACAGAGAACCATACTAAACAAACAAAACACAAATTTTCAGTAAACCCAGCCTCCCCACCATGGCGGCGGCCAATGACCTGCCTTACCGACACCGAATATGTACCACAACCTGTAGAGCCAGTGGCGTCACAAAGCTTATAACAAAACAACACATGGCATCCGCCAGCCACAACAACCTACTATTGCAGGGTTAGAGAAAGGATTCCCCCAGACCCAAACGTAATCCCCACCATCCCGGTTAAGATAATACCATGACCAGGCGCCCAAGCTCCCTCAATAGCCAGTTAAAAACAATGATTGCAAAACCTGTCACTAAGCACAACCAGTGTTTCCTTCCATGGCTCCCTGATCATAATGCAGGACCCAATGCACCACCATAGCGAAGGACGTATATATGCCACCTAACACATTCCATCAAGGTGTCCCTCGACCAACCCACCACTGGGATAAGACCGGTGTGGGGGGGGCGGTGACCCCCTAAAGGAGAAACCACACAATATCCAACAGCGTGGAGGAAACGAAACATGGACCATCCCCTGCCAAAGCAACCTCCCTAACCAAATTCCAACCATCATCCCCTAGTTCTACCAACCAACGAAAAAAGAGATGTGGAATAAAATGCAGAGCTTATACTAAAGAGTCAATGGTAACAATCACGGATCCCAAAATCAGAGTCTGCCACCACTGAGTGTTTATACACTATTGATTTAATACTTACTAGTAATTGATGCTAGTCGCTGTTATTCAATCAGGAGGCGTGGTTTTCTCGTATTAGAAGGAAAAAAGAGAGAAAATCCCACAGCCAGAGCACTCCAGCTTAAATTGGCTCATCGAGCCAAACTGACCTATGCCCTCACTACACAGCCAACAATAACCAGATGGTTCCAAAGTATTGGATCCCGGCCTCTGAAGCCCCCCAAATGCCTCCATCTCCTCTCCAGAAGGACGGCACCATTTTTGTTCTTGGCAGTGTTCACAAATGTTTGACACAGACCAGCCCCTGCTGCCGCCACTCACCTCTTTACATTTACATTGTACAGATCATGGGGGAGGGGGGAACATTTCTTCAAAAGGTTTTGATGCTCGGATAAGAGTTCCAGCAACTACAGCCAAAGAGGGGTACCCACGACGATAACCACTGTCTCCTAGGAAACCAAAGCCGCAGAGGGCTGCCAGCCCCCAGAGGAGGACCCCCACTGTAACAGACTGCTCTAAGACCAGCCAACAACTTCAGCCAGCCAGTGCCCCAAGGAGCCACCCCAGCATAAGCATTGACCATTCCACCCCCCACAAGGGCTTGGGACCAATGACCCCCTGACCACTTCAGTCCCCCAGACCCCACTGCCCAGGCAAAGCTATAGCAGGAAAAGAGAAACAGCTACTCACCAGGCTGTCCAGGATCCCCAGATCCCCCAGCTGCTGCAGACACCTCCATCGCTGCCCATCACCCGACATGCTCACATCACTGCTCTCACCCCCAGAGCTGCAGAGTGGAGCGTCGATGAACTGTCCAGGCTCTGGCCCGCCACTGCATGCTGCTTGGGACTGTCGGGATTATTGGGGGTTGATTAAAATAATAATAGAATAAAAATGATTTTAAAAGCCATGTATATTTCATATTATGCATATGAGGTTCTGAACAGGACAGGATCCATCTTGTTTTTAAGGTCAAACAAAGTTCATATATACTTGTTAAACAAAATGTCTCTTACAAGCTTACAAGAGAGCATAGAATTTCAACAATAGGGTCTTATAATTTCAGCAGACATTTTTATTTTCTTTTGTCATAAATAAGGTGATACATTGACATCTCTATCAGATAACAGATGTTAAGGGGATGGTAGTGCCAGTCTGTCTATAAGTATTTAACAATAGACAATGGCTCAGTGTTTTCATCAGACATTTTAAAATGAGAACTATATATGTTTTTATAGATACATTATTATATGTGTGTGAAGATATTAGCCATAATTATGTTATTATATTATGTAAGGCATATACATATATATTTAGGAATGTTATATCACATTTTGGGTTTATATTCTCATAGTAATAATCTTACTTAGAATTCTTTTTCTAATAAGTGTAAGGACATATGTATCTCGTCACTAATTACCTCATTTCAGAGAAGTTTGTGTCTAAGTGTTCAGAGGTATCATAGATCTTCCTATCCTAGTCTAGATGTCTGACAGTTATGTCACAATCCAAATAAGTAATGGCTATTCACTAGCTAGAGGTCAATAGGTCATCAGATAACAAAATGTTTTAATTATGTTAAATACAAAATCTAATGAACGGTACGATACTGCCCTCTGGAGACAAAATACCAGGTGCAGTCTTGAGATAATTTTAGATATTCCCATATAAAAATATTATATTGTATTAAATAATATAATTATTGATATGGCATTACTTGCCAAGGTGAATGATGGAGATACAGATGGACATTTATGTATGTACTGGGAGTTTGGACAAAGTTTTATATGTGTTTTATGATTACTCTCACGTATAGAGAAATCATCATTTAATTTTATTATACCAAGTATTGGGTTAATTATCAAAAGAGGTGTGTCTCTGACCTCACCAGTTTAGGTATAGAATATCCCATCCAATAGGGATAATGTTTCATCCCTCTGGGTTTAACTTATGGTAATTTTTATAGCTCTTTGTTCTTACCATATAAAAGACCAACCCAGATGAGAGGGAGACACACATTACATTGCCCAACATACAATACACTTACATCACACACACGCTATTACATTCCTCAATAGACTCATCCAGACATACTCTATTTGTCCATCATTCATCTGAAACTTGAAGGGAATCCACCATCTTAAGAAAGGCATCCATCTTAGGACTCTGGTAACGCCCAATTGAAGCTAGCGGCCATCTTAAGTGTGGTAAATATACCTTGCTATGTTATTTGATTTTATTCAACAATTGTTTATTCCTTCCTTATATGTTTTATATTGCATATTTAAGGGTAATAAGATTACAACCCCAGCCGTATAAGCTATAGTAGATTTTTTTCTAAAAAGCTGATTTTTGTTTTTATACATTTTTATTATTATCAGATTTAGTGCATTATTTGCAATTTTAAGTCTTCCGTTTTGCATTGCTTATTCTCATTTCATCTGCAGTGGAATGACTTTGGGCTATGTGATTACGCAGACCATTGTAGTCTGTTTATATAGAACATTAATTTATGGCTTATACTATACCTGGGAAGAAATGGTAATCTTGCTTTCGTTTTGCTTTCACTTTGTTTCACTTTCACTTTCATTATTGAGCTAAACATCACATTGCATTGATTGTTTGAAGTTAGTATTTTTTTGTAGAGTTATCTTTTTGTGTCATATCTTGTTTGATCATATATTGTGTTTTACGTGTCTTGAGAATAAATATTTTATATATATTACATGCTGTAGACTGTACTCACTAAGATTGGTATATGCTTTTAAAAAGAAATTAATCAATTAAAAAGAATTCACGACATTGATTTATGGCAATAGGTGAAGACTCTCCTTTTTCACAGATCTTTGCTTATTAACCATAAATAAAGACACTGCTATATTCAGAGCAGTATAAATATTCTGACCTAATTAAGTACGAGCGCAAGATATTTATTATTAAATATTCTTACAGGACACACAGCCCAACCGCCGCTGACGTTATCCACCGCCATCGTCTTACGGAGCCCAGACCTGCTGCAGTCAGTCACCAGCCATGCTCTCCCACCGCCGGGAAGCCACGGAAACCTACTTCTCTCTCACCACACCGTCGGCCCTGGAGCTGCAATTATCCTCCCACAGCCTACCGATCTCCCTGTCCGCTGAAACACAGAGCACCCCCAGTACTGGGGACACATAAAGAGACACCAGCTGCTCCAGTACCCTAGCTGACTCCCGCACTCTGGCGCCCTTGGGGACAAGCAGATGAATGCTCCGGGGCTGCACCAGAGCCTTAGCTGAGAAGTGACTCGGTGCTGTACCTGGAGAGGCACCGCTGGGGGGGGTTATCAAATTGGCACCAGCCCAGGGAGACATGCTGGGACTTAAATGCTCTGGGGGCATCAACCTCCAAGAACGTGCAGGGGGGGAGCTGAGCATTGTTCCCCTGCCTGACCCCCACCAACAGCCATCATAACAGAGAATAATCACCCACAGTCAGGGGGAAGGCTCTTCAAATCACTGAAGTTGCAAAAAGCAGAAGGCAGGGAACCAGGTGCAAATATTCTCCAATGCAGTTTTCCTCCGACTGAAGACTTTCTGAGGCCCCTAGCTTGACCTCTCCCTGTAGCTCCACCCCTTCCTGTCTAAAACACCAATTAAAAGCCCCACCGCTTATATTTTCTATCGAACTGGGCTGAAAACTCCTCCTTGTCCCAAACCCCTTTAACCCCTGTCATGCTGGCCCTCCATCCATGTCTCTTCTCTCCTTTACTCCGGGCCTCTCTGTAGTGCAGTTCGTTATGCCACTCAGCCAGTCTAGGCTCTGTAAAGATCCAGACTTTACAGCCAGGATCCAGCCAGATGCTTGGACCGGAAAATTACTTTAGCCTCTCAGCAAGCCACTGCGAGCCTGAGCCAGCCAATCCCACCCACTCCACAGTGCAGCACTCCAGAGAACGCTGAAAGGGCAAGGCAGAGAGCCGATGACCGACAGTCACTGGCTCTCTGCTCTCTTAAGACTGAATACTGAACAATCAGGGGTCTTTCTCAGTCTTCTCAGTTCTCAGTCTTATGCCTCGTACACACCTACCGATCGTCGGCCGTACGATCGGCCGTCTTTTGTCCAGGGCTGTCGTGTCTGTTGAAAACTGCAAAAGACTGCATACGAATTCTGTCGGCCAACAACAGCCGACTGCAGAAGTGATGTCATGTGATGGTTAACTTTCCTTGTCTTTTTTCTTTTCTGAGCATACCCAGTCTTGCTAATCTGCTGTCTGTCGGCCGAAATCTGTACTGACTGGCCGTTCTAGTGTTGGCCAACAAAAATTTTAATGCTTGCAGGACAGATTCTGTTTGGCCGAAAGTGCGCTGTTGGCTGTCGTAAGCATCATACTAACAAGCCTACAATCGGCCGATCGGTCGTCGGCCGAATATTTACGGCCGACAATCGGTACGTGCGTACGGGGCATTAGAAGCAGTGGGGGACAAATGCAGAATTGCACCAATGCTGCATCCACCTAGGTGAATATCATTTTTTATTTTTTTAAAGAAACCAATATTTCTCTGTTAAAGTTCAGTCAAACCTGGAATAAGGCTTTAAGAATGGTTCCTTTTTTTTCATGCACATACATTACTAATGTTTTATTGTATGGATGCTATGCATTAAATATGCATCCAGCCTGACTCTAGTGCTTCTCAAGGAATCTAATTGAAGCACAACACAAATATGTGGCCAGCATGCTACACAAAATTTGCACTAAAAAGCTGAGTGTGTACATCTACTAACATAGATGAAGGATAGCGGAATATGCTGGGATTGAAATTTACAAAACTAAAACCTGCACTCAAGAATAAATTGCAAATCCTTAAAATTTGTACACTATTTTACAGAGAAAGGTTTCAAAGATCCATTTGCCTATGCTTTTAGCAACAAAAAGAACGATGTCCCTGGTGAGTACTTAGCTAATCAGAACATCAGCACCTTTGGAAGAAGAATATCACAGCTTTGTGTTCTGTAGCTCCCCAGGAAAAGTAAAAAAAAAAATAAAACCTGTACAATGCTTATCGTAATAATTACATTGCGAAACCCAGTCTAATATTTGTTCTATCTAAAGCTCTGCATGCATTAGCATTTAGAGAAAATGAAATCTAAACATTTTAATGTAATTGTGTCTGATCTGATAGCATCAGAAGCTCTGGTCGTCACTGTTACATTATTCATGCACCTTCCACAACAAACATACATTTTACAAATATTCCAAATTAGAAGCTCAATAGATATGGGATGGGGATGGAAAATAAAAACGATCTCTATTGTCAAATGAAAAATAGCCAAAATTCTACGTTTGCATGAGAAAAACAGAAACAGAATTAATACTTTTATTGTTACTGGACGTTTTAAAATGGTACGATGTTGCATCAGTTTTTATTGCTAATGATTTAGGTTAACACAAAGCAAACAACCTCACTACTACTTACTTTTAGCTTATACTGCCACCTCCTGGAATCTATTGGCAAATAAAAGATTTGGTTTCTGTCTACATTTTCAATGTTTCCTTTTAATTTTCACACTATCTGATCTTTGTTATCAATTACATGTTCAACTTCAACCAGTTAGTATTCAGCAACTATTACAATCAGTTTTTAAAGTGTACATTACTAAAAAATGCCACTTTATTGATAACACCATACCCCCCCCCCCCCCAATAAAAATAACTTAAAAATGGTACCAAAAGCAGCAATAACAACAAAATGTACCCATCAACTGTTTCTCTTTAACTTAGAAAGTTTATACTGATAAATGTTAATACTTTGTTACTAGAGATGTCCCGAACTATTCGCCGACGAACAGTTTCCGGCGAACATCGCTTGTTCGCGTTCGCCCCCTATACATCATCAATGAGCAAACTTTGACCCTGTACCTCACAGTCAGCAGACACATTCCAGCCAATCAGCATACCCTCCCTCCGAGACCTTCCCACCTCCTATAAAAAAGCAAGTACAGCATCCATCTAAGGTTCATTCTGAAGCTGCAGTGTTAGTTAGAGCAGGGAGAGTGCTGCTGCTGCTGCTGAATTAATAGGGAAATCGTTAGCTAGGCCAGTGTTCTGTGTCCACTCGTGCTGTAAGGACAGCGTCCTGACAGCACCCCAAAAAAACATTTTTAGGGCTGGTACATCAGTCTGCTTTTATTTTATTTATATATATATATATATTGCAGTTGCCTGCCCGTGTGTGAGAGGCCACAGGCCCACAGACTGTACTGTGTGCACACCACTCATATCGGGTGGCACAGTACCTTGCAGATAAAAAAGTAATTTAATTTTTTCTCTGTAATATAATTGCAGTTGCCTGCCAGTGAGTGTCAGGCCCACAGACTGTACTGTGCCCACTGCCCACCACTCATATAGGGTGGCAAAGCACCTTGCAGATAAAAAATGCATTTAATTTTTCCTCTGTAATATAATTGCAGTTGCCTGCCAGTGAGTGTCAGGTCCACAGACTGTACTGTGCCCACTGCCCACCACTCATATAGGGTGGCACAGCACCTTGCAGATAAAAAATTCATTGAATTTTTCCTCTGTAATATAATTGCAGTTGCCTGCCAGTGATTGTCAGGTCCACAGACTGTACTGTGCCCACTGCCCACCACTCATATAGGGTGGCACAGCACCTTGCAGATAAAAAATGCATTTAACTTTTCCTCTGTAATATAATTGCAGTTGCCTGCCAGTGAGTGTCAGGTCCACAGACTGTACTGTGCCCACTGCCCACCACTCATATCTGGTGGCACAGTACCTTGCACGCATAGTACCCCTAATCTAAAAAGAAATGACAGGCAGAGGCAGGCCACCCCGCAGGGGCCGTCGTGGTCGTGGTGCTGTGATTTTCTTTGGCCCTAGAATAATGCCCAGTGTTCAGAGGCCATGTACCCTGAACTCAAAAAATTCTGAGGACATAGTTGCCTGGCTTACACAGGACACCCAATCTTCTACAGCTTCCACTCGGAAACCTTGATGCACCATCCTCCTCCAGCTCAGCTTCGGGCACCTCTCAAGTTACCACTCGCCCGCCCGCCGCCACCACCAACACTAACACCACAGCCGCTTCACTTGATCTGTCAGTGGAGTTATTTACACATCAGTTGGAAGAAATGAGTGATGCGCAACCATTAGTGCCAGAGGATGTAGATAACAGGGATATGTCTCAGTCAAGCAGCATTACACACATGGACGTACGGTGTGATGATGATGATGTTGTACCCGCTGCTGCTTCCTTTGCTGAGTTGTCAAATACAAGTGAAGCGGTTGATGATGACGAAGTGTCCGTGGATTTCACGTGGGTGCCCGCTTGAAGAGAAGAACAGGGGGGAAAGTTCAGATGGGGAGACAGAGAGGAGGAGGAGACGAGTTGGAAGCAGGTGGAGGTCGTCGCAAGGAGCTAGTGGCACAGTCAGACAGCATGTATCGGCAACCGGGGTAAGCCAGACAGCACGCCAATCAACGCATGCTGTTGCCACCACCAGAATGCCGTCATTGCAAAGCTCAGCAGTGTGGCATTTTTTTTGTGTGTCTGCCTCTGATAACAGCGATGCCATTTGCAACCTGTGCCAAAAGAAACTGAGTCGCTGGAAGTCCAACACCCACCTAGGTACAATTGCTTTGCGAAGGCACATGATCTCACATCACAAACGCCTATGGGATCAACACATGATGAGTACAAGCAGCACACAAACTCAAAGCCACCATCCTCCTCCTGGTCCAGCATCTTCAGCCATGTCAACCACTGCTGTCCTCCTTGCCCCCTATCAACCACCCGTCACTCCGCCTCTCACCTTCAGCAGTTCCTGCTCATCTGCCCACAGTCAGGTGTCTGTCAAGGAAATGTTTGAGCGTAAGAAGCCAATGTCAGAGAGTCACCCCCTTGCCCGGTCTGACAGCTGGCTTGTCGGAACTCTTAGCCCGCCAACTTTTACCATACAAGCTGGTGGAGTCTGAGGCTTACAAAAAATTTGTAGCTATTGGGACACTGCAGTGGAAGGTACCCGGCCAAATTTTTTTTTCACAAAAGGCAATCCTCAACCTTTACTCTATTGTGGAAAAGGAAGTCGTGGCATGTCTGGCACACAGTGTTGGGGCAAAGGTCCATCTGACCACTGATACCTGGTCTGCAAAGCACGGTCAGGGCAGGTATATCACGTACACTGCGCATTGGGTAAACCTGCTGACGGCTGCCAAGCATTGAATGCGTGGCTCTGCAGAGGAGTTGGTGACACCGCCACGACTTGCAGGCAGGCCTGCTGCCACCTCCTCTACTCCTCCTACTCCATCCTCTTCGCTAACCTCCTCGGCTGAGTCCGCTTCTGCTGCTGCTCCTTTCTCCACATCAACTGCACCCCCCCAGCCCCCCAGGGGCTATTCCACATCCCGGATACGACAGTGTCAAGCCGTCTTGGGGTTTACTTGCCTGAAAGCAGAGAGTCACACCGAACCAGCACTCCTGTCCGCCCTGAACGCACAGGTGGATCAGTGGCTGATCCCGCACCAACTGAAGATCGGCAAAATGGTGTGTGACAACGGAAGCAATTTGTTGGTTGCATTGAATTTGGGCAAGTTGACACATGTGCCGTGCATGGCACATGTGTTGAATCTGATCGTACAACGCTTTGTGCATCAGTACCTAGGCTTACAGGACGTCCTCAAGCAGGCCAGGAAGGTGTGTGGCCATTTCAGGTGTTCCTACACGGCCATGGCGCACTTTTCCGATATTCAGCGGCGAAACAACATGCCAGTGAGGCGCTTGATTTGTGACAGCCCGACAAGTTGGAATTTAACACTCCTAATGTTCGACCGCCTGCTCCAACAAGAAAAAGCCGTCAACGAGTATTTGTATGACCGGGGTGCTAGGACAGCCTCTGCAGAGCTGGGTATTTTTTTTGCCACGTTACTGGACGCTCATGCGCAATGCCTGTAGGCTCATGCGTCCTTTTGAGGAGGTGACAAACCTAGTCAGTCGCAACGAAGGCACCATCAGCGACATCATCCCATTTGGTTTCTTCCTGGAGCGTGCCCTGCGAAGAGTGCTGGATCAGGCCGTAGATGAGCGTGAAGAGGAAGAGTTGTGGTCACCATCACCACCAGAAACAGCCTTATCATCACAGCTTGCTGGACCTGCGGCAACGCTGGAAGAGGAGTCTGAGGAAGAGGAGTCAGAGGAGGAATGTGGCTTTGAGGAGGAGGAAGGCCAACCACAGCAGGCATCCCAGGGTGCTCGTTGTCACCTATCTGGTACCCGTGGTGTTGTACAAGGCTGGGGGGAAGAACAGACCTTCAATGAGATCAGTGAGGACGAGGAATGGGACATGAGTAGCTTGGCATCCAACCATGTGCAAATGGGGTCTTTCATGCTGTCATGCCTTTTGAGGGACTCTCGTATAAAAAGGCTGAAGGAGAACGACCTGTACTGGGTGGCCACGCTACTAGACCTCCGGTATAAGCAGAAAGTGTCTGAAATGTTACCGAATTACCGGCAATCGGAAAGGATGCAACAGTTCAAAACAAGTTAAAAAGAATGTATAAGGGTGATGTCACAGCACAACGGGAATCTAACAGCGGAAGAGGTGAAAGTAATCCTCTTCCTATCACGCCCACGCCGGCAAGGACAGGACGCTTTACAGACGTGTTGTTGATGGAGGACATGAGGAGCTTTTTAAGTCCTACGCATCACCACAGCCCTTCGGGGTCCACCCTCAGAGAACGACTCGACCGACAGATAGCAGACTACCTCGCCTTAACTGCAGATATCGACACTCTGAGGAGCGATAAGCCCCTTGACTACTGGGTGTGCAGGCTTGACCTGTGGCCTGAGCTATCCCAATTTGCGATAGAACTTTTGGCCTGCCCCGCTTCAAGTGTCCTGTCAGAAAGGACCTTTAGCGCAGCAGGAGGTATTGTCGCCTAGGTCAAAGACCTAGGTCAAAAAAGTCTAGATTACCTCACCTTTTATTAAGATGAATGAGGCACCGATCCCGAAGGGACTGACAGTGGGGGATGCATTTGACTAAAAAAGGCCTGTTGAGATGCCTTGGGCTAAAAATGGTCCACACATTCTGCTGTATTTAATCTCTGCATGCCGGATGACTTGCGTGACTTCTCCGCCACCAACTAGGGTTCAAGCTGCAATGTTTTAGTGCACTTTCTGCCTGGAAAACATAAATTTTTCTGGCCGCTGCTACAGCAGTGGCTGCAGCAATACCTGATTTTTCAGGCATGTGTACATGCCTAATTTTTCTGGCCTCTGGTGCTGCACTGTGGCTGCAAAAACAAAACAAAAAAAAGGGACATACATGTGTCAATTCCCCTTCGTCATTGTTACCTTGTTGTGGTGAAGGGGCTTGCTTATCACAATGAAGGGCTCACCTCTATGAGTGTGTTGGCAATGATGGCACACCCTAGATGATAAGGTCGTTGCTTCATTGTGAACAGACCAAAAGCAATCGGCTGGATAATTTTTCATAGAAAAAACATTAATTTTCTTTGTGATCATCTAAGGTGATCATTTAAAGCCTACTAGGCCAACAATGGGCCCACACTGCAGAATCATTGTTTTCTGGGTCACTTAACTGTAACTGAACTACCTCAGCACGACCATAGGCTTTGAAAAACTGCCATCGCCTGCAATCTCCCAAACGTTCGCATGAGCACTGTCATCACTACACCAAGATTGACGCATAGAGGAATGAAATTTATGTAAACTATTGACAACTCTTTGCGGTTGTTTAAAATCTATTTGATACACGTCCCCTGAAAGGGGATGTAACAGGGATTAAACTGAAAAGAATAGTACTACTTAACACACCACTCATATAGGATGGCCAAGTACATTGCTCGGCGTAAGCGCAGTGCCCCAAATTGGAAGTAAGAGGACCGACCAACCATCTTTTTCCATCTCCCGGTTCCTAAAATCTTTTCCATACACCGGCCCCTGATAGGAGACGTAACGGGGATTAAACTGATAAGAATAGTACTACTTAACACACCACTCATCTAGGATGGCACAGTACATTGCACGATGCATGCGCAGTGCCCCAAATTGGAAGTAAGAGGACCGACCAACCATCTTTTTCCATCTCCCGGTTCCTAAAATCTATTCCATACACCGGCCCCTGATAGGGGACATAACAGGGTTTAAACTGATAGGAATAGTACTACTTAACACACCACTCATATAGGATGGCACAGTACATTGCATGGCGCACGTGCAGTGCCCCAAATTGGAAGTAAGTGGACCGACCAACCATCTTTTTCCATCTCCCGGTTCCTAAAATTTATTCCATACACCGGCCCCTGATAGGGGACGTAACAGGGATTAAACTGATCAGAATAGTACTACTTAACACACCACTCATATAGGATGGCACAGTACATTGCACGCGCAGTGCCCCAAATTGAAAGTAAGAGGACCGACCAACCATCTTTCTCCATCTCCCGGTTCCTAAAATCTATTCCATACACCGGCCCCTGATAGGAAATGTAACAGGGATTAAACTGATAAGAATAGTACTACTTAACACACCACTCATATAGGATGGCACAGTACATTGCATGGCGCACGCGCAGTGCCCCGAATTGGAAGTAAGAGGACCGACCAACCATCTTTTCCCATCTCCCGGTTCCTAAAATCTATTCTATACACCGGCCCCTGATAGGGGACAAAACAGAGATTAAACTGGTAAGAACAGATTTTTTTAATTAAAAAAAAAAGAGGATATACTCTGCGGAGCTGGGTATTTTTTGGCCGCGTTACTGAACGCTCATGCACAATGGCTGTAGGCTCATTCGTCCTTTTGCGGAGGTGACAAACCTGGTCTGTCAAACCCAAGGCAACATCATCGACCTCATCCCACATGCGTTTTTTCTGGAGCGTGCCCTGCGAAGAGTGCTGGATCAGGCCGTAGATGAGCATGAAGAGGAAGAGTTGTGGTCACCATCACCACCAGAAGCAGCCTTGTCGTCGTTGATTGCTGGACCTGCGGCAACGCAGAGAGAGGAGTCTGAAAAAGAGGAGTCAGAGGAGGAAGGTGGCTTTGAGGAGGTGGAAGACCAACCACAGCAGTCGTCCCAGGGGGCTTGTTGTCACCTTTCGGGGACCCTTGGTGTTGTAGGTGGCTGGGTGGAGGAAGAGACCTTCAATGACATCAGTGAGGACAAGGAATGGGACATGGCTAGCTTGGTATCCAACCTTGTGCAAATGGGGAGTTTGCGGTTGTGCAAATGGACTGTTTGCGGTTGTTTGCGGTGCGTTAAAAGGGGAGTTTGGTCTATTAGAGTTTGGTCTGTCAATGTGAAGCGGGCGTAACCCTTACAATACCTGATCGATACGACATCATACCTGATCGTATATACACACTGGATGTTTTAAAGCGTGTTATTCCAAACAATTTAGGAATGTTAGGTGATTTATGCCCTTTATGGATTAAAACCCGACTCTGCGTCAACTATGTAATTTTCCATGAGAGTTTTGCCATGGATCTCCCTCCGGCATGCCACCGTCCAGGTGTTAGTCCCCTTGAAACCACTTTTCCATCACTATTGTGGCCAGAAAGAGTCCCTGTGGGTTTTAAAATTCGCCTGCCTATTGAAGTCTATGGCGGTTCGCCCGTTCGCAAACATTTGCGGAAAATTTTATGTTCGCGACATCTCTATTTGTTACATGCATTAGAATGGAAAAAATGAGGTACACTCAATCAAGATCACTGAGGCTAGGTTCACACTTGTGCAGGTGGTTCTCTCTGCAGATCTGCACCTGTTTCTTCAGCTAAAACCACCCACACAGAAAAATGCAGGAGATGCGTGGGGGTACCAATAATCCCAATGACCTCCTCACGCACTGGAAAACGCATTGCGGTTTCCCCGTACTCGGAATCGCACTGCACTTGCAGATTTTGTGCAGTTCATATTTTCGGAAAAGGTGCAAGGATTTTTTCCCTGTGTTTTCTGGAGGCAAAATGGGCTGCCGTGCCCACGCAGGCTCTCTGAGTGGTACAAGTGTGAACCTAGCCTAAGGCCTCATGCTCAATGCAGCTGTCAAATGCCTATTTTACAAGCATTTGACATGCCTGTTGTTGCTGGTAAAGTGATGAGAGTAGGGGTCGGGGCATACAAACATAATTTGGGACCGAATAGAGTGATAAATAGAGAAAGAGGGTGCCGCCCATGTGGTAAAAGCAGAGGAGCTGTTGGCCTGAGTGTTCAGTAAAGGAGGGTACTGGCAGTGCATTCACAGAAGGGTGTGCTGCCACCACATTTTCTTATAATGGTCCTCTTACATACAGAAGCACTATATTCTGTGGTGCTGCTTCCCCTGTACAGCCAGTCTACAGTTGAGCTCATTATCATTGTGAACGTATCAGGTTTAGTAAAAGATGGTGATTCTGTGCATGTGCAGTTTATGCATTCTAGATATCTGTTCTACATAGTCAACAAAATGCTGGCATTACTGCACAGTAGCAACTTTGAACTAACTCAAACTGAAACTGCAATTGCTCACATGTGCAGTAATGCAGTTGCATTATAGAGAGAAGAGCTTTGACAATCTATCAGCAAATGGCGTCTAAACTGCACATACACAGTAGTGTTTGTGGGTAGCAGTGCCTTATTCTAATAGACCATTAAAGCTCTGTTGTCCTGAAAGCCAATACTGTGCAATTTAGGTTAGTCTTAAGTTGCTACCGCACATACACAATATTGCCACTATACTTTAGTGCAGGGGTGTCCAAACTATGGCCCTCCAGCTGTTCGGAACTACAATTCCCATGAGTCATTGTAAATCTTTGGCATTCACAGACATAACTAGGCATGATGTGAATTGTAGTTCCTGAACAGCTGGAGGGCCATAGCTTGGACACCCCGCTTTAGTGGATCCATTGACTGGATGACGCGAATGGAGGAGACCTGTTGAAGTTAGGTATGGGGCATGGAATGGGAAGGCTGCCTGGAGACGCAAGTGGCACGTATTTATGATGTACCATTTTGGGGTGCCATTATGACAGAATCATAGCATCAGGTTCCTGAAGTCCAACCTCAGTAACTTATCTTTACTTTGTAGACACATGGGTTAATAAAATACTTTACCACTATTTAAAGTATATGTGAACCCTTGATTTGTAAAAACTACTCATTCAATTTAAATTAAAAATGAAAGGAAGAAATGTCTTTGTAAATACCTTTTTATATTCTTTTTTTTTTTTTTTTTTTTTTTATCACATAACCCCTATTCTCAGCTGAATAAGAAGTTTGGTGAAGTAGGGGTGGAGAAACATACTAGCACTGATCATCCCAGTGATTGGCTGTGCAGGGGGTTAGCTAGCACAAGTTTAGGCCATAGGAAGACAGGCAGGCTGTTCTCCTAGCACAGCCAGAAAGCTGACCACACTGAGATGGATTTGCTCTCATGCCCATTGTGATTGGTTTAAAGTGGTAGTAAACTCTTGTTAAAAAAAAATATTTCTTCAAGGCAATATCATAATGTGCTAATATGCACTGCATACTAGCACATTATGAGAGACTTACCTCCAGCAGAGCGCTGTCACCACTGCTGAGGCTTCCATCTTCACTCAGTCTTCCTTCCGGATTTGTGGGTTGGCACAGCTTGAAAGGCAGAGCCACGATGACGTCACTCCCAAGTCTCAGCCACAGCACACAGTTATGCTGTTCCTTCAGAGTGCTCTCTGATGTCACCAGCTGCTGCTCCCTAGAATGTGCACCATTTAGGAGATATTAATTTTACCTAGAGATTAGGGATGATCGAACGGTTTGGGTCGATCATCGGTTCGGCCCGAACATTGGGTGTTCGAGGTTCGGCCGAATTTAGAACTTTTTGCCCAAAAAGTTCGGAATTCGGCAACCAGAACCGCCCAAAATGCAATGCTTCAGGAAATGGGCTTTAAAAGCCTGTGATTGGACCAGAACCATTAGCAAAAGCCAATTGAGGGGGCAGGAGAATGCTAGGAATGTGATTGGAGTGACTAGGGGGTCCCTAGACCAATCATTAGTGAATATGCCCCCCAGTATATAAGATCGCCCCCGCCATATTCCTAGCATTGTTATACTGGACATGGAAGAGAGTGGAAGCAGTTCTGTTAATTTTACTTTAAAAGTGTCATTTAGCATTTATTAGTGTGAGGAAAGGGATATCTAGTGTAGTTAGAGTGCTCCTTTACACTTAAGTTAGCTTCAAAAATTTAGTTTCTATAGGGAAAGTGTTAAGTGTAAGGGGACCGTAGTGTAGTGTAGGGTTAACTGGCAGTGACTGCTATGGCAGGGTGACAAAACCCTTCCATAGCAGGGTGACCGCTATAGAGAAATGATCATTTCTCTGAATTGCTTCGGAACACCCATATGGCTTCTCACCAGCCAAGCATTTTTTATGCTGCAGGGGCTGCCACTGCCAGTGCTTTTTTGAGGACATGTTTGATGTCAGACATGACATCTGAACATGTGTATAGGGGGTATATATACACATATATGTCTGTATATACACCCCTAGACATATATAGGTGTGATAGTAGCAGAAATAAATGCTTGCGCTAATGAAATCATTTACAGTAATATATTTCTGCTACTATCACACCTATATATGGCTAGGTGTCTATATACATATAATTATGTGTGTATATATACCACTATACACAAGTTCAGATGTTTTGCCTGCCTCAAAAGAACCCAAAAAAATGCCAAAAAAACGCTAGCGTCAAAAAAAAATGCCCAGGTGTGTTTTTGCTGGCATTTTTTGGGGGGTTTTGGAGGCAGGCAAAACATCTGAACTTGTGCACAGTACCACTATACACAAGTTCAGATGTTTTTCCTGACTGCAAAGAACCCAAAAAAATGCCTTCTATTAAACCGGCAAGGTGTGAAAACCGAGGAGAGAAGCTAACCCCCTGAGCTGAAAGTTTTCTAATACATACAATCCTTTTTTTTCTGGTTCTGGACATGCTACAGAGCTGAAACTTCACAGGTACACCTTTTAGACCCCCCAGACACAAAATCACACAAAAAAAGTTCTTAAAAATTGTCATTTTTGATTAAAAAAAAGCCAATTATTGAAAAAAAAAAAAAATCACCAATATGGCTTCTCGGTTTCCACACCTTGCCGGTTTAACAGAAGGCATTTTTTTTGTTCTTTGCAGTCAGGAAAAACATCTGAACTTGTGTATAGTGGTGCACAAGTTCTGATGTTTTGCCTGCCTCCAAAACCCCCCAAAAAATGCCAGCAAAAACACACCTGGGCATTTTTTTTTTTGACGCTAGCGTTTTTTTTGGCATTTTTTGGGGTTCTTTTTGAGGCAGGCAAAACATCTGAACTTGTGTATAGTGGTATATATATACACACATAATTATATGTATATAGACACCTAGCCATATATAGGTGTGATAGTAGCAGAAATATATCACTGTAAATGATTTCATTAGCGCAAGCATATATTTCTGCTACTATCACACCTATATATGTCTAGGTGTGTATATAAATATATGTATGTGTGTATATACACCACTACACACAAGTTCAGATGTTTTGCCTGCCTCAAAAGAACCCCAAAAAATGCCAAGAAAAACGCTAGCGTCAAAAAAATGCCCAGGTGTGTTTTTGCTGGCAAAATTTTTGGGGGTTTTTGGAGGCAGGCAAAACATCAGAACTTGTGCACCCTACCACTATACACAAGTTCAGATGTTTTTCCTGACTGCAAAGAACCCAAAAAAAATGCCTTCTATTAAACCGGCAAGGTGTGGAAACCGAGAAGCCATACTGGTGATCTGAAAGTTTTCTAATACAAACAATCTTTTTTTATGGTTCTGGACATGCTACAGAGCTGAAACTTCACATGTACACCTTTTAGACCCCCCAGATCTGAAATCCAAAGTAAAAATCAAAAAATCTTTTTTTTTTTTTTCAATAATTGGCTTTTTTATCAAAAATGACAATTTTTAAGAACTTTTTTTGTGTGATTTTGTGTCTGGGGGGTCTAAAAGGTGTACCTGTGAAGTTTCAGCTCTGTAGCATGTCCAGAACCAGAAAAAAAGATCACATAGGTGTTAAAGGAGGGTCCCACATCCCTGTTCTACTGAAAAATTATCTTTTTTTTTTTTTCATGGTTCTGGACATGCTACAGAGCTGAAACTTCACATGTACACTTTTTAGACCCCCCCAGATACTAAATCCAAAGTCAAAATAAAAAAAAATCTCTCTTTTTTTTTTTTTTTTTTCAATAATTGGCTTTTTTATCAAAAATGACAATTTTTAAGAACTTTTTTTTGTGTGATTAATAGTTAATGGGGCATGACCCAGAACCCTAGGCACTTTTTAGGGGCATTTATTGGGTTTTAAGGCTTAAAAATGGTGTTTTTTGATTACCGAAGTTCGGTCCCATTGATTTCAATGGGGTTCTGAAATCCGGGCCGAACTTTCGGGAAGTTCGGATGTTCTGGCCGAACCGAACTTTTCAAAAGTTCGATCATCCCTACTAGAGATAAGCTTTAATATTAACTTACCTGTAGGTAAAAATAATGAGAGAGTTTACTACTACTTTAAAATAGGAAATCATAGAGACTGAGAGGATCACCGGGAATTTCACACAAAAGGAAGCAATACAAAGAGAACAGGATAATCTTTAACACAAGTACATGGTACAGCAGACACCTATCAGGAATATGAAATGCTGGGGTAACATAATCTTTCATTCTGCCCACCTAACCTATTCAATCTACTATATAATTATTATCAACATACAATCTGTATATTAGTTTAAAACTAACGGGGAAACTAAAACTCCATTTTACTTTCTATATTTTTCTTTCTAAAAATGATAGTATATAGGATATGTACGGTGCGTGTGCATTATTTGTCATTTTAAGATTATTTTTTTTTACTCGGCAGAGTTTTAAACAGCTTTGTTTAAATTTTTAATTTCTTTGAAAACTGTGCTTACATTCATATTTTGCCAATAAGCATTGTTACAATATATAAGGTTTATTCTGTTATGAAGTTTAAAATGTATGACATGCATATGACCAGCACCAGGTGCATGTACTAAGTAATATCAATCAGTTATCCTCATAAACATTCAGTATTCATTTCATAAATTTATTGATAACCTACATAAAGTTTGCTGCCTCTGCCAAAGCAACTATAATCATAATAAATCCAGCTGTTTGCGGTCAAAGGACATAATAATAATCTGGCCATAATCTCTTCAGTTTGCTAAAGTGTTACCTGAAGAAATGTTTTCCAAACATGAAGATCTGCACAATGGAATTTGGATTAAGGGAACGATTTAGGCTATACTTTTCAGGTACATGTTTTTGTTCATTATAAGAGGTAGGAAGATTGCTATGATAATTGTTCCAGAATCATTTTGGCAGCAGTAAGTTTACAATATCGGTATCGGGCAGCTATATAGTCACATGCTAGACAATTCTAGAGATTAATGTCCAATGTACTTGTCATTACCAATAAAGATCCAGTGCAAGAACTCAGAGGTGACCAGTGAGTAGAGTTTTAGTACTATGTAAAGTATTAAGCAAATTAAAAAATATATTTTATTTTGTGTATTTGTTTATTCGGTTTTTTTTTTAAGATTTTTTTGAGATGAAGAAAATTTACAGGAAATGTGCAGTTTTAGCAGAAGTAGGATTATCCAAATTCCTGACAAAATTATGTAATTTTATGATCATTGGCGATAAGTTTGCAGAAACTTACACCAAGCTAGAGGACTGAAATGGTATCATTTGGTTAAGCCCTATGCAAGTTTGGGGACGCACAATAAGAGAGAAATAAACTCTGTGCCCCCTTTAGATTTTCAAACAATATGTAAGGAATTTGTTATCAAAATTTTAAATAAAATGGATTACATTTCTGATTATATAAGATTTTCTTTTTTGTTATTTTATAGTTTAAATGTGTGATGTGCAATGTTTTTTTTCCTTGCTAAAAGTAAATGCGAAGAACAATACATACCACAATCTAACCACAAAGTCAAATGTAAGTAAAGCAAAACCGAAAGCTATTTTTGTTAATTAATCAAAATGTGATTGTCAAGATAAAATTACTTGATCAGGTTAGTAAATGTCACTAATATATTTTATGTTTTGCCCCTTCCACTGTTAGAATGAATGTGGAAATATGGGAGTTTAGGTAGACTAAGATCATTTTTAGTACCCACAACTTAAAAAAATGTACATCACTTAAATAAAAAAAAAAAAAGTTTATTAAAACAATTGCAGCATATTATATTTAATTATTTACTTTATTATGTTGGAGTTTATACATAGTTCAACTTTTTTTTACCATTGTATTTGTAGGCCAGGATTTAAATATTTAATATAAGATATTTAAAAAAAAGATTTTGTTTATTGAAAAATAAACAAATCTATATAATTATATAAATAGATTTGGAAATACATATACTGTATTTTCTGGCGTATAAGACTACTTTTGAACCTCAAAAAAATCCCCCAAAAATGGGGGGTCGTCTTATACGCCGAGTATAATATCTCCAAGGTAACCTAAGTATAAGTATTACCGGTAGATGGAAAATTAGGGGGGGTCGTCTTATACGCCCAGTCGTCTTATACGCCGGCAAATACGGTACTTTATAGTGGATTTTCTATTAATAAAGGAAATTTTAAAATTAGTAATGTGTGTTGCCAAAAAAGTAGAGGGTTCTTTGGAGTTTCACATTCTTAACTAAATAAACTTGTTCTTGACCAATAAATGGCGCTCACGGCAAAGGGTTTTTCTTATTTTAGAAACAAGAGCAGTTTAACAATATTACAAGACCAGGGTTGCTCCTGTAATTTGTGGACAGTTTCACATTTAGTGGTGACTTCTTTAAATCGCACAAATGTTATATCTCTGTTTTATTTATGCTGGCCAGGATTCTGTTAAAATGGGTGTTCTGGCTACAGTCCTGATAACTCCAGTATAGCTTGCAGAACTTAACTGTAGATACTGGATAAGAAAATACAATTTTAGAATCATACAAGAAAGTCAATGATGAAAAAACAGCACAATCAGATCAGCACATAAGCCAGAAAAGGTCATTTATTGGTCAAGAGACGCATAGCGAATAATTATCACCTGTGCCTCTTCAAAATACTCATCTTCATCTCTATTCATACATTACCTGAGGTCACTGGCTGCATTGATGAATATTAGTGCATCAAGTGACACAAACATCAGCTGTTCTTCAAAATTGCAGGTTTGAGTTTCAGTAACAAACAAAACATCTTCCTAGCAAAGTGATTTCATCAACATATTCAAACCCCACATATAAAATAAGAGAAAGGTCAGCACTGAGATGCAGAATTACCTGGTCAGATGCAACCTGTGGCTATCCAGCTGTTGCTAATCCTAAACTATAAATACAGAAGCATAAAGGTCATAAACATTTATAGATTGTCCAATAGTAGAGAAAATTTTAGGGAAAATGTGATCATTTTGGGCAGGACAATAGGCATTGATTTATGGAATTGAGGAAAGCCACTGTTACAATTACAGGTATCCCTATTGCTGGAATTCAAACCAAATGTATAAAGAATTGTACATATCTCTTTTGTTTTATTGTTTTTAGGACTTAAAAAGTCAGTTAATCCTCAAAATGTGTATATTAATATTGTGCAATTTTATTTCCAGCCAGCAGGTGGAGCTTTACTGTTCTTTTTACATCATTAGCAAGATTACCTTTCAGCTCTGTTGAAAAAAGCAAAATGTTCACAGAACTGGTATGAGTTATCAAAGCAGTGACTCGTCCCTTATTAGTAGAGCTAGATTATCCACAAGTATATCTGGGTAGGAGCCTAAGGCCTAGTGGATATTCAGGGTTCTCAGCTACAATCTTAATGTCCCTGCAGTAAACCAGAGGGGTAGTGTAGTTGAGTAAAATTGTGCACCTGCCTGTCACTTTACAATGAAAGGTGCATTTGTGGGAACTTTGTGTCTGATGGGGACAGGCCATGATGGGGCAGGCCATACAATAAAAATATTGCAGCTTACCTGTGCCTATTGCAAACCTTATTAATGTCACTGGAAGAGATGGCTAAAGCTGACATTTTTCTAAGAGCCCAATCCTCCCTTGTTGCCCACATTCACATTGGTCCGCATTGACATATGATTTGACATGTCAAATCGCATGTCAAATCAGAGCCAATTGGCGGCAATTGCACCGTCCGACTTAGTGCGACGCCGACTTTGTGGCGCCGCACTGATTCCCAAAAGTAGATTCTGTACTACTTTTGGTGACTTTGGGGGCCGATTTCAGTAGACATCTGTGCAGGAACCCACACAGATGTCTGTGAAATCTCCCCTGAAGTCGGACTGAAATGCCGGCTTGAAATCGTGCGAGGTCAGCTGAACTCACATGATTTCAAAACGGCCTCAGTGTGAACCTAGGCTAAGTCATCTCTGCATATCAGCCAGCTGAGTTCCAGATTTCTATCAGCGGAAGGAGCTGGATAAAAAATGAAAAAGCATAAAACTGTATATAAATGGTGAAAAACACTTACTGCATAGGCACATATAAACCAACAGCTTAAAGTGGAAATGTGTAAAAACACTAAAAAAAAAAAAAGGGCTCCTTCAAACTACAACATATCCTAATGCTTGTTGTATAAACACCCTCTACATACATTGTGGTTCATAGCCATTCATTGTCAATTGCACCCAATACACACTTACAAAGCGTTGCAAAGCAGCAATGCTATAGCGGCTCACAACACCGAGATGCTAATTCTTTGTGATTTGCAGTTCACTACATTTCAAAAGTTGCATTATTTTTAGGTGTGAGGTGCCTTCAAAATAAATGGGTTGCCTAGTGCAATGTTCCATAAAAACACAAGTGCAGGAGTGCAAGGGATTGTGGCAGGAATGGATCCCTTGTCAATTGCCAACTAAATATTACTCTCTGCTAATTCAACAGATAACCAGCGGTATAACTCACTTATAACTCACTTAATATGGGGGTACACAGGGATACATTGAACAATGCAATAAAACATTGAATAATGTTTGTGCATATTGAAACCAAGAACTGAACTGAAATGATTGTTTCCTATAGTTACATCAGTCAGGTTGAAAAAAGACACAAGTCACATGTCAATTGTCGATTATTGTATGCAGAAAACAATGGCTACAAGCCAAATTTGACCAGATCCTTTTCGACACAAATAGTACATAAAACGTCCATATAGGCATAGTGAAGCATCATAATTAGTGAATGTTATTTACAAAATCTAATATTTCCCAGTCTTGTCTCAGAAATGAACTCTATCAGAAAATTGAGTTTCTTTGAATGATCATAACTGGGAACATCTCTTGTAAAGATGATCCTAGGTTATAGCAGCATAGAATCTCAATTATGGATGTCCTAAACTAGCATGAAGCAATCATGCTTGGTGTCTTGGCTTTTGGGGTACACTTTAGTGGCATAATAGGTTGTACAGGCAGTATAGTTGGTTCACTTGATTCTGAATCAAGTTCATGGTTCATGGTTCACTTGATTCTGAATTTACTAGATTCAATGTACAAAACCAACACACCAAGATAATGATATCTATTTTTTTTTAAAAAAAGTGAGTTATTTTTAGTTAAAGCGGAGTTCCGGCCTCAAAATCGAAAAAAATCGATTTTGGGCCATCGCTTGCTGAGGGCCACCTGAAAAAAGAAATGGATGCTCCCAATTTTTTTTTTGGTCACTTACCTTGATATTGAAGAAAATATACTCACCTTCCTTCCACTTCCTCCCTCTGTGGCCGCGGCCCACGCCGTCACTTCCGGTTTGCGATGACTCCTGGGAGCTGAACGTCATCGCTACCAGGAGTCAATGCGCCTGCACCGGCCTCGCTCATCACTTCCGGTGCAGGCGCGGCATTCCCTGCTAAACAGCTTCTGGGCATGCCCAGAATCTGTGCAGGGATGCCGCGCCTGCACCGGAAGTGACGAGCAGGGCCGATGCAGTGCATTGTGGGACTCCAACATCACAGAAGAGGCCGTAGAAGAGGACGCGCTGGCTTCAGCTGACCAAACCTGGGCTGGCAGCGCTGGAGAATAACTTTTCAAGGTAAGTATTTCTTCTTACAGGTAAGTACAACCTGGGACAGTTCAGAGGCTATCCATTGTGGAATGTACTAGCCCTGACTGTCCAGGGTGTATTTTTATCTAAATTTGACCCCCCCGAGGCCAGAACTCCGTTTTAAGTACAATGACATTTGAAAATTGCAGTCATATGGCTAAAAAAAAGATACTTATTCTTGTGTTGCTGCTTTGTGAATTATACCTATGATCTCTAATAAAAACAAATCTGCTAATTGATTCATTCATGTTTGATACCGACCTTCTTGTGTTGTATTGTTGTACTACAGTTTCCACCATAATCTACATCTAATATTGTAGGTGATAAGGAGGTTATTAGAGCTTGTGTTACATTAGCCACTCATAGGTGGTAAAGGATTTTATGCAAATCTTTCCCTGATGTGAAATCTGCAATTATTGAAAACTTTACTGATCAATGTCATGTTTGTTTGTTTTTTTTTTATTTAAATATTGAGTTTTGCTACAATTTAAAGTGGACATTTACCCTCTGTCAGGCTTTTGATGCTGTTATTTTCTCCACTGGAACGGGATGCAAACAGGGGTTTTATTACTGTCTGTTTTCATTTATTTTGTGTACAAGTCATTAGAACAGAAAGTGAGAGGATATCTTCCCCACCAGAATTCAGACCAGAAATCTCACAGAGGTTCTAACCCTTAGCTATCTTTGTTCATTTCTGCTTACTTCCTTTTTTAATTGTACCAGGAGCCAGGAATCAAGAAGAAATCTCCTGAACAAAAAAATCTGATTTCTACTTGAATTAAAAAAATGTATTATTAATATTATTTCATTAAAAACTGTGCTGTCTTCTGTAAGAGCCAGTGACAGTTTTTTTTTATTTATAAACAAAGCCATGTGATCCTCAATACATAGCTGAGACTGGTAGACAGTCAGTGGTAGCATGATCTCACAGCTAGGAGCACGGAGAGTTTAATGCACCCAACTGCCTTTACCCCATAGCCATTATTCTCACTGGGTGGTTAGTGACGATCATTACACTAGATTTTGTCCACTATGAGCTTTCTATTCCCAGTTAGCCTGTTTAGGCAGCTATTGCTACAGCTTATAACTGGACAGATTCTTGCAATAAAAATCTGGCATAGAGCACCATACCATAAATACAGACTCAGAATACACTTCTACATAAGTAAAACTTTTTTTTAATATTTTTTCTGGATTTGCATTATTTGTCGTATTTTTTTATGACTGCATGGTACAAACATACTGAATGTGGCAAAAGGGAAACAATTTTGAGTAGAACCGTGGGAACTTTGATTATAAGCGAAAGGTGTACTAGAGACCTACGTTTTCTATTTTCTATAGATATATTCTATGTGAGCAGATGAGAGCATGGACAGGTGTTTCTGTAAAACAAATCTAACTATATTTGGTCTTTTCCTAACATGTCCATTTTCTACAATACCTGGCTTTGGGCTATTGTCACCTTTAATGCAATTACACTAGTTTGCATTGAAAAGCCAATGAAGCAGACATCAGCCGCAAGACCTATAAGTCATCTATATGTTGTGTAAAACCTGCCGCATTGTGCTGCTGCATGGGAAAACATCTTCCTTTCAGACCTCTAATTGGCTCTATGCCTATAGATATCTTTATTAAACATGCAAGACTACATTGACCTCATACTGCTCTTCCACCTGAATGATTGTTAACAGCCCCCTTAGTCTGCATGCTAAGTACATTTACATGTTAACTAGTGAAAATATTAATAATAAGATATAGTTAGAAATATATATAGAAAATTTAAAAGATCTATAGAAAATCATTTTAATTTGCTTTATTTTAATAGAACAAATAAATAAATAAATGTCTATTTCTCTCCAACTGTGGGATTCATATCTTCACCAAACAACCTATGAATCCAATTATTAGTGATGGGCAAATCTGCCTGGGTTCAGTTCAAAGGTTTGGTGAATCTTGTTAACATGTTCAAAGTTCAGTGAATCTCTACTTATGCATATTACATTCTGAAGTCTGTGGGGGTAAATCTTCAAATCTTCACTACTACTGCTGACAAAAAAGGCATGAGGAGCCAGGCACTGCCATAGGGAACATGTACAAATCCCCCCCCCCCCCCCCAAAAAAAAAAAAAAAACACCACATACTTTAAAAACCATGTTTGAGGAAGGGTTTGAAGCAGTGTGTGGTGTTAGGGAACAGTACAATTTTCACAGTTTTACCGTTAGCATATACCGGCAGTGTGTATTTGGCTGTGGAATTGAGTCTACTCCTACAATTAGCTTGGCTTACATGCAGCAGCTGCACCCCAATCTGATTCATTTGGCTTTGCAAAAAAAGTATTTTTTAGGTAGCTTTAGTGGCGACACATGCTTTTCACCAAAGAGTAATAGACCTGCTTTGACCAGCAGATAGAACTTAGACGGTAGTTTGCGGTTTCTGTGCCTGTTCCCACTGATGCAAAACTGTCCCGCTGGCCAATTTCTACCAAGCTCTTATAAAGAATTAAGAGACTGCCTTATAGCACAGCAGCAGTGCTGAGACAAGGTACTGTATTTTTTGCTCCAGAAGACGCACTCCCCCCCCCCTCAAAAATGGGGGGAAATGTCTGTGCGTCTTATGGAGTGAATACTGATGAAATCCCTACCGGGCAATCCGCAGACACTGATCCCGAGTCTCCATACGGTGTCCTCGAGTCTCCCCGCGGTGTCCCGACTCCCGCCTCAGCTGTCTTTTACTAGAATGGAGCCGCTACTTCCTGTATAGGCCCGGCTCACAGGCGGAGTGATATCAGATGCACTTCGCCTGTGACAGGAGGAGCCATACACATGAAGCAGCGGCTTTGCTCAATACTGCAGTCGCATGCTTCCTCCCAGGCCCTGGATTAAATGATAATCACACTTACAGACTTTTTTTTTTAAATTAGAATGTGCAAGGAGAAAATATGATGCAGTAATTTCAGCCTAAAGGTGTCAAATAATCGAAGGAAAATTTCTGCATGTTGCTCTCAAAACGGACTTATTGAATAAGCTACTGTGATGTGTCTATTGAGGATCTTGAATACTAGGATGATGGTCCTGCTGTGATATACATAGAGTTGTCCCACTGGAGGAGCATAAAGCAATGATACTTTCATTAACCGGTTGCCGACCGCCGCAAATACATATACTGCGGCGGTCAGCCCCGGCCAGGCAAAGTGACGTATATATACGTCACTAGCCTGTCACTGGCTTCTGAGCCAATAGCGGGCGAGCGCGCGACTGCTGAGGTGCGCGCCCGCCCCGGCTCGTTCCCAGGCAAGTCAGTGCATGTGACCGGCGGACCCGGTGTCCGCCGGTCACTCGCAATCGTTCGGCGGGAAGGGAGAAAGGCAGGCGGCTAATGTAAACAAGCCGCCTGTCATTCTCCCCTGTGTAAAAATGGAGATCAGACGGTTCTACTATGTAGGACCGTTGATCTCTGTTTTATACACTACTAGCCATGTCCCATCACAGTTAGTAGCACGCCCCTAGGACACACTTAACCCCTCCCTCTCCAATACAGTTAACCCCTTCCCTGCCAGTGTCATTTTTGCAGTAACCGTGCATATGTATAGCACTGATTACTGCAGTAATGTCACTGGTAACCCCAAAAGTGTCAAAAATGTCAGTCAAGGGTCCGATCTGCCTGCCGCAATGTCGCAGTCCAGCAAAAAAAATCGCAGATCGCCGCCATTACTCGTTAAAAAAAAAAGCACCAAAAATGACAAATCTTTCCCTTAGTTGGTAAACGCAATAACTTTTGCGCAAACCAATCAAAATACGCTTTTTGCAATTTTTTTTTTTTTACCAAACATATGTAGCATAAAACAAATTGGCCGAAAATGTTAAAAAATTTGAAAAATATTGTTATTTTTGCAAAATTGACGCTCTTTTTTTGTTTATAGCGCATGATCAAAAAATCGCAAAGGTGATCAAATACCACCAAAAGAAAGCTCTGTTTGTGGGGGAAAATAGGACGTCAAATTCTTTTAGGTACAGCGTCACACGACCGCGCAATTGTCCATTAAATTCACGCAGTAAAAAATCGCAAAAAACCCCCTGGGGGTAAAATCTTCCGGGGCTTAAGTGGTTAAAAGTGCAGATTCCCTTTTAAGAATGATAATGCTCAAATCTAGACCTCAAAGACTGCCGATAGTGCATGTTTCCCAACTACCAAGTAGAGGAAGTCCATTGTATATTTTTAGTCTACTATGTCTATTCACTAATAGCCATATAGAAAACAGAATGTGTAAATGCCCTGGGACCTATAAAGTCAGGGGGGTGAGCGTTACTGCAACTCCCCTTTATTTACAAGCTTACATTTGATTTTGTACAATATGTCATCATTCCCTTTCTTACATCTGTCAGCCCATTGTGTATCTGAGGTTTGGGGTCCTAATATGTTTATCTAATACCTAAAGGGCTGGACAGGACAGTCGCAGGATTCTGTGATATGAGGGACACACAGCTTAAAATCAGCAAACATCACAATATATATATATATATTTGGGTCCGAATAGTTTTTTTCCTTGTTTTCCTCCTCTAAAACCTAGGTGCGTCTTATGGAACGAAAAATACAGTAATCTAGCACCCAGGGCAACCATGCAAAACTGCTCCTGTCAGCCTTGTAACAGAACCCGGCACAAGGAATCCTCAATTCCTGCAATAAACCATTGCGCCTGGGGCACAGCAGTGTAAAATTTGCTAGCTGCAGAACATTTTTAATGTCAAAATGTACTACAGATAAAGGGGTTGATTTACTAAAGACAAGTAGACTGTTCACTTTGCAGGACATTTTTCCCCAGAGCTTAGTTAATGAGGTTAAAACGTAACTCCACTTTTGTGGAGAAAAAAACATTCCCATCTGGGTGATCTCTGTACAAACCGGATTCCAAAAAAAAGTTGGGACACTGTACAAATTGTGAATAAAAACAGAATGCAATGATGTGGAAGTTTCAAATTTCAATATTTTATTCAGAATACAACAAAGATGACACTTCAAATGTTCAAACTGAGAAAATTTATAATTTTAAGGGAAAAATAAGTTGATTTTATAATTCATTGCATCAATACATCTCAAAAAAGTTGGGACAAGGCCATGTTTACCACTGTGTGGCATCCCCTCTTTTTATAACAGTCTGCAAACATCTGGGGACTGAGAAAACAAGTTGCCCAAGTTTAGGAATAGGAATGTTGTCCCATTCTTGTTTAATACAGGCTTCTAGTTGCTCAACTGCATTAGGTCTTCTGTGTCGCATCTTCCTCTTTATGATGCGCCAAATGTTTTCTATGGGTGAAAGATCTGGACTGCAGGCTGGCCATTTCAGTACCAGGATCCTTCTTCTACACAGCCATGATGTTGTATGTGGTGCAGTATGTGGTCTGGCATTGTCATGTTGGAAAATGCAAGGTCTTCCCTGAAAGAGACAATGTCTGGATGGGAGCATATGTTGTTCTAGAACTTGGATATACCTTTCAGCATTGATGGTGCCTTTCCAGATGTGTAAGCTGCCCATGCCACACACACTCATGCAACCCCATACCATCAGAGATGCAGGCTTCTGAACTGAGCGCTGATAACAACTTGAGTTGTCCTTGTCCTCTTTAGTCCGGATGACATGGCGTCCCAGTTTTCAAAAAAGAACTTCAAATTTTGATTCGTCTGACCACAGAACAGTTTTCCACATTGCCACAGTCCATTTTAAATGGCCCCGAGAAAACGCCTGCGCTTCTGGATCATGTTTAGGTATGTTTTTTTTTTTGGCCTATAGAGTTTTAGCCGGCAACAGTGAATGGCACGGTGGATTGTATTAACCGACAATGTTTTCTGGAAGTAATCCTGAGCCCATGTTTTGATTTCCATTACAGTAGCATTCCTGTATGTGATGCAGTGCCATCTAAGGGCCCGAAGATCACAGCATCCAGTATGGTTTTCTGGCCTTAACCCTTACGCACAGAGATTGCTCTAGATTCTTTGAATCTTTGCATGATATTATGCACTGTAGATGATGATAACTCCAAACTCTTTGCAATTTTTCTCTTAGAGTCGCCTTTCTGATATTGCTCCACTATTTTTTGCTGCAGCATTGGGGGAATTGGTGATCCTCTGCCCATCTTGACTTCTGAGAGACACTGCCACTCTTTTTATACCCAATCATGTTGTCAATTGACCTAATAAGTTGCAAATTGGTCCTCCAGCTATTCCTTATATGTACATTTAATTTTCAGGGCCTGTTGTTGCTACCTGTCCCAACTTTTTTGGAATCTGTAGCTCTCATGAAATCCAAAATGAGCCAATATTTGGCGTGACATTTCAAAATGTCTCACTTTCAACATTTGATATGTTATATATATTATATTGTGAATAAAATATAAGTTTATGAGATTTGATAATTAGTCCATTCCTTTTTTACTCACAATTTGTACAGTGTCCCAACTTTTTGGAATTGGGTTTGTACATTGCAGGGATTTTAACAAACTTTGTTGCAGATTTCTACCTTTTGTTATTCTGAAGAAATCAAATCATTGTTTGTTCCTCTGTGCTGAGTGAGTCTAATGGGAGTGGTTTCATAATTATCTATCAGCTGTGGCAGCTGCAGGGCTCTAACGAGGAAAGTGGCAGGGTATGCATCCCTTTAGACTTGTTCCTATTGGGAGTATCTCACCAAAAATTAAATTTTTTTGAAGGGGATGGCAGAAATCTGACTTGTATCTTAGGCAGACTTCTGGGAAAATTGGTGAACCAATCACACAAGCAGGAAATTATGTTTCTGGGGTGTGGTCAGTATACATTCTGTGTACAGAACAGCTCCAGGTAGCCATATTGCATTGCATTTTCACAAAATTACAGATTAAAAGGGAAAGGTAATTTTAAATAACATTCAATTACAATATGATTTGTGTCGCAATTGTATATGCTATATTGTTTTTTTTCTTTATTTGCTGATTTTTTTTCCCATCGAAAGTGAAGCTCATCATCAACCATGTGCAAGCAAAACTGCTGTATTTTTTTCCTTGCATGTGATTGAGTATTCTTGCAGAGTGAAATTTCATCACATTCACCAAGAGTGAAAAGTCACTTTCAAAGTGCAAATTATCAGAATATATCAGTGTGGATATGGCCAGCAGCAGGACAATTTTCTGTTTCATATGCTTTTTATTAATATTTTGAAAGAATAAAAGTAACAGGAGCACTGTGTAGAGCAGTGAACAATCCTTGCATGCTCTGTTTAGACAATAAGAAATGGTACATAAGTGGGGGAAAGTAGAATGACAGAGAATCTTGGCAATCAAGTAAGGTCTTCTCTAGGATCACAGGTGAGCATCTGGCCACCAAAGAAAGTGAACAGGATTAACATGTTTTGTGTGATATTATGGATATAGAACAACAAAAACATTATAAACACTGGGAGGTGATCATTCAGATGATCAGCCCTTGAATCATTATATGGGACAGTAAAACCCAAAACTTTGAGATCGAGACCATCCCAAACCATAAGCACCAACAGTAGGACCACCAGGTTGTAAAGCCCACATCCAGTGAACATGGTTCACAACAATTTCTACTAATTTACAAACATTGTAAACGCCCCCTCGCAGAGCAGCAGCCTGAATGCATCTGTTATCGAACACTGTTCGAACAGATAAGTCAGAGCCTTCTACAAAGGTTTGAGAAAGTGGTAAATAGCAGCAGGACATTTTTAATGAGCAAGGCTAGGCCCAAATTAACTAGAGACAAGGAGCAAAGGTTGTTTTTTAACTACAAGAATTAAGATACTGGGGAGGATGAAGCAGTGTAAAACTGGCCAGCAGCAAGACAGTTTTAATCAGGGATGATAGGACTAATGGGTGTATTAGTCTATCTATTTCCTTGTGACTAGAGGGGTGTTGTAAATGCAAATGATATAATGGTTTTGGTAAGATTTGGCGGAACATAAGGCAGCTCCAAGAACAAATAGTCCTTAACAAGTGAATGCTTTGTTTTGTAGCACCCTAAACCTAAAAAGGCCATATCATCATAATACACATAAAAATATCCACAAAAAAAAAATCCTCCTGGACCATAAGCGCAGGAATTACAGTAGTCGAGAACACTGGTTATGCACCACAACTTTATTTGTTGATATACATCTTTGTATTATCTATGACATCGACACATCCTAACCACATATCTCTCTGTGTACTGATTCCAATAGTTCAGCCATTAATGTATACTGTATGCTACACTTCAGTGATCCTGTACTTGGTAAATGAAACCCACTGGTTGAGAGTAGTGATGAGCCGAACACCCCCCTGTTTGGTTCACACCAGAACATCTCGAACAGGGGAAATGTTCTAGCGAACATATGAACAGTCACAAGTCCTCATTTTAAAGGCTTAAATGTAAGTGACTATTAATCACCCACTGGCCAGGGGAGATTCAAACCCATAGCCTCTAACTTGAAAGCCCATTATTCTACCAGCTATGCCACCAAGCCAGCTGATTAACGTAAGACTGGTGGCGTAGCTGGTAGAATAACGGGCTAGCAAATGAGAGGCTGGGGATTCAAATACCCTGGCCAGCGGGTGATCAATATTAACTATGGATTTTAATTAAAACCTATTATTTGTCCCCACCCCTTCTGACGTGACATCAGTAATTTATTTGCTGCACCTGGGCAGTGGATTATGTGGCACTGGTGATGTCAGAGCCCTATAAAAGAGCTGTAAAACTCAGATAGAAGTTAGTTAGGCAGAGAGAGGCTTAGGTGGCGTAGGTGCTAGAATAACGGGCTTGCAAATGAGAGGCAGTGGGTTTGAGTCCCTGGCCAGCGGATGATTAATATTAATTATGGATATTAAATAAAATCTATTAAGCTAATTATTGATGTGGGGACTCAAAGTTCCCGTGAAGAAGCCCATTTGTTCGCCATTCGGCGAACGGGCAAACAGGCAATGTTCGAGTCGAACTTAGGTTCGACTCAAACACGAAGCTCATCACTAGTTGAGAGAAACAAAATGACTAATGTATGGGCTACCTTACTCTGACTAATTGGCTTGCATCAGAAGGTTGAGGGTCTGTTAAACTCCAATATTAGCTACCTTGCGTTTCCCCAACATTTGATTGTGCATGAGGTCAGGCAGTTTATTAGACAGAAAAAGTCAAACTTCAGATGACACTATTGCGGGTGCAGGAGCGTGTGCAAACCGCACACATCCTGCATGCAAAATACACTGCTCTTTAGCAGACCACAAGCATGCCATTAATTCCTAATGGCACCCCATGCATTAAAAATGCAGCGTATTTTTAGGTGCGGGAAACTGAAATCAGCTGCCCTGCAGCCGTGTTTTTAAAAGAGGGTCAGGGATTTTTTTCCAATGGAAAATGCCGGCATACAGGACCTGCAGTGGTGTGAATCTAGCCTTTGTGACAACTATGGTGGCAGGTGAAGATGAGTGGGGCATAAAAGAAGAAATAATAGCTGTATTCTTGCTCCAATTTAAATAACAAATGCTCACTCCTGAATAGACCATACCTTTAAAAGAGCACACACTGTAACTGAAAAAATAAAAACTATAAAAAAAAGGAAAAGATCTATGTTGCTGGTAGCAAGCAGACAGAGAATTCTATTCCTTTAGTACATCAACCCTATTGATGTAGTGTTTTAAATATACGGATCAAGCATATTCAGAAAGGACAAGCTGTTAAATAGGTCCAGCATCTCAGGTTTCTGTTTAGTTACACCAATTGGCCAGGCATTGTTATATTGGGTGGGAAGAACAGTTGATGCATTTATGTAGCAATCTCCTGGGCAGAAATCATTAACATGGATAAAGGGATTTCCTAGGAGTATAAATACCTGCACACGCCAAGCACTTTCCAAGCTGCCCCTTAATGCATACATGCAAGCTCAGGAAAAGTTTTATTTTAACAATTCATTCCAGGCTCACAGAAGACTCCGAGGAAACTTTTAAAATTCATCTTTCTTTTATCCGTCCTGTCTGGGGGAATGAGTTTCCAGGCTTTTGTAACAGCTGATACCTTTGTACCTTTAAATTCCGAATCTTCAGCTACTTTTCCCCTTAGGATGCATCATAGCACTGCTGAATACCTGCCTGTCACCAATCACACAACTAATGTGGTCTCCACAGGTACTTTTGTATTATGAGTGATGTATTTCTCTTTTATATGGCTACATAATTATACAGCAAAAAAAAAAAGCTTAGATCGTCTACTTTATTCCGTAACCATTAGAAAGCTATTTGACTAATTTAGGGAGTCTGTGCAAAGCACGCTTAAGCTGGTGCAAAATGCAGAAAAGTAACCAACAATATGTCTCCATTTATGTTACTGAACTTTCTTCTGGGCTTCTGCCCTTTTTAAGTAACCTACATAAGTAATTAGATAAGGAAATGCTGATATGGACATGAAAATGAAAGTAATTACTAAAAAAATGATAAGATACAAGGATTACAGTTACCTTTACTATCATACGGATAGAAAAGATGATGTAAAAAGGGAAAAGTGTAGAATACGCAAAAATATAATTATTACCATATGGAAAAATGTATTGTTGGAATGTAAATATATTTGATTTCATGTATACCATCTATGTACTATTCAAAACTGATATTTACTGTTTATGTATACATTAGTTATTTACCATAAATAATAATAATATGAATTGTATAATTTATAGCCACATACAATATTAATATTATTATTATTGTTACTTTATTACTTTTTTTTATGAAAACGCCTTTTTTTAAAATTAAAATGCCTTTAATCAGTGAAGTTTTGTGATCTGACATAAATGCATATGTATGCAGATGTTTTGTTTTAATGAAAGATTTTTCCAGTGATCTTGTAATTCATTTTAAGCCTCATACAGGGACAGGTTATACAATATTCGGTCCATATATTGTGCAAAAGTGATTGCACTGGGAGACAAATTCTGGTTTTACTAGCAACCTCCCAATATGTGATTTTTTTTTTTAAGCATCTTTTAATTTCTTCTGAAATGATCATATATACACACCGGTAATCTCCTGCACCCTGTACAACTGTTTTATTGCTGAGTTAATAGAAAATTGCAGATGTGCTGTATATGTTGTATTGTGGCCTTTGGTCACTGTAGTTCACAATTTATATCATGTGGTTTCCTTCCGAAAAAAAAACTTTGGATCTTTATTTAATTTCTAGCGTAAACTACCTGAGCAATAATGAACATATTTTAAGGGCACATGTAGCATGTAGGTTAATTCAGCTTATATTTCAGATCAGTTTGAGATGCTGCTGCCATGTGTTCCTAACCTCCTATACTCCCTTTGACCACTTTTTGACCTGCTCCTGACCTCCAACTGCATCAAGCTGTCTCAGGAGGCTTTTTTTATCCCCATGGACATGCATAGGGAATAAAGAAGTTGTGACATGAGTAAAAGTGTCTGTCACTGGAGGTTGACATTAGGATAAGCTTAGTTAGACATACTGTAGATACCCTAAGGCTACGTTCACATGTGGGCGCAGCGAATCGCAGCGTGATTCTGCCCGCGATCCGGAAATCATTGCAAATCGCGGGACGCCTGTGCGATGCCCATGATTTGCAATGGCACCCCAAACGCTGTGCGATGTTTCCACGATTTCTGCCTGCCAAATTGTGGTAACATAGCGCAAACAGAATCGCGGGACGCATGACGCACAAAAGAAGCTCTTGTATCTATTTTGGGTGTCATGCATCCCGCGATTCTGTTTGCGCGATGTTACCGCGATTTGGCAGGCAGAAATCGCGGCAACATCGCACAGCGTTTGGGGTACCATTGCAAATCACGGGCATCGCACAGGCATCCCGCGATTTATAATGATTTCCGGGTCGCGGGCAGAATCACGGTGATTCTGCCCTGATCCGCTGCGCCCACATGTGAACGTAGCCTAAAGACCCCCCATAAATCATAGTGGTGTGGTCTAAGAACTTCACTTCATTCTAACTCCTAGATACCTGAAATGTATACTTGCAGATGCTTTCTCATTCCTATGTGACATTATCTAGAAGCCCCATTTTACGCTGTGTAATTACAATTAACAGATAGAGTCTGCCGAAGCTTGCATTTAATTTTCAACTCTTCTTATTAGTTCCCTAGAGAACTCTGTTGTGAAGATATGGAAGGGGGGGGGGGGGAAATCAGTAGCTTAGCAAAAGACAATTAGACAGAGCTGTCACCGTTTTTGTGACTTCAGTCCACAAAACATCATGTGTTGTTGGCCCACAACAGAGAAATAAAGACCTGAATGTATTTCTGGTATTCAGGATACATCCTAATAGATACTAGAATGATTTATTATCATTTATTATAAAGATTTAGGGTCTACCTGTGGGTACATTTCAGGTGAGTTCTAGGATGGCTCATTGCAAATTGAATAAGAAAACATTGTTTGTTTTATATTGATTTTGTTGGAATTGGCATACACACTATGTCTATGGGACGCCTGCCTTTACACGCACATGAGCTTTAATGGCATCCCAGTCTTATTCCGTAGGGTTCAATATTGAGTTGGCCCACCCTTTGCAGCTATAACAGCTTCAACTCTTCTGGGAAGGCTGTCCACAAGGTTTAGGAGTGTGTCTATGGGAATGTTTGACCATTCTTCCAGATGCGCATTTGTCAGGTCAGGCACTGATGATGGACGAGAAGGCCTGGCTCGCAGTCTCCACTCAAATTCATCCCAAAGGTGTTCTATCGGGTTAAGGTCAGGACTCTGTGCAGGCCAGTCAAGTTTCTCCACCCCAAACTCACTCATCCATGTCTTTATGGACCTTGTTTGTGCACTGGGAACAGGAACATGTTGGAACAGGAAGGGGCCATCCCCAACTGCTCCCACAAAGTTGGGAGCATGAAATTGTCCAAATTGCCTTGGTATGCTGATGCCTTAAGAGTTCCCTTCACTGAAACTAAGGAGTCAAGCCCAACCACTGAAAAACAACCCCACACCATAGCCCCCCCTCCACCAAATGATTTGGACCAGTGCACAAAGCAAGGTCCATAAAAACTTTGATGAGCGAGCTTGGGGTGGAGGAATTTAAGTGGCCTGCACAGAGTCCTGACTTCCGTAGAACACCTTTGGGATGAATTAGAGTGGAGACTGTGAGCCAAGCCTCCTCATCCAACATCAGTACCTAACCTTACAAATGCTCTTCTGGAAGAATGGTCAAACATTCCCATAGACACACTCCTAAACCTTGTGGAGAGCCTTCCCAGACAAGTTGAAGCTGTTACAGCTGCAAAGGATGGACCAACTCAATATTGAATCCTACGGACTAAAACTGGGATACCATTAACGTTCATGTGAGTGTAAAAGCAGCTGTTCCAATACTTTTGACAATATAGTGTATATTGGCTGTTTATCATTTCGGCACTTATGGTTGTTACTATAAATATTTAGCTGAAATGATAAAGGTGACTGCTATGAAATAATTATTAATTATAAAAAAGTGATGGATACCCCTAATCTCGATTTGATTATTTATTTGTTTTTACAATTCTGTGTTGGCACCCGATAAACCTTACTAAGCCTTATGCCCAATTTAACCTATAAAAGTCTATCCACAAGTGTAATATATACCTAGAATAATTGATAACAATAGAAATAAAGAATTAAAGCTTATTCTACGAATGAATCTTGAATATTTTCTTACCAGTCCTGTCTGTTTTGTCTTTGGTCCAAATTCCTAAATTCTCTCATATATACTTGTCTGTGCCTAATGTGGAACATATACCAGCAGGGCTGCATTATCCAAACCCATCATGTCACTATGGAAGCCAACAATCTACCTATGGGGTGATGACAGGTGAGTGCTTTTCTTTTATTTTATAAATCTTGTAGTTTTTATGGATTTCATGCTTCTGAATGACAAGCTTTGTTTCAATAGCTCTGTCATACCTGAGAGACCCCTGAGGTCTAAAAATTGCTGCTCTATCGACTGCTTGACCTCAAGCCTATAACACATGCTATCTTACAGCTCCTAAGTGTGCATGGCAGCATGAAATCAAATAACCCTGTGTAATGACATGTAAACAATTACAGACTTGTGAGATTTTATGCTGATATAGGGGAAAGGTTGTGAACTTATCTGACAATACATGTCATTGTAATGCCATTTATGAATTGGTAGTAAATGAGAACTGTCACACAACATTTTATTTTTTTAATTTTGAGATTATATTTTGTTGTTAGGCAGAATTATAGAGGGTTTTGCTATGAATGAGCTGAACACACACCTTTGGCTGCTCTCATTTTGGCTCTCTGTCCTTAGACTGCAATATCTCTCTGTAGAATTCCTAACTAGCAAGTTAGCAGGATATAAGTCCTATAATTGGAAGGTATGAAGAGTTGTATAAACACTAAAATAACATGCACTAGTTAGTAAAAACACATATTTGGCCATAACTTCTCTTTGTATATTTACACTATATTTTGCTTTCAATAACCATTTACCAATTAAAGTCCAATTCCAGCCAAAACTTAAAATTTTGTAGCATTTTAAATTCTACCTATGTGACATCCCTGTAGGTCCTATTCTATTAAGCCTCGTACACACGATCAGATTATCTGACAAATTTTCTTTTGTTTTTTGTTGCATGCTAGTCTCATGCCGAAAGTGAAGAGGTTACTTTCATCTGAAAATTCTCGTACGACAGAATTCAACTTTAGAAGTGATGTCATGTGTTGGATTGTTTTGTATGTGTTCTTTCGTCTCTGAGCATGCCTAGTCTTGCTCTTGTGATTTTTTTCAGACAAAAACTGTACCAATTAAAAGAAAATCGGACATTGTGTTGACGTACGATAAAATTTTTATAGCCTGCACATCTAGTTTTTGTCGTCCGAAAAATTCGTAATCGGCTGTCGAAAGCACCATACTAATGATCCGAAAATCGGCAGATCGTTAAGCGGACGAAATTTTACTTCCGATTTTCTTATCGTGTGTACGGGCCTTAAGACCCAAACAAACCTTGATATTTAAAAGCAATTCGTCAAAGAACCCTGCTCTTGTACAGTCTTTATAAACTTCTGTAATCATAAGCCCTGATTAAAGAAGCCATTGATCCTCTGAAACCTGTTGGGTATCAATTTGATATTTGCAGTGACCGATGGATATTTACTGAACTTAAAACTACCCTATAGCACTTGTCTTTCTACGGTACCTATTTAACTCCGACTCTGTCAGACCCCCAATCCCCTGGACAGGAAGTGAATGTTAATCTCCTGAATGGGGAAACAGAGTTTATTCCATTCCAATGATAATAGAAAATGTGTTCTTTTAAATACCTGTACTCACACTGGGGAGTTTTCCCCTCACTACTAGGGTTGAGCGAACACCTAGATGTCCGTGTTCGACGGGTTCGGCCGAACTTTAAAAAAAAGTCCGGGTCCGTGTCCCGGACTTTTACCGAACTTTTCCCGGACACCGAACCCCATTGAAGTCAATGGGGACCCGAACTTTAAGGCACTAAAATGGCTCTAAAACACCAAAGGAAAGGGCTAGAGTGCTGCAAATGGCAGCAAAACGTAATTAAGAGCATGGCAAGTGCTCTGCAAACAAATGTGGATAGGGAAATAACTTAAAACAACAAAAAAAAAACAGAAAAATAAAACAATGTTCTTCTTCATCTCTGAAGGACGAGGCCCATATGGAGTAGGAGGGAGGTTGAGGTGGTGGTGGATGTGGCGGTGACATAGGCGTGCGCACAGGGTGTGCTGGGTGTGCCTGGGCACACCCTAATCACCTAGGGCACATAGCATTGCCAGTGAGGAGATGGGAAAGATCTCCCTGGGACCTGCTCTGCTCTATTTCTCCTTGCCTACAGGTACATGGCCCCGATACATTACTCTCCCTGCTGGCAAACACATGCATGTGTATTTCAACTTTGGGGTGCACACCTTAATGCAATAGGCTGCGCACACCTATGGGCGGTGTAGGTGGAAGCGGCGGTGGAGGAGGACCAGGGCCGGATTAACAGCATCATGGGCTTGGTGCTGAGGATTTTGAAGGGCCTTAAGGGCCGTGCCTTGCCATGCACCCAGAGGAGGAAGGGTGCAGCCATGCATGCCTAATTCAACATGGGATGCTGTCTCTGAAGCCCATAAACACATCCATGCATCGCCAACTGTCCCTCCTTGTCCGGCCTTCACGCTGTGTGGGGAGGTTCTGAGGGTGCTGCCTGGGGAAGCGAGCATAGAAGCCAGACTTCTGTGTTTACAAGTGACAGAAGAGCGGTAACAGTGAATATGGCCAACCCGGGGCCTATATAAAAGGTAGGGGCCTGGAGCTGCAGCTCCAATAGCCCCTACATTAATCTGGCCCTGAGGAGGAGGACGAGGTAGCCAACACTGCTTCTTTTCAAAAATTTTAAATGAGGGTACACCCCAAAAGAGTGAGAAAGAGCAAAAATGGAACAATGGGTGGGTAAGGTCGGTATCCATTGCTATTCTGCATAAGGTACGGAAAAGTCCCGTGGGATCCATGCCTGGTTCATTTTAATGAACGTGAGCTTGTCCACATTGTCTCTGGACAGGCGGCTGCGCTTGTCTGTTATAACGCCCCCAGCCGTGCTAAATACCCGTTCAGATAATACACTGGCTGCAGGGCACGCCAGCACCTCCAAGGCGTAAAGGGCAAGCTCAGGCCATGTGCCCAATTTGGAGACCCAGAAGTTGAAGGGGGCAGACCCGTCATTCACTACATGTAGGCGTGTGCACACATACTGCTCCACCATGTTGGTAAAATGCTGCCTCCTGCTAAGACGTTCCATCTGAGCTGCTGGTGCTGCTGTTTGTTGTGGCGTGCTGACAAAGCTTTTCCACATTTCGGCCATGCTAACCCTGCCTTCTGAGGTGCTGGCGGTGCCCTGGTTGCGTTGGCGACCTCCTCCTCCTCCTCCTCTGCCTTGTGCTTCCACTGTGGCCCCGCTGTCAGATGGGAATGCCAGCAGCATGGCGTCTACCAGCGTGCGCTTGTACTCGCGCATCTTGCGATCGCGCTCCAGTGAGTGAATTAAGGACGGTACGTTGTCCTTGTAACGGGGATCCAGCAGCGTGGCCACCCAGTAATCAGCACAAGTTAGAATGTGGGCAACTCGGCGGTCGTTGTGGAGACACTGCAGCATGTAATCGCTCATGTGTGCCAGGCTGCCCAGAGGCGACGAAAGGCTGTCCTCTGTGGGAGGTGTATCGTCCGTGTCCTCTGTATCCCCCCAGCCACGCACCAGTGATGGCCATGAGCTGGCCTGGGTGCCACCCTGCTGTGAACATGGTTCCATCTCCTCCTCCAGCTCCTCCTCCTCCTCATCCTCCTCATCCTCCAGAACTGTGCCCCTGCTGGACAATTGCGTCCCTGGCGTTTGCGTGTGCAGGAACCCACCCTCGGAGCCCCTTGCGAATGACTGCCCTGAAAGCCTTGGAAATGTTACCTCTTCATCCTCCTCCTCCTCCTCATCCTGTGCCACATCCTCTTCCATCATCGCCCGAATTGTTTTTTCAAGGAGGCATAGAAGTGGGATAGTTAAGCTGAGAACGGCGTCATTGCCACTGGCCATGTTGGTGGAGTACTCAAAACAGCGCAACAAGGCACACAGGTCTCGCATGGAGGCCCAGTTATTGGTGGTGAAGTGGTGCTGTTCCGCAGAGCGACTCACGCGTGCGTGCTGCAGCTGAAACTCCACTATGGCCTGCTGCTGCTCACACAGTCTTTCCAGCATGTGCAAGGTGGAGTTCCACCTTGTGGGCACGTCACATATGAGGCGGTGAGCGGGAAGGCCGAAGTTACGCTGCAGCGCTGCCAGGCGAGCAGCAGCAGGGTGAGAACGCCGAAAGTGCGCACAAACGGCCCGCACTTTCTGCAGCAGCTCTGACATATCGGGGTAGTTTTTAAGGAACCTCTGCACCACCAAATTCAGCACATGCGCCAGGCAAGGGATGTGCGTCAAACCGGCTAGGCCCAGAGCTGCTATGAGATTTCGCCCGTTATCACACACCACCAGGCCGGGCTTGAGGCTCGCTGGCAGCAACCACTCATTTGTCTGCTGTTCCATGCTCCTCCACAACTCCTGCGCGGTGTGTGGTTTGTCCCCCAAACAGGCAAGTTGTAAAACTGCCTGCTGTCGTTTACCCCTGGCCGTGCTGAAGTTGGTGGTGAAGGTGTTACGCTGTCCGGATGAGGAGGCGGTAGAGGATGAGGAAGCGGAGTAGGAGGAGTTACGAACAGGAGGCAAACTGAAGCGCCCTGCAATCCTCGGTGGTGGAAGGACATGCGCCAAATTGCTATCCGCCTCAGGCCCATCCGCCACTGCATTTACCCAGTGTGCCGTTAGGGAGATATAACGCCCCTGACCGTGCTTACTGGTCCACGTATCCGTAGTTAGGTGGACCTTGGCACAGATGGCGTTGCGCAGTGCACACCTGATATTTTCCCCCACTTGGTTGTGCAGGGAAGGGATGGCTTGCCTGGAAAAGTAGTGGCGGCTGGGCACGACGTACTGTGGGACAGCCACCGACATAAGGTTTTTAAAACTGTGCGTCTCCACCAGACGGAATGACAGCATTTCAAAGGCCAATAATTTTGAAATGCTGGCATTCAGGGCCAGGGATCGCGGGTGGGTAGGGGGGTACTTCCTCTTCCTCTCAAGTGTTTGGGAGATGGAAAGCTGAACGCTTCCACGGGACATTGTGGAGATGGTTGTTGGTGACCCAGGTGGTGGTGTTGCTGACAGATCGTCTGTTTGCGGGGTGGCAGGTGCCGGTATCACTACAGATGTGGCTGGAGCGGCCGAGACTGCAGCAGAAGAGGAAGCAGGATGAGCCAGAGACGTTTCTTGGTTTTGAAGGTGTGTACTCCACTGCAGCTCGTGCTTTGCACTTAGATGCCTGATCATGCAGGTTGTGCTCAGGTTGAGAAGGTTCATGCCTCGCTTCAAGCTCTGATTGCACAGGGTGCAAACCACTCGTGTCCTGTCATCAGCACATTTTCTAAAGAACTTCCACGCTAGAGAACTCCTTTGAGCTGACTTTGGTGCGCTCGTTCCCTTGCTGCGTTGGGCAGTAGCGGGCGTAGTGTCTAGGGCACGGCCGCTCCGCTTCTGCACCCTGCTCCCTCTTCTGCTGTGCTGGTGGCTCTGTGCGACCACCGCCTCTTCCTCCAAACTACTCAGGTCACCTGCATGACGTTCATTCCATGTGGGGTCGAGGACCTCATCGTCCTCCACATCATCTTCCACCCAGTCTTCACCCCTGCCCTCCTTGTCGGTCTCCACAATGCTGAACGCCGCAGCAGTTGGCACCTGCGTTTCGTCATCATCGGAGACGTGCTGCGATGATCCTTGCATGTACTCATCTTGAGAAATAAGTGGTTGGGCATCGCTGCACTCAATCTCTTCCACTTCTGGGGCAGGGCTAGGTGGATGGCCCTGGGAAACCCTGCTGACAGAGTCCTCAAAAAGAATAAGAGACTGCTGTATGGCTTGGGGCTCAGACTGCTGGCCTGATTTGCAAGGGGGTGAGGTGAAAGACGGTTGGACATTGGCTGCAGGTGCCAACTCTGACCTTTCTGCAGTAGACTGGGTGGGAGACAATGTGAAGGAACTGGAGGCACTGTCAGCAGCAAACCAATCTACTATCGCCTCAACTTGTTCTGGCCTCATCACTTCTAGGGGCGTTTGATGCCCTACCAAATACTGATGCAGGTTCTGTCGCCTACTCACACTTGAGGAAGGTGTTTCACTTGTGCGTGTAGCTGGCACAGATCGACCATGTCCTCTCCTTGCAACAGGAGCTCTACCAGCAGCACCACGACCCAGGCCACGGCCCTTATTTGACGGTCTCCTCATATTTCTGTAATTTAAGATCTTGCCCTAGAAAGGTTTTTATTGAATAGCGGAATAGAAAATATGATCCAAAAAAAGTGTATGTATATCACACGTACACAACCACACTAGGCCCCAATTACTATTGTTTGTACCCCTAAAAGGCTAGATGAGGAGTAGGGGGAGTATGGAACAGGCAGCACCCTCAAACCTTCAGAAGTATGAGATGAACCCCAACAACTTGGAAAGGTGGATCTCTCTCACACGTACCGACACAGACTATCCCGCAATTCAATTGATCCTCAAAGGTTTTTATTGAATAGCGGAATAGGAAATATGATCAAAAAAAGTGTATGTATCTCGCACGTACACAACCACACTAGGCCCCAATTACTATTGTTTGTACCCCTAAAAGGCTAGATGAGGAGTAGGGGGGGTATGGAACAGGCAGCACCCTCAAACCTTCAGAAGTATGAGATGAACCCCAACAACTTGGAAAGGTGGATCTCTCTCACACGTACCGACACAGACTATCCCGCAATTCAATTGATCCTCAAAGGTTTTTATTGAATAGCGGAATAGGAAATATGATCAAAAAAAGTGTATGTATCTCGCACGTACACAACCACACTAGGCCCCAATTACTATTGTTTGTACCCCTAAAAGGCTAGATGAGGAGTAGGGGGGGTATGGAACAGGCAGCACCCTCAAACCTTCAGAAGTATGAGATGAACCCCAACAACTTGGAAAGGTGGATCTCTCTCACACGTACCAACACAGACTATCCCCCAATTTAACTGATCCCCAAAGGTTTTTGATTAAATAGCGGAATAGAAAATATGATCCCAAAAAAGTGTATGTATATCACACGTACACAACCACACTAGGCCCCAATTACTATTGTTTGTACCCCTAAAAGGCTAGATGAGGAGTAGGGGGAGTATGGAACAGGCAGCACCCTCAAACCTTCAGAAGTATGAGATGAACCCCAACAACTTGGAAAGGTGGATCTCTCTCACACGTACCAACACAGACTATCCCCCAATTTAACTGATCCCCAAAGGTTTTTGATTAAATAGCGGAATAGAAAATATGATCCCAAAAAAGTGTATGTATATCACACGTACACAACCACACTAGGCCTCAATTACTATTGTTTGTACCCCTAAAAGGCTAGGAGTAGGGGGAGTATGGAACAGGCAGCACCCTCAAACCTTCAGAAGTATGAGATGAACCCCAACAACTTGGAAAGGTGGATCTCTCTCACACGTACCGACACAGACTATCCCGCAATTCAATTGATCCTCAAAGGTTTTTATTGAATAGCGGAATAGGAAATATGATCAAAAAAAGTGTATGTATCTCGCACGTACACAACCACACTAGGCCCCAATTACTATTGTTTGTACCCCTAAAAGGCTAGATGAGGAGTAGGGGGGGTATGGAACAGGCAGCACCCTCAAACCTTCAGAAGTATGAGATGAACCCCAACAACTTGGAAAGGTGGATCTCTCTCACACGTACCGACACAGACTATCCCGCAATTCAATTGATCCTCAAAGGTTTTTATTGAATAGCGGAATAGGAAATATGATCAAAAAAAGTGTATGTATCTCGCACGTACACAACCACACTAGGCCCCAATTACTATTGTTTGTACCCCTAAAAGGCTAGATGAGGAGTAGGGGGGGTATGGAACAGGCAGCACCCTCAAACCTTCAGAAGTATGAGATGAACCCCAACAACTTGGAAAGGTGGATCTCTCTCACACGTACCAACACAGACTATCCCCCAATTTAACTGATCCCCAAAGGTTTTTGATTAAATAGCGGAATAGAAAATATGATCCAAAAAAAGTGTATGTATATCACACGTACACAACCACACTAGGCCCCAATTACTATTGTTTGTACCCCTAAAAGGCTAGATGAGGAGTAGGGGGAGTATGGAACAGGCAGCACCCTCAAACCTTCAGAAGTATGAGATGAACCCCAACAACTTGGAAAGGTGGATCTCTCTCACACGTACCGACACAGACTATCCCGCAATTCAATTGATCCTCAAAGGTTTTTATTGAATAGCGGAATAGGAAATATGATCAAAAAAAGTGTATGTATCTCGCACGTACACAACCACACTAGGCCCCAATTACTATTGTTTGTACCCCTAAAAGGCTAGATGAGGAGTAGGGGGGGTATGGAACAGGCAGCACCCTCAAACCTTCAGAAGTATGAGATGAACCCCAACAACTTGGAAAGGTGGATCTCTCTCACACGTACCAACACAGACTATCCCCCAATTTAACTGATCCCCAAAGGTTTTTGATTAAATAGCGGAATAGAAAATATGATCCCAAAAAAGTGTATGTATATCACACGTACACAACCACACTAGGCCCCAATTACTATTGTTTGTACCCCTAAAAGGCTAGGAGTAGGGGGAGTATGGAACAGGCAGCACCCTCAAACCTTCAGAAGTATGAGATGAACCCCAACAACTTGGAAAGGTGGATCTCTCTCACACGTACCAACACAGACTATCCCCCAATTTAACTGATCCCCAAAGGTTTTTGATTAAATAGCGGAATAGAAAATATGATCCCAAAAAAGTGTATGTATATCACACGTACACAACCACACTAGGCCCCAATTACTATTGTTTGTACCCCTAAAAGGCTAGATGAGGAGTAGGGGGAGTATGGAACAGGCAGCACCCTCAAACCTTCAGAAGTATGAGATGAACCCCAACAACTTGGAAAGGTGGATCTCTCTCACACGTACCAACACAGACTATCCCCCAATTTAACTGATCCCCAAAGGTTTTTGATTAAATAGCGGAATAGAAAATATGATCCCAAAAAAGTGTATGTATATCACACGTACACAACCACACTAGGCCCCAATTACTATTGTTTGTACCCCTAAAAGGCTAGGAGTAGGGGGAGTATGGAACAGGCAGCACCCTCAAACCTTCAGAAGTATGAGATGAACCCCAACAACTTGGAAAGGTGGATCTCTCTCACACGTACCAACACAGACTATCCCCCAATTTAACTGATCCCCAAAGGTTTTTGATTAAATAGCGGAATAGAAAATATGATCCCAAAAAAGTGTATGTATATCACACGTACACAACCACACTAGGCCCCAATTACTATTGTTTGTACCCCTAAAAGGCTAGGAGTAGGGGGAGTATGGAACAGGCAGCACCCTCAAACCTTCAGAAGTATGAGATGAACCCCAACAACTTGGAAAGGTGGATCTCTCTCACACGTACCAACACAGACTATCCCCCAATTTAACTGATCCCCAAAGGTTTTTGATTAAATAGCGGAATAGAAAATATGATCCCAAAAAAGTGTATGTATATCACACGTACACAACCACACTAGGCCCCAATTACTATTGTTTGTACCCCTAAAAGGCTAGGAGTAGGGGGAGTATGGAACAGGCAGCACCCTCAAACCTTCAGAAGTATGAGATTGTGTTCACTGTACCCCACAAAGATTGAGTTCACTGCACCCCACAATGATTGTGTTCACTGCACCCCACAAAGATTGTGTTCACTGCACCTCACAAAGATTGTGTTCACTGTACCCCCCAAAGATTGTGTTCACTGCACCCCACAAAGATTCTGTTCACTGTACCCCACAAAGATTGTGTTCACTGCACCCCAAAAAGATTGTGTTCACTGCACCCCAAAAAGGATGTTGTTCACTGCACCCCAAAAAGGATGTTGTTCACTCCACCCCAAAAAGATTGTGTTCACTGCACCCCACAAAGATTGTGTTCACTGCACCCCAAAAAGATTGTGTTCACTGCACCCCAAAAATGATTTTGTTCACTGCACCCCAAAAAGGATTTTGTTCACTGCACCCCAAAAAGGATGTTGTTCACTCCACCCCAAAAAGATTGTGTTCACTGCACCCCAAAAAGATTGTGTTCACTGCACCCCACAAAGGATTTTGTTCACTGCACCCCAAAAAGATTGTGTTCACTGCACCCCAAAAAGGATGTTGTTCACTGCACCCCAAAAAGGATTTTGTTCACTGCACCCCAAAAAGATTGTGTTCACTGCACCCCACAAAGGATTTTGTTCACTGCACCCCACAAAGATTGTGTTCACTGCACACCAAAAAGGATTGTGTTCACTGCACCCCAAAAAGATTTTGTTCACTGCACCCCAAAAAGATTGTGTTCACTGCAGCCCAAAAAGATTGTGTTCACTGCAGCCCAAAAAGATTGTGTTCACTGCAGCCCAAAAAGATTGTGTTCACTGCAGCCCAAAAAGATTGTGTTCACTGCAGCCCAAAAAGATTGTGTTCACTGCAGCTCACACACAGAAAAATGGATGTGGATCACTGACACCTGCCTATCTCCAATCCCACACCACACAGCAATATCGATTGTAGTTTGTAGAACACAGTTTCCCTAAAATTCAGCAGACTCTGTCCCTAACAGGATTGAGAAGAGATCGTAGATCAGGATTGAGTGCAGACCCCACCCCCCACACAGCAATATCGATTGTAGTTTGTAGAAGACACTGACCCTATAATTCAGCAGACTCTATCCCTAAAATGCCTACAACTCGCCCTGCCTAAACACTCCGACCTGTCCCTCAATTCTATCCGGACACAAATGGTTTTTTCCTGCCTATCTTTCCCTAATCAGCAGCCAGCACGTTGATGTGTGCTCTGTCCCTGAATCTAAGCAGCATAATGACGCCGCTGCGGCTGCCTCGAACTTATAAAGACTTGGTCACATGCTTCAGACGGCCAATCACAGCTACTGAGACATTTGCAGGCATGGCTGGGATGGCTTAAGGCACACCAGTTAAACGATTGTTGATTGGCTGTTGAAAGCCCGCCATGAAAAGAGCGCCAAAGCATGCAAAACCCGGAAATAAAACGACCGAACACGGATTTTTACCCGAACATACAGTAAAGTGTCCGTGTCCGTGTTCGGGTACAAAAAATCCAATTATTCGGTACGAACACGAATAATACAGTCCGTGTTCGCTCAACACTACTCACTACCTGTGCTACATGATACCAAAAAATAAATAAATAGACAGAGGTAGGGAGAAAATCATCCAAATATCGACATGGATAGAAACATAACGTTACATAGTTAGTGAGGTTGAAAAAAGACATCAGTCCATCCAGTTCAACCTATGATGTGTGTGTGTGTTTGCTGTTAACTGTACATTGTATACCCCTCTATGTTGTGGTCTTTAAGGTGCCCATCTAATAGTTTTTTAAACTATTGATGCTCCCTGCTGATACCACTGCTTGTGGAAGAGAATTCCACATTCTTACCGCTCTGACAGTAAAGAACCCTTTACATTAAGAACATTAACAGAGGTTTTAACCCTTCTCTGCTTAACAAAGAAAAAAAATGTGTCTGGCCTTGGGCCTTACTTAGCTAAGTATTTATATATAACAGTGGCATAACATAACGGAAGTGTTATTTTAGAGAAAACGTCTCTTTCCATGAAGAAGGTTCAAATGTAAAAAAAAAAAGTCATAAGATGTCAGCTTTTCCTGCTAATAGCTATATGCATCAATAAAATGTAAGACTTTTTTTAACTTTCCGTGATGCGGACTATTACTAATTATCCGATTGGAAATAGGCAGATGTTAAAGCTGGGCTCCAGAGCCCAGTTGTCTGTTTGATTGGGATATAGGAATTGTGCATTCTCTTGGATTTTATGGCATTAGAATGAAACAGAATAACAACTTGATCAGGTAGAAAAGTTGTGTTGAGCTTGTTGACTACTTTGGGTTTGTAATTGCAATGTAAATGTATAAAATGATTTAGTTAGCACATTGTTTTATTCTTTCTATCTGTATCCCATTAGAAATTTTTGCCTTTGCTTTGTGTCCTGTAAATACTACAGGAAATGAGAGAAAATATCTAGAAAGCAAGGTTAATCCCCCTTAGCCAGTTGTACAACCAGTGCCCCCATTGGAATATTTCCCCTCTATTCTTGTTCCTGTGGCAACTCAAAATATTGGTTTATCCCCCACTTAAAGGCTTCATGTACACTTGGCCGTCATTAACCGCGGCCTTGGTTTTGCCGTGTTTTCCTGCGGCCAGAAGGGCTGTATGTGGATAGAGAGGAGTACACTGGAGGACTGTATGTACATGGAGAGGAGTACACAGGAGGGCTGTATGTGGATAGAGAGGAGTACACTGAAGGACTGTATGTACATGGAGAGGAGTACACAGGAGGGCTGTATGTGGATAGAGAGGAGTACACCGGAGGACTGTATGTACATGGAGAGGAGTACACAGGAGGGCTGTATGTGGATAGAGAGGAGCACACCGGAGGACTGTATGTACATGGAGAGGAGTACACAGGAGGGCTGTATGTGCATAGAGAGGAGTACACTGAAGGACTGTATGTACATGGAGAGGAGTACACAGGAGGGCTGTATGTGGATAGAGAGGAGTACACCAGAGGACTGTATGTACATGGAGAGGAGTACACAGGAGGGCTGTATGTGGATAGAGAGGAGTACACTGGAGGACTGTATGTACATGGAGAGGAGTACACTGGAGGACTGTATGTACATGGAGAGGAGTACACAGGAGGGCTGTAGGTGGATGTGGTAAGAAATAATAAATAAACTTCGTGAAATAGTGATGTTTTGCAAAGTGCACATGACTTCTGTTATGGGAATCCATGGGAGCTGGTGAGTGAGTGGGCACACAGGAGGGGAGCACGGAGTGCAAAAAGTTTGTTTACAGCATTTGGCACTTCAACACTTTAATTATGATGGAACTGCAATACTTTTCGCCAATATGGACTTCTATTGATTATTTATATATATATATATATATATATATATATATATATATATATATATATATATATATAGATGTATACAGTATCACACAAGAGTGAGAAAACCCCTCAGATTTTTGTAAATATTTTATTATATCTTTTCATGTGACAACACTGAAGAAATGACACTTTGCTACAATGTAAAGTAGTGAGTGTACAGCTTGTATAACAGTGTAAATTTGCTGTCCCCTCAAAATAACTCAACACACAGCCGTTAATGTCTAAACCACTGGCAACAAAAGTGAGTACACCCCTACGTGAAAATGTCCAAATTGGGCCCAATTAGCCATTTTCCCTCCCCGGTGTCATGTGACTCATTAGTGTTACAAGGCCTCAGGTGTGCATGGGGAGCAGGTGTGTTAAATTTGGTGTTATCACTCTCACTCACTCATACTGCTCCCTGGAAGTTCAACATGGCACCTCATGGCAAAGAACTCTCTGAGGATCTGGCTATAAGAAGATTCCCAAGACCCTGAAACTGAGCTGCTGCATAGTGGCCAAGACCATACAGTGGTTTAACAGGACAGGTTCCACTCAGAGCAGACCTCGCCATGGTCGACCAAAGAAGTTGAGTGCACGTGCTCAGCGTCATATGCAGAGGCTGTCTTTGGAAAATAGACGTATAAATGCAGCTAGCATTGCTGCAGAGGTTGAAGGGGTGGGGTATCAGCCTGTCAGTGCCCAGACCATACGCTGCACACTGCATCACATTGGTCTGCATGGCTGTCGTCCCAGAAGGAAGCCTCTTCTAAAGATAAAGCCCGTAAACTGTTTGTTGAAGACAAGCAGACTAAGGACATGGATTACTGGAACCGATGAGACCAAGATAAACATTTTGGGTTCAGATGGTGTCAAGTGTGTGTGGTGGAACCAGGTGAGGAGTACAAAGATAAGTGTGTCTTGCCTACATTCAAGCATGGTGGTGGGAGTGTCATTGTCTGTGACTGCATTAGTGCTGCCGGCACTGGGGAGCTACCGTTCATTGAGGGAACCATGAATGGCAATATGTACTGTGACATACAGAAGCAGAGCATGATTCCCTCCCTTAGGAGACTGGGCCGCTGGGCAGTATTCCAACATAACAGGCCAAAACACACAAGATGACCACTGCCTTACTAAAGAAGCTAGGGGGAAAGGCGATGGACTGGCCAATCATGCCTCCAGACCTAAACCCTTTTGAGCATCTGTGGAGCATCCTCAAACGGAAGGTGGAGGAGCGCAAGGTCTCTAACTTCAAACAGCTCTGTGATGTCACCATGGAAGAGGGAAAGAAGACTCAAGTGGCAACCTGTGAAGCTCTGGTGAACTCCATGCCCAAGAGGGTTAAAGCAGTGCTGGGAAATAATGGTGGCCACACAAAATATTGACACTTTGGGCCCAATTTGGGGATTTGTAGTTGGGGGGAGACTCACTTTTGTTGCCAGTGGTTTAGACATTAATGGCTGTGTGTTGAGTTATTTTGAGGGGACAGCAAATTTACACTGTTATACAAGCTGTAAACTCACTACTTTACATTGTAGCAAATTGTTATTTCTTCAGTGTTGTCACATAAAAAGATATAACAAAACATTTACAAAAATGTGAGGGGTGTACTCACTTTTGTGAGATCCTGTATAGGTTTTCATAATGGGAGTGCCCTTTTTACACATATATTTTATGAAGTTGAGTTTTGGAGCTTTGGCAAAAAAAACTCTAAAACTCAAGTTTAGGAGCTGCTAGTTTACATGAAGCCTTATTCTGGAAACAATGCACACCAGGGCAAATAGAGAGTAAATCACCTAATGGGGACCCAGACAGCAAAAAAACCTGCTAAAAAAAAAAAAGATGCAGTTTTTACAGGGAATTAATAAATGGCTGTTACTGGCTTGAACAGCTGTCAAACTGGAGAGAGATGAGTATTTGTGTAGGCAGCATACTAGATGCTTTGTCATTCGTTGATATAGGGTAATGTCCTTTTCCCATCATTCTGATTTCTTGCAACCCTAGTGAATAAGCCCACTGTGAAGACATTTATATTTGAACACCACGACTGAGGTGATACTGTACTAATTATTTGCAGGGATTAAACCCACAGCTCCGGAGATGCTATCTGCAAGTATTTCTCAAACAAGAATTTTACAAACATGCAGCATGCCTCTATCCAATGTGGTAAATGGAGTAGGTACCTTACAAGGTAAGTTCTTTTAAAAAGGTACTAAAGTGTATTTCTAGGCAAAACCTTTTTTTTAAGTTTTGAATAAAGCGTGGAAGGATTAGACCAGGGGTTAGACCAGGAGTCTTCAAACTATGGCCCTCCAATTGTTCAGGATTTACAGTTCCCATCATGCCTAGTCATGTCTGTGAATCTCAGAGTTTTGCAATGCCTCATGGGATGTGTAGTTTCACAACAGCTGGAAGGCTGTAGTTTGAGGATCCCTGGGTTAGACCATCTATTAAATTTTTATTACAATCTGTGTCCCCAGTGAGGAGATTAAAGGGCAGTACACATGGGCCAAATATTGGGCCGCATCAGCCGGTTCCATAAAACTGTCCAACATTCAGCCCGTTTGTACGGCAGCTGGTCTAACAGAAGCCAGCCGTTCGGCCAGGTTCTGTTAAAGGGGCATGACCGAAAAAAGTCTGTCGATCAGCACCCGATCAGCGCTCTCCGCCAATGGCTGAGAGCGCTGACTGATGCATTCTGGCGGGGGACGGCCCCACTTTAGGAAAACAATAGCTCAGAGGGGAGATCGCTGTACTAACATCAAATTGTTAGTACAGTGGCTCCTCCTAAGCTCTTCTGTTTTTTTTATTCAGCCCGCTGGACGGAATGAAAAAAAAACTTCTAGTGTGTACCAGGCTTAACCCCTATATTTTTACTGGTGACCATTGTCACTAAGTAGAAAATAAAGGGAAATCCTAAATATTAGAGTTGTCCCCAAAACAAGAGGTGAGAAGAGATCTTGCAGTGGAGACACCTCTTTCAAAGACAACAGTCTGCAAGGGGAGTTCCTCTAACTTCCTGTTCCATCACTGGGACAGGAATTGAAAAGAAATTTCCCCAATGGTAAACAGACAGAAAAATAATAACCTGGTAAGGATTTAAGCTCTTCCCTACTCTGTCCAAAAATAAAAGAAGTTTTGACTACAGATACACTTTAATTCAAAGTTTTATGATGATAAACTTAAAACTCACATTATATGCATAGGTTTACACTTGCTTTAGGCCAGGCAATACTTAGTCAGTTCATACTCTATGCCACAAAAACCTTCATTCCAAATTACCAATGACCTGAAGTAAAGATATACAAATATTTTAATGGACATAGTGTGAGGTCTTCCCCTTTTCTTCAAAAGGGCTCACAACTTTATGCAAATTTGCTAACAATAATATTTACCAAGAGACCTATATTTACACAAAATTGGCAATAATCAGTATTTTATTTTCAGAGAACCTTTATTTTGCCCATACTATAGGATTAATTTAAAACAGGGTCCATAAGACGTTTGTACTATTAAGTGCCAAACTCTCCCACTGCACCAATCTACTGCCAGACATCCTGAAACATATCCAGTATATGTCTATTACCATGGGAGAACCTGTGACATCCTCCCATTCCCATGCCCCTACAAAACTCAGGGTCTCAGTGGTCAATAGCCTGTAGGCAATGTGCAACAGCGGTCCAAACAGAAAAGATAAATGCAACAATTTCTTCCTGAAAAGCGAGCCTACTTTGCTGAGCATGAGCAAAGTATAGATTCACTTTACCACTTATATGTAGGGCGGCAAGGTGACTATGCTGCGCAGGATCACGTACTTAAAACGTAATCCTGCACTTCCAGGTCTGGCACTTCCAGGTCCGGCAACACACTCCCACTGTGATTATACACAGCTGGAGCTGATCTGCGGGTACCGCGGACTTGATGTCCGCCAGCAATCACCGATCATTAGGCAGAGAGCCAGAATGGTGATCTGCCTATGTAAACAAGGCAGTTCGCCATTCTGTCAGAAGGGGAGGCATTGATCCTGTGTTTCTGCAAAGCAGGAGCATGGATCAATGCCTTCTCCTAGTAAAAGCTCCTCCCACACAGTACACAAGCACTGGCTAGGCACACAGTTAACCCTTTGATCGTCCCTGATGTTAACCATTTCCCAGTCAGTGTTATTAGTACGGTGACAGTGCATATTTTTAGCACTGATCACCGTATTAGTGCCACTGGTCCCCAAAAAGTGTCAAAAGCATCAGTTAGTGTCATCTATCCATGTTAGTAGATACCATTTTGTTTAAACTACTACATCAAGACCCCTACTCCTCCAGGGCCATACATGTGTGTGCCTGTGTTTCTGTGGGTCCACAAAACCACAGCTCCCGGGACAGACACTCCCAGCGGCCCCCACTGTTTAGTATTGCATGTTTGAAATTGGAGCCCTTTTGTAAGTATTCGTAGCATTGAGTTTCCATTTTTTCCTCCTATATTAGCTTTTTACTCCCTGTTATCTGGGACTATGAATACATCATATTGGTATCTCGTTATATATACATATATTATATTTTTGCAGATGTATATTACTTATCCGCTCCTGAGGAAGTGGAGTGAATACACGAAATGCGTAGAGCTTTATGGACACAGTTATATATTTTTACACCTACGTTCCATTATAGGACAATATTTGTTATACTTTAATCATATGACAAATCAGTTCCCATCACCATATATCACAGTGTTATGATAGCATTGTTGTTGTATATACATGAAATACTAAATGTTACGGTATTTATTGTGTGTGTATATATAATTTTCCAATTCCCATGTGTGTATCATTGCAATGTGCAATTTTACCTGTTTTTGTACCCAAATAAATATGCCATCATGTTTTTGCCATTTATCTAGTCATGTGTCGTATACCTTATATAAAGTCCCAACCCTTTACTTTCATTACAATCCAATATGGCTACCTGGAGATGTTCTGTACACAGAATGTGTTCAGAACGCCCCCCAGAAACATTATTTCCTACTTGTGTGATTGGCTCACTGATTTTCCCAGAAGTCTGCACTAAGATACAAGTCAGATTTCAAGCATTTCCTGCAACACAAATTTGATTTTTGGTGAGATACTCCCAATAGGAAATTACGTACTGCAGGTACACAGCTGATTGATAATTATGAAACCACTCCCATTTGATTTATTTTCCACATGGACACAGACAAACATGCAGGGGTTTATTCAGAATAACAAAAGGTAGGAATCTAGAAAAAAAGTTTGTTTAAATCCCTGCAATGTACAGAGATCACCCAGAGGGGAATGTTTTTTTCTCAACAAAAATGGAGTTACTCTAAAAAAATGAGTGCTATTTTAAAATATGGCAACTCTATAAAACCTTGTGACCTTCTCTATTCCACAGGAGTCCATACAGGCAGTTTACCTCCATGTCTCATGAGTGCCAGCTCTTGCACATTGGGTCATGGTTTTGCCCCAGTACATCAGACTCTCCTGGGAGAGGAGGTCACCACCTCAGATTTCAAGCAGGAGTTCAGAAGAAAGAGTAAACCCATCGAGGAACCTATTGATATGGACTCCCCAGAGATCCGAGAGCTGGAAAAGTTTGCTAATGAATTTAAAGTGAGAAGAATTAAGCTGGGTATGGATCTTAAGATATAAAATTGTCTGTGTTTATTTCTAATATTACATTCAGTAGGACAGTAAAATTACTGTATATGATAGTTTACCTTTTGGGACCACAAGTCATTGATGCCTAGATGTCTGGTCCATATTTAGAACTGTCATCATCATCATAAAAATAATGAGGTTTAATCTGATTATATTTTACCTTCCCTGGTTCCTTTCTCCCCCTTCATCAAGGTACTAATGAAATGTTGCAATAAAACCTTTCCATTTTCAGTACATGCTTTATTTTAGACACAGTAACATCATCATTTATTCTCTGTGCTAGGGATGGGCCGAACAACTCCCTGTTCGGTTCGCAGCAGAACTCCCGAACAGAGGAAATGTTCTAACCCAAACAGCGAACCACTTTGAAGTCTACGGGAGCTGAACAGGAAAAATCAAAATTGCCCATTTGAAGGCTTATATGCAAGTAATTGGCCATAAAAACGGTGTAGGGGGTCTGGGTACTGCCCTGGGGGACATCAATACAATTTTTTTTTGTTTAAATTATCGTTTTTTTTAGGAGCAGTGATTTTGATTATAAGTACAACAATAAAAAAGGAAAAATCCCTTTAATCACTTCTGGACTGGGAGATTTTCAAGTTAATGACCAGGCCATTTTTTGCGATTCTGCACTGCGTTATTTTGAATGACACTTACGCAGTCGTGCGACGCTGTACCCAAATAAAATTGATGTCCTTTTTTCCCCACAAAAAAATCTAATTTTTTTATCATTTTAGGCCAATTTGTATTCTGCTACATTTTTTTGATTAAAAAAAAATCCCAATAAGCGTATTTTGATTGGTTTGCACAAAAGTTATTGTGTCTACAATCTAGGGGAAAGATTAATGTCATTATTATTTATTTATTTATTTTTACTAGTGACGGCGGTGATCAGCGATTTTTTTTTTTTTTTTTTTTTTTAGCAGGACTGCGACATTGCGGCAGACAGTTCCGACTGACATTTTTAACACTTTTGGGGGGACCAGGGACATTACTACAGTAATCAGTGCTACCAATATGCCTACTGTAATAATGGCACTGGCAGGAAAGGGGTTAACCCACTGGCGATCAAAGGGTAAATGTGAGCCTAGGGGGTGTTTTCTAATTGTGGGGGGCGGGCTTATGGAATCAACACAGAGAGAGAGAACAACGGTCTGCTGTGTTTACAACAGCAGACCGCTGTTCTTTCTCCACAGGGAGCGATCCCGGGCGCCCATTGGCAATCGCGGCCGCCGGCCCCGCAGATCAGCTTCTCCGCTGGTGAATGGGCGCCCTTAATGTGCCTGTAAAGTGGTGCATCTGTAGCATGCATAAAACATGCTACAGCAAAAATGACATTTCTAAAGAAAAAAAATGAGTCAATTCTCCAATAAAATGACTCATGGTTACAATTGCCAGCAACCGGCTATTGAAAAAATAAAGAAAAAAACGGCATAGGGTCCCCCCCCCAGATCCATACCAGACCCTTATCCAAGCATGCAGCCTGGCAGGTCAGGACAGGGGAGGGTATGAGCGAGCGCCTCCCCCCTCCTGAACAATACCTGGCCACATGCCTTCATGTTGATGGGAACAAGGGCCTCTTCCCAACAACCACAGATTGTTGGGATCCTCAGACGGGGGGCTTATCAGAATCTTGAAGCCCCCTTCAACAAGAGGGCCCCCAGATCCAGCCCCCCCCCCCCATGTGAAAGGGTATCGGGTACATTGTACCCATTCACCAAAAAAATTACAAAAAATAATAACTACAAGAAAAAGTTTTTGACAAGTCTTTTATTAAAAAATAAAAAAATAGTGTCCTTCAATGTAAATCCATTGTCAATCACGACGCCCACCGGACCCAAAAAATAAAAAAAATGAAAAATGCTCTCGCCTCCCAGGAGGCACCCCACCGTGTAAGGGGCCTGCTCTGCGCTTTGACAGTTCTTATATAGGCAAGGGACGAGGCCACCTGGCTACGTCACCCGGTGGCACTGCCCCCTTCTGACATCACTGTAGGGTGGTATAGGGATTGATTTACTAAAACTGAAGAGTGCAAAATCTGGTGCAGCTCTGCATAGAAACCAATCAGCTTCCCTGGTATAATGTGCTGTTGCAATGAAATGTGATATTTTTGTAACATTGATATATTAGGCTCAATTTACTAAAACAGATAAGTTATTATAAATCTGTTTAGTTTTTTATCTCATAAAAGTTTCCACCTATACATGTTCAATTTACTTGCCATTACAACAACTATTTGTAGTCATATGAATACTGTCTTGATAGGTTTGCAGTTGTGCCATACACTTTCCATTTTCAGGTGATGGATTGAACAATGAGATGTGAGATGTTTAAAGCTTGGAATATTTTTTTATAACCTAACCCTGCTTTAAACGTCTCCACAACTTTATTCCTGACCTGTCTGGTGTGTTCCTTGGCCTTCATGATGCTGTTTGTTCACTATAGTTCTCTAACAATTCTCTGTGGGCTTTACAGAACAGCTGTAATTATACCGATATTAAATTACACACAGGTGGATTCTATTTAATAATTAGGTGACTTCTGAAGGCAACTGAGTAAAGGGGGCTGAATGCAAATGAAAGCCACACTTTTCAGATATTTATTTGTAAAAAAATAAATAAAAAACATTTATCAGTTTCCTTTCTCTTCACAATTTTGTGCCACCTTGTGTTGGTCTGTCACATAAAATCCTAATAAAATACATTTACATTTTTGGATGTAACATGACAAAATGTGGAACAAATTTAAGGGGTATGAATACTTTTTCAAGGCACTGTAGTTTTAAAAATGGAAAACTAGCTTATCTTGTATTCAAAGGTTAGCAACACTTAGTCCAGCTATATAAAGCTTGGTCTAATTAGTATTACATGAACATGCACTATGGACAATTAACATTTTACATATTTTAACCACTTGACCTCTGGAAGATTTACCCCTCTTCATGACCAGGCCATATTTTGCTATATGGCACTGCGGTACTTTAACTGACAATTGCGCGGTTATGCAACGCTGTACACAAATTAAATTGATGTCCTTTTTTACCCACAAATAGAGTTTTCCTTTGGTGGTATTTAATCACCCCTTGGTTATTTTTATTATTTGCGCTATAAACAAAATAAGGCTGACAATGTTTTTTACTTTCTGCTAGAAAACATATCCATTAAAAATGTCAAAATCTAATATCTTCATAAATTTAGGCCAATATCTATTCTGCTACAAATTTTTGAAAAAAATACCAATAAGCGTATATATAGATTGATTGGCGCAAAAGGTATAGCATCTACAATCTATGGTATATATACTAGAATTTTTCATTCATTTATTTGTATACTAGCAATGGCGGCGATCAGCGACTTATAGCGGGAATGCGATATTGCGGCGGATCTGACACTTTGTGGGAACCAGTGACACTAATAAAGTGATCAGTGCTAAAAATATGCACTGTCACTGTACTAATGACACTGGCTGGGAAGGGTTCAAACATCTAGGGCACTCAAAGGGTTAAATGTGTGCCTAGCCAGTGTTTTTGTATTTACTATGTGGTGTTTTTACTAAGGGATGAGCTGGATTTTATTTCCTGCTTGTCAGGGAAACAAAATTCAGAACATCTCCAATGACAGACAGAACTCTGTTCTGTCTTTCTCCTTGCATCCTTTGGCTAGCAAATGCTGTGCTAGGACAAATCACAGTAAAAGCGATGCACCCCCTACCCAGAAGTGCACAGGAGAGCCACTTTGCCACCGTAAAATGTCGTTATACAGTTGGTAACTGGTTAACGAACAGCTAAAACATAAAACAAGCCATTCCTGACCTCTCTAGCTGATTTTAATGTGAAGTTATTTCTTCTCAAAGATCATCAACGATCACAACCAACACTCCATAGCTGGTTAATAAAGATCAGCTAAAGTTCAGGTTGAACCCAGTTCAGCCCCAACCCATGGGAAATTATCACATGATTACAGGCTGATGACCCAATCAGTTCCAGCTAGGGAATTCCTCGCCGCACAGCTACACATAACCAAGAGGTTTGGATGCTGGTGACATCATTAACCTTATATGGGCACGTGGCCATATTTGGACAATGTCAATGAACATTCGCTCATCACCACTGTTAAACAGCTTAGAAACACCGACTGGTTGTTTACATTAGAAGGCTATCAGGCTGCCAAGATTCTGTTCTCATTAATAAAAATTACCATGTCTGTATTGTGAATTGTGAAAATGAATTTCTCCTCAATGCATATAGATACAGTGGTGAATGAAGGAAATTTATAGAAAAAGCTTTGCTGACACATACATCTTTTTTATAATCTCAAGCAGGTTATACTCAGACAAATGTTGGCGAAGCTCTTGCTGCTGTACATGGTTCCGAATTCAGCCAAACAACTATTTGCCGCTTTGAAAACTTACAGCTGAGTTTTAAGAATGCCTGCAAATTAAAATCTATCTTGTCAAAATGGCTGGAAGAAGCAGAGCAAGTCGGAGGTATGAACACACTTTTTTCCTGTGGATAGTGATAATGCCTAAAGAAAAGCCACATTGCTCTATCCTTACATTATTATATCCTTATCGGAGTAATCTTACATTTCTGAGCAATAACAACCTCCATGTGAATATGGATTATTTTGTACTAGATTGATAGTATCCTGACTAGATATAAGGCTTTTATTAGCACATGTGACCCTGTGGAGGGCTGCTACTGCACAGTCAGTGATCACTGGAGAAGCTGTGTGACAATTTTATGGATTTTTTAAAGCTTTTACCAGCTTTAAATTGAAAACATGGCTTGTAAATGAATAGAGCACAGCTAAAAAAGCCTTAAACAGATGGCCAGAGTCCAGGGTGCTAAACAGATGAATGGAGCACTGTTGGACATAAGCAGAAGTAACAGGCCCCTAACAGGTTAGCCATAGACAAGTACAGTGCAAATGTGGTTCAAACAATACATAGTAATATTTCAAGGCATGAACAGTCAGACAGAAGTCAATGACAAAAGAAAAGGGGCGCACCGACCTAGTGCATCACCACTAAAACCATTTATTAAAATATTAGAAAGTATACAGTATACTCACAAGGCAGGTGTGATAATACACACATCAATATTGCACATAAAATCTCCAAGGTAGCCAAAGTCCCACACAAAGCTGAATGGCTTGCTGCATGCCGCATGGGGCTGCTATGGCTGGGCTGACGCGTTTCAGGGGCGAGCGGCAACTTTTCTGGCTCTAAGGGGGCTCGCCCCTGAAACGCGTCAGCCCAGCCATAGCAGCCCCATGCGGCACACTGCAAGCCATTCAGCTTTGTGTGGGACTTTGGCTACCTTGGAGATTTTATGTGCAATATTGATGTGTGTATTAAATTACTGCGTTTAGGCATGTTTACACGCTGTTACACGCATTTGGAGTTTCAAATGCCAGTCATCTACCGTCTGAACGCATTTTTTGGCTTTAACAAAAATGTCATTAAACTCAACTGCCTCGAAACAACTTTAAACATCTCAGTGAATATGGACAGATAAGATAACATAGAGGAGAGTTCAGGGGCTGCTGAAAAAAATGCCCAACTGCTCCGAAATGTCCATTTATTAGCAGCAGTGTACATGAGGCCTAACCCATAGTGAGGGGTCATAAAGAACTATTGCTTAGCTCTAAACAGCTTACACTAAGGATAACATGTTGTGTTGTCTCTAAACAGCATTGTACAATGAAAAAATTGGAGGAAATGAGCGTAAAAGAAAACGCAGAACAACTATAAGGTAACAACGACTGCTTTGGTGGGCCCTTGTAGGCATTTTATTAAATCAGTACAGATATGTTCACTGCAAATTGAAATGTTCTCAAAGTCTACATCATATTTTATCTAGCAACAAATTATTTACCATTAATACTGCTTTTTGTAATATTTCAAGAATATTTACCAACCCTTTAGTTCTCAATTCCTCTAAAATCTGTCTGTTAGACAAAAATCAATGTGATGGGTGCCGCACTAAAAAACGTAAATAAGCCCCAATAGCTTAAAACAAATGTGCAAAAATAACAATAATTAAATGTTACAATTATGAGCATAAAAGAATAATAGATACATAAAAAAATCCTTATTTTACTATTCAACAGTTCGGTGCAAACCTCTATCCCCTATCTATTTATTCATGGCTGTGATATACCTTAGTATTCAAAATAATTAACAACAAAAATATACAGTATATAAGTATTCTGTGCTTCCTATTTCCTGGTGAAATCAGCTCTTTTAACACTGGGACTTAAAAGAATATTATTGTTTTATTCCACAGTTACACAAAATGTTTTATATATATATATATATATATATATATATATACACACACACACACACACACACACACACACACAGGTGCATCTCATAAAATTAGAATATCATAAAAAAGTAAATTTACTTCATTTTAAATAGATGTGTTACACAGAGTGATCTATTTCAAGCGTTTCTTTATTTTAATCTTGATGATTATGGCTTACAGCTAATAAAAACCCAAAATTCAGTATCTCAGAAAATTAAAATATTACATAAGACTAATGAAAAAAAAAAGGATTTTTAATACAGAAATGTTGGCTTACTGAAAGTATGTCCATGTACAGTATAGTATGCACTCAATACTTGGTTGGGGCTCCTTTTGCATGAATTACTGCATCAATGCAGCGGGGCATTGAGGTGATCAGCCTGTGGCACTGCTGAGGTGTTATGGAAGCCCAGGTTGCTTTGATAGCGGCCTTCAGCTCGTTTGCATTGTTGGGTCTGGTGTCTCTCGTCTTCCTCTTGACAATACCCCACAGATTCTCTATGGGGTTTAGGTCAGGTGAGTCTGCTGGCCAATCAAACACAGTGATACCATGATCGTTAAACCAGATATTGTAACTTTTGGCAGTGTGGGCAGGTGCCAAGTTTTGCTGAAAAATGAAATCAGCGTCTCCATAAAGCTGGCCAGCAGAGGGAAGCATGAAGTGTTCTAGAATTTCCTGGTAGAGGGCAGCCCTGACTTTGGACTTGATAAAACACAGTGGACTAACGTTAGCAGAAGGCATGGCTCCTCAAATCATCACTGACTGTGGAAACTTTACACTGGACCTCATGCAACTCCACTCTTTCTCCAGTCTCTGGGACCTTGATTTCCAAACGAAATGCAAAATTTTCCACAGTCAGTAATGATTTGGGGAGCCATGTCACCTGCTGGTTTTGGTCCACTGTGTTTTATCAATTCCAAAGTCAGCGTAGCCCTCTACCAGGAAATTCTAAAGCACTTCATGCTTCCCTCTGCTGACCAGCTTTACGGACATTCTGATTTCGCTTTCCAGCAGGACTTGGCACCTGCCCACATTGCCACAAGTACCAATATCTGGTTTAATGATCAAGGTATCACTGTGCTTCATTGGCCAGCAAACTCGCCTGACCAAAACCCCATAGAGAATCTGTGGGGTATTGTCAAAAGGAAGATGAGGGACACCAGAACCAACAATGCAGACAAGCTGAAGGCCACCATCAAAGCAACCTGGGCTTCCATAACACATCAGCAGTGCCACAGGCTGATCGCCTTCATGCCATGCTGCATTGATGCAGTAATTCATGCAAAAGGAGCCCCAACCAAGTATTGGATGCACACGATACTGTACATGAACATACTTTTCAGTAAGCCAACATTTCTGTAATAAAAATCCTTTTTTTTAATTGGTCTTATGTAATATTCAAATTTTGTGAGATACCGAATTTTGTGTTTTCACTAGCTGTAAGCCATAATCATCAAAATTAAAAGAAAGAAATGCTTGAAATATATCACTTTGTGTGTAACACATCTATATGAAATAATTGAGTTTCACTTTTTGAATGATCTGAAACTTTTAGATGATATTCTAATTTTATGAGATGCACCTGTATATAATAATTTTTGTCATTAATTATTTTGAATACTAATAGATAGGGGTTAGAGGTTTGCACATTACTGTTGAATAGTAAAATAACATTATTTATTTTTCTTTTATGCACATAATTGTAATATTTAATTACTGGTAATTTTGCATATTTGTTTTAAGATTTAGGCTTTTTTTTATGTTTTTTGCACGCACAGCACCCATCACATTGATTTTCATATGCACTGGTGATCCCACTATTAAGGGGGTTCATGCAGTTTGGTGCCTAGCAGCTTTGTAATTTTTCATTTAAAACCTGCCACTTAAGGCCCCTTTCACACTTGCGTGACATGTTCTGCGACTTGGGACTGCAAAGTCGCATGACAAGTCATACACTATGATTTCAATGAGTACCGTTCATATCTGTGTGACTTCAAGTCACAGCGACTTCAAAGTAGTCCCTGCACTACTTTGGTCCGACTTTATTGCGTTTTGAGGTCCAGAGACCTCAAGATTACACAGACATTGCTTCAAGTCCAGTCAAAATCACACTCTAACCCTATAGAGGTACTCCTAATGAAAGCAAGAACTGGCCTTGCTGTCAATAATTGAAATGATATGCACCTGTAAAACAGGTGTGGAAAAATTGGTCTTTGGATGTCTGGGGTGTCTTCACACCTAACCCTATAAAGGTACTCTTGATAAAAGCAAGAATTGGCCTTGCTGACAAAAATTTAAATTATATGCACCGGTCACCCACAAAACTAGGCAGCCTCGAAGTCTTGCAGAGATTTCACATCCCAAAAAACGTAATCAGTGACATCGGCATTAGGGACTTCATAGCTGCTGGTAATCAGGACTGATTAATTTTAATGAATGTCAGACGATCCACGGAGTCTGTGGACAGATGCATTCTATTATCAGTAACAAAACCTCCAGCAGCACTGAATACCCGTTCAGAAAGCATGCTGGATGCAGGGCAGCTTAGCAGCTCAATCGCATACTGAGCAAGTTCTTGCCAGTGGTCTATGCCGATGACCCAGTAACTCTGTGGATCGTCAACTGGAAAGTTCTCCATCTCTGTTTTCGCCCCTAGATAATTATCTCCCGTATAATGCAGATGCTGCCAATGGGATGTGGAAGCTGTGAGCTCTGGGTGGCAAGGACTAAAAAAATTGTGAAATGCATCACTTAGGCGGCCCCCCTTCTCCACCGCTCCTTTCTTGACCAACAGAAGCCTCAAAACTACGTTTTCCACAACACTGTAAGCTACCAGTCGGGAAAAGCATTTGATAAACTCCTCTTTAAAGTGTCCTCAAGAGATTTCATCTTCTGCACCCTCTGTGGGGACAGAATGAGTTCTGACACTTTCCCCTTGTAACGGTGGTCAGGGAGGTTTGCCAACCAAAAAGGATCCTTCTTCGTGATGCCACGTAATCTTGGGTCTTTTCGCCAGCTTTGAAGCATGAGGGAGCCCATGCACTGCAAGTTTGCGGAGGAATGAGTAGCAGACTCCTCTGGGTCACTAAGGATTACAGTATCTGGACTGGAACTGCTTCCTCCCAGCCACGTACTATTGCCAAGGGTTCTGAGGATGGAAAACTATCTGTTGAGGGTTGACATATGTCTTCCTCTGCTTCAATGCCTCCAAAACTGCCAGAATTCTCCTCCTCCTCCCACTGCTCTGCCTCGAGTGCCCTATCCATAATGCTATGCAGAGTCTGATCCAGCAGGAATACAACAGGGACTGTGTCACTGATGCATGCATTGTCACGGCTCGTCATCTTTGTGTCCTCCCCAAATGGTGACAGTACAATGCATGCACACTTTATCAGCAGCCATTGGCATGGGGAAAAAAGCCGAGCCAGCCTGAGGCTGTCGTTGTGCCATACTACACAGGTACTATTTGACGGCCCTCTGCTGCATGTGCAGCCACTTCAGCATTGCCAAAGTTGAGTTCCACCTGGTGGGCATGTCAAATCAGGCGGTTTATGGGCAGGTACATTTCCCGCTGAATTTCAGCCAACTGAGCACTGGCTGTGTATGACAGCCTGAAATGGCTGCAGACTCTTCTGGCCTGTTTTAGCAGATCTTCCAACCCTGGGTACCTATTTAGGAAACGCTGCACCACCAAATTAAGGACATCTGCCAGGCATGGCACATGTGTCAACTTTCCCTGTCTAAGGGCAGACAGGAGGTTTGTGCCCCTGCAGAGCTGCAAGAATCTCTGCTCCGGTGTGGTTCCTGTACACTAGACACACCAACTAAAGCACTACATGGCACCATTTAGCCTAACTCATTGAATAACCCCTTGAATGCTTAAGGGGTACTTGTGGTTCGTAGGACAATTCAGCAGAGGAGGACATGGAGACAGTAACATGGACTTTGCGGTTGACTGCCTTGATCAACGATGGCACAACATTGCCTTTCATGCGATGGTACAGAGCTGGAATGGCCTTACTTGAAAAAAAATACCAACTAGGAACCTGACATTGTGGTACAGCGCATTCTGCAAATTCACGAAAGGGGGCAGAATCCACCAGACGGAAAGGCAGACGTTGTAAAGCTTTGAAAAGCTTGCATGTTGGTGTCAGTGACTGTATTGTTTTCCGCTGCAGCAGATAGGGCAGAGAAATTTGCCGGCTATAGTCTACAGCTGGTGGAGTGCTACTAGCAGTTCTGCAGTGAGGACCTGGGACATCCCGCGCTATACCATGATCCCTGTCAGTGGAGGCTGCTAAGAGTTCATGAGGTATAGCGGGGGTAGACTGAGGTGAGAAGGGAGGAGGAACAGAATTGTGTCCCTTTTGTGTGGCTTTCAGGTGCTCTTGCCAACAGGCTGAGTGATGGGAGGTTAAATGCCTTGTCAATCATGTGGTACCCAAATGGCTGGTGTTTTTGCCACACTTGATGTGCTTGAGACAAAGTTTGCAAATTGCAACAGTGCGATTGGCTGCACATGTGCTAAAAAAGGTCCAGCCAACTGAGCTGTGTGGAGGGTGCCGGGACATAACAGCTCCAAAATGTGATGGAATAGGGTGGCTGCTCTCTATTCTTCAGTGATGGCTTCCTTGTTGGGGTTGTGCCTGATCCTCACTTTCCTCCTCTGCTCTATCCGGCACCCAAGTCGCGTCAGTGACCACATCATCATCGCCTCCTTCGTCCTCATAACCACTGGAGACAACCAGGCAATATGCTGTGGCTGGGGGAACATGACTGACAATTTGTGTACCAGTGTTCTCTCCTCTCCTTCCTCAGCCTAAAAACCAACATCTGAATCAAGTAATGGCTGTGCATCATCAAGGAGCAAGTGGCTGACACTGTGTTCAAATAACTCAGCTGACTCCTCAATGCCTTATTCTGGGGCTATGGCAAGAAAAGCTGTGGACAAGGAGGCAGATTTAGCCACTCTGGCAGCTGCAGTGGACTGCACACTAGTCTCTGATTGGGTGACGGACGATGAGCAGGGTGAGGATGGTTTAGTAAGCCAGTCCACTACCTCCTCTGCATGCTGTAGCTGGATAGCAAGGGCAACATCAACAAACAGAGGAAATTATGCCCTGCCTGGGGACTGACCACATCCACCTTTGCCTGTGGACACATAGGCTGCTGGCCCCCTCCCAGTGCCATGGAAATGTCTGCCTCTCCTTGTTGGCCTCCCAGACATAATGGGAAGGTGCTTATTACCAAAATGTAATAAAGATGTGGAAATGTGTACGCTGATGTACATTAATCAATGGAAAATGGTGTTTGGTTCACTTTTAACCTGAGTACTCACTACACAGACACACTCCACTGACACACTACAATATACTGCACTAACACACAGAAATATATTGCGTTAAACATGCACTAATGCACAGAAATATACTGCGTTAAACATGCACTAACTCACAGAAATATACTGAACGCACAAAAATATACTGCGTAAAATGGCACGTAATGCACTGAAATATACTGCGTTAAACGTGCAGTAACACACAGAAATATACTGCTTTAAACAGCACATAACACACTGAAATTTACTGCGTTAAACGTACAATAACGCAAAGAAATTTACTGGGTTAAACATGCAGTAACGCACAGAAATATACTGTGTTAAACGTGCACTAACGCACTGAAATCTACTGCAGTAAAAGGCATGTAATGCACTGAAATGTACTGCGTTAAACGTGCATTAAATGTGCACTGACGCACAGAAATACACTGCATCAAACCGCACATAATGCACAGAAATATACTGTGTTAAACGTGCAATAATGCACAGAAATGTACTGCATTAAACGGCAGGTAGCACACTGAAATATACTGCGTTAAACGGCACGTAATGCACAGAAATATACTACGTTAAATGTGCAATAATGCACAGAAATATACTGCGTTAAACGTGCACTAACGCACAGAAATATGCTGCGTTAAATGGCACATAAGCACTGAATTATACTGCATTAAACGGCACATAATGCACAGAAATATACTGTGTTAAACGTGCAATACTACACTGAACTATAATGCAGAAAACCTGCCCTGACAAAACAAACTAACACTAAAGAAAAAATTAATGGTCACTCACTACACTCACTGAACTATCACTAGATTCACACTAAAATAGAAATGAAGGTTTACTACACTCACACTGACTGAACTATCACTAGATTCACACTAAACTGATATTTTACACTGACAATATAGAATCAGAACAGTAAAATTTAGCATAGTAACTCTCTAGTAGCAGTGAACAGAGCCCTGCTGTCTCTCCACGCTGATATCACACTACAAATTAGGGATCGACCGATTATCGGCAACACCGATATATCGGGGGCCGATATGCACTTTCCCCGATATATTGGAATCTGGCTTTTGATTTACCGATATTGCCGACATTTAGGGAAAGTGCTTGTACTGGAGTGATGCCTGCAGCTAGAGGCATCACCCTGGTACCGGCGTCCATAGCTGACGGTCGGCTGTCTTGTAGTGACAACCGATGCGGCTGACAAGGAGCTCGCCCGGGTCTCCCATCCCACCGGGAGACCAGGGAATCCTACCTCCACCGCCGCCGAAGACCCAGTCAAAGCCGCATTCGGCTCTGATCGGGTCTCCATGTAAAAAACCCGGAAGTAATGTCATGACATCACTTCTGGGTACTCAGCGCCAAATTAAAAAAAAATACAGCATTCAAAACATCCAAACTTGGTGTTTTGAATGCTTTTCAGTGCCGAGGAGGGGTTTGGGGTCTTTTAGACCCCCGGATCCCTCCACAACAGTACCTTTGGAAAAAAAAAAAAAAACATTTTTACATGTCCGAAAATATCGGCAGATATCGGCCGATACCGATATCCGATGACCAAAATATCGGTATCGGCATTAAAAAATCGATATCGGTCGATCGCTAATACAAATGGCGCTATTGAAAGAATACTTTTATAGTGTGGGGTGGGACTAAGAGCAATGAGCCATGATTGGATAGAGTCATCATTATTTTCTCCAATCATGGCTCTGACAGTTCTCTGGGCCCTGATTGGGCAAAGCTTTCATTGCTTCAGCCAATCAGGGCTTTGAATGCACTGTGCGGCGGCGTAGTGCATTGTGGCCATGGCGGGCCAAACAAATGGTCGGATGCCCCGCTAATTCGGGTGTTCTCCGAACGGGTGAACAGCCAATGTTCAGCCTGAACTCATGCCTGGCCGAACCGTTTGCCCATCCCCAATGGTCACCATTAAATTTAACGGACCTAGAGCAGTTCTGCAAAGAAGAGTGGGCAAATATTGCATAGTCTAGATGAGCACGGTTAGCAGAGACCTATCCCAACAGAGCCTGTAATTAAAGCAAAATGTGGTTCAACAAAATACTGACAAAAGGGGGTAATCCTTTTTCCAACTCAGTGATTCTGCTTTAATTGAATTTGTTTTTTTTTTTATTTTTTTTCAGACAGGTTGGTGTTTTATCTTTCACTTAGATATTATAAGTTGAACTGAGTAAATACAGCTGTATAAAACAAAAACTATGCCTATATTTATTTCAGGCTGCTAGGTAACAAAATGTAACTATTTCAAAGGACAGGGGGGGGTTATTTTTTTTATACCCACTGTATATGCAACAACAAGCAATCAGTTCTAAACTTCAGGAAACTTGATGATATACAGCAGGGGTAATGAATTAAAATTCAAGGAGGTCCGGTTGCTAAAATTTTCTTTGGGCCGAGGTCCGAATCTGAAGTCTTTGCTATGACTCAGAAAGAATGGCAAAACAAAACGTGTCCATCAGCGTTGCTCTTAACATAAAATATGCCCATCAGAGTGCCCCCTAACATAAAATATGCCCATCAGAGTGCCCCCTAACATAAAATGTGCCCATCAGAGTGCCCCCTAACATAAAATATGCCCTTAGCATAAAATTTGCTCATCAGCGTGACCCTTAACATAAAATAAGGGACACGCTGATGGGCATATTTTATGTTAGGGGGCACTCAGATGGACACATTTTATGTTAGGGGGCACTCAGATGGACACATTTTATGTTAGGGGGCACTCAGATGGACACATTTTATGTTAGGGGGCACTCTGATGGGCATATTTTATGTTAGGGGGCACTCTGATGGGCACATTTTATGTTAGGGGGCACTCTGATGGGCACATTTTATGTTAGGTTGCACTCTGATGGGCAAAACAAAACGTGTAAATCAGCGTTGCTCTTAACATAAAATATGGCCATTAGAGTGCCCCTTAACATAAAATATGCTCCTCAGCGTGCCCCTTAGCATTAAATATGCCCATCAGAGTGCCCCTTAGCATAAAATGTGTCCAGAGTGCCCCTTAGCATAAAATATGCCCATCAGAGTGCCCCCTAACATAAAATGTGCCCATCAGCGTGCCCCCTAACATAAAATGTGCCCATCAGCGTGCCCCCTAACATAAAATATGCCCATCAGAGTGCCCCTTAGCATAAAATAGGCCCATCAGCGTGACCCTTAACATAAAATAAGGGGCACGCTGATGGGCATATTTTATGTTAGGGGGCACTCTGATGGGCACATTTTATGTTAGGGGGCACTCTGAAGGGCACATTTTATGTTAGGGGGCACTCTGATGGGCAAAACAATACGTGTAAATCAGCGTTGCGCTTAACATAAAATATGCCCATTAGAGTGCCCCTTAACATAAAATATGCCCATTAGAGTGCCCCTTAACATAAAATATGCCCATTAGAGTGCCCCTTAACATAAAATATGCCCATTAGAGTGCCCCTTAACATAAAATATGCCCATTAGAGTGCCCCATAACATTAAATATGTCCATTAGAGTGCCCCTTAACATAAAATAAGGGGCATGCTGATGGGCACATTTTATGTTTAGGGACGGCACTCTGATGGGCACATTTTTTTTTATGGGGCACTCTAATGAGCACTACAAAATATGCCCATCAATCTGCAGACTTTTAAAACCTCCCATCCGCTTTAAGTGCAGCTATGGCCACATTACATTCTCCCCTTGTGCTCCACATACCTGGAGCCAGGAGCCGAGCCAGAAGCCGCGAGCAGGGGGGCGGGGCGCGCACATAATGTCACGCCCCAACTCGCTGCCTGGCTGAATGGGAGCCGCAGTCAGGAGCGGGGGGCGGGGCGCGCGTGTGACGTCACGCCCCTACTCGCGGCCCGACAGGACACCGGCCGGGAGCCGCAGCGCACACACAGTACGTCAGTGGTTGCTGGGACACCCGCGGTCCCAGCAAACCATTGAATCAATACAGGAGGCGGCCTCGCGGTCCGGGTGAAAGCATCGTGCGGGCCGCCAATGGACCGCGGGCCGCCATTTAGTGACGGCTGATATACAGTATAGAACTAAGGGAGAGGGGAGGTGGGTGGAGTTTGTAGAGCTGGCATGTATAGTCTGGAAATTACTAAATGACACAAAGTGTAGACAAACGCATGAGAGGCAGGGCAGCACTTTTTGGCCTATGTATAAATCTGGTTTGGATTTAGACAAACCATTGTTTTTTTTATAATTTTGCTTTTGTTTTTGATTCAAGAATATTGTTAATTATCCCAAATACATCACAGACGACAACAAGAAATGTAAAGCTCCTGCATTCGCCGTCTGATGTGAACTCACTCTATTTACCTTTTAGGACTTTTTTTGGGGGGTCTGTGTTTTATTTGTTCATCTGTCCGTGCTGGTGTAACTCTCTACTTATTCTCAGACTTCAGCCCGTTTGTTCTGCATTTGGGTTAGGCCCCTCTGTCTTGCATCTAAGATAATAGGTCAGCTCCCCTTTTGCTTTAGGATCCACAATTAGAATCTAGGAGTGCACTCTTGACTTGTATGGCATGACCATAACTGCATTGGCTTTGTTTTTTCATACTGCTTATCTGTCATTACCAATTTTGCCTTTTGTGCCAGTCTTTTTGCATGTGCGTCCTCTGTTTTTCCTTTCTGTGAGTACTGGGAGTTGTCCTGCTTCACATGTCTATCTGAACCTTCAGTCGTTCTGGGCAAAAGCTCCTGGTTCCTGCACCCCAGGCAGAACCATTCTTCGTCAGCTTACAAAACAGTTTTGCCTATCCAGAACCTGGACCTGTTCTCTTGCTGTGCCCTGGATTTCCATTATAGGCCTATCATCAGGTCCCTTCATCTCAGGAATTCCCAGAGCCACTAGATAGGCCCAGTAGTCCTCTGCTAGCACGGACACTCTGCATTCAGGGTCACCAAATAAGTATCTCTAAGGCCCCTGTTTTGCTGGCAGTGGCTCAGTTTTCTGGTGCAAGGGTAGTCTGGCTGAGGCATGTATTGAAGGTATGCTGCACATCCGGAGGGCTATTTAAAAGTAGTGTTTTACATTTTCTGATTTCAAATCTCTTTCATGCAGTGGTTATTCATATGCAAAAACTGGGAAAGAAACTAGATGTGTTGGATACATCAACCAATTCAATCACATGTGAGATTTTCTTGTTTTGTTTGAAACATGAAACCAAGTATCTGGCCATTAGCAATACCACAACATTTCCTTTCTTACATTTTTTGTATGTTAAGTCTGTTATTACTTATTTTCTGTGGTTTGCCAAAAAACTCATGCATTGATTTTAACATGAACAGCATAGCTGCGAAAGAGGCCCTGGAATCACATTTTGGAGAACAAAGCAAACCTTCATCCCAAGAGATCATGAGGATGGCGGAAAGTCTCAATCTTGAGAAAGAAGTTGTCCGAGTTTGGTTCTGCAATAGAAGACAGAGAGAAAAGAGAGTGAAAACCAGCCTACACCAGAATAGTTTCAGCACCTTCACAAAAGATCATCATGAATGCAGATGAAGAGGACAACTGTAAAGAAATGCACCTTATAATTATTTAATGTCTACAACTGTACCACTGTTAGGCTATGATGACTTGACTCCGAATGCAGATCCCTATTGTAGTGTATTTACTATTCAATGGCTAGCTGAACTGGCATTATTACTAAAGACTATTGATGATAGATGTAGAGCAGGAGTACTGAATTCAAATTCACAAATTGCATGTTTGATTCTTAATGGCACTTTGAAGCATCAACAAACCCTGCACTTATTTGTGAGTGCCAAACCAGCTGGGTGCAGCGCAATTTAAATAAAAGGGACAGGGACTTCTTATTGTGCATTTCTGAATGTAACACAGACCATTTAAATGAATGGACTGCCTACATGCAGAACCCAGGTAGCAAAGCTGTTCGCGTCACCCCCCCCCCCGCCAATAATATCACCTCCCCTTCACATACCTGTTCTCTGCCTCCTTTATATCAGCTTTCTCCTCCTTCACATTACTGTCCACAGCCCCCCTTCATATTACCCCACCCCCCTCCTTCACATTCCTGTCCTTTTCCTCACTTTTATATCACCTCCCTCCTCCTTCAGATTCCTGTCCTCAGCCCAATTTATATCACCGCCTACTTCATATTCCTGCCCCCCCCTTTCCATTCCTGTCCTCACCGCACCCCCCCCCCCCAACCCCTTTACATTGTTGTCCTCAGCCCCCCTTTACATTCCTGTCCTAAACCCCTCCCCCATCACATTTCTCTCCTAACCCCCCCCCCGCCCTTTGTATCACCCCCTCCTCCAGATTCCTGTCCTCTGCCCCCCTTCACTTCATCCCTAGCTTCCCCCACATCCTTCAAAGCAGTGACAGCTCTCTTTAATGTCTTGCCTACACGAGGCAGAAGGCAGGGGGCACATCAATCTAGAGCTGACATCAGTAACAGGACAGCTTTACATGGACAGCTAGAGGTTGAAATCAGGGGCAGGGCAGCTCTGCATGGATGGCAGAAGGATGACATCAGGGGCAGGACAGCTCCTGAAGGTGGGTGGGAGCTGCACAACTTTTCCTGGTTACCAGCTTGTGAGTGGTTACTAGCAATCAACCACCTGCTAGTTAACCTGTGTGTTTCTGCAATATAATTGTGTGAAATTCCTTCGGTACAGCACCGCTCGGCGCTCAGCTGATCTCCCGCTGCTCTCCTTCTCTTCTCCCAGCTGTCAGCGGGGGATCTCAGTCCCTCCGCAGTGCTCAGAGCGGGTCACGAAAGCGCCGAGCAGTGCTGTAACGAAGGCATTTCACACAATTATAATATAATACTCTGCGCTTCCGTGACCCGCTCTGAGCATTGCGAAGGGGAGGGACTGAGATCCCCCACTGACAGCTGGGAGACGAGCACTGCGGAGGGGAGGGACTGAGATCCCCCGCTGACAGCCGGGAGAAGAGGAGAGCAGCGGGAGATCAGCTGAGCGCCGAGCGACGCTGTCCCGAAGGTATTTCAAACAATTATATTACAGAAACACACACTGGACATTAAACAGTAATAGTGTGGATTCTAGGATTTTACAAACTTTTTTACTAGGTTCACACAGGGGATTCCTGACAGGCAGGGAAGGAGAGAAGACAACACATTACACAATAAGCCCTACTGTGTCTTTTGGTGCCAAAAATAATATAAGACCCGGTCTTATTTTCGGGGAAACACGGTATGTATGTATTCTGTGAATTGTGTTGTACCTCTACTGTCTGCTCTCGAATTGTAAAGCGCTGCTCAAACTGTTGGCACGATCCTATATAATAATAGTAATAATATTAAAAAGCCTTTCCCTCACACTCCCATTGTTACGCACAATGAAGAAAGTCAGATCAGCATATGGGGCATTCTTCTCTCTTATTTGTTGCCAGAGTCAAATAGCACCTTTAGCAATAATTGAACAGGTGGATTGCACATGTAGCCTTCAGTCACACTGACTATGTGAAAAAGCCAAAAGAACTGTAAATCTGCTTATGCGTAGATCAGCTGGCTTTCTTATTTCAGTCAGTTGAGCTGAAGGGAGAATACATAAGCTTTCAGCTCCCTTGGTACTCAGAGCAGGGCCAGAGAGAGGTGGTATGTTTCCGTGTGACCAAAACCTAATTAAATTGAACTTGAAGAACATGGCAAACTACAAAATACCATAAAACTGTATGCGTTTGGGAGGCTTATATTAGATGCCATAGCAAAGATGGGCAAGGGATCATCCCAGAGTCATATGACTTCATTCCAACCTGAATAAATTGCGATGTGTAACTGCACATGCCTAAGGTCAATCCTTAAATGTAGCCATGTATACTCATTACATAATCAGGCTGTGTTTCCCTCTCTCAATTGTGCCGTTGAGTAGTTTTGTCTTACTGTTATAGTCTCCCAATCTGATTTACTAAAAATTTACAGTCAAAAATATTTTATTGAAAGCATATGAAACTGCAATCCCCAGTAGACTGATGTGCTTTAATAAATACATTGTTTGAAACCACTAAAAATATATATATATATATATATATATATATATATATATATATATATATATATATATATATATATATATATATATATATATTTCCACCATAAAGGCACTTACCATGTAATAATGAAGATACCATATTGCTTTATTTTCCATAGCTGGAATGTAAAATACACTGTTGCAGCCCTTGGGGTTTTTCTGTTAAATGTGAGATCTGCTTACTTTATTGTATTTATTCTTTAGCATATATTATTGTTACCTGCACTGGAATGTTTTTGATTTATTTATTACATTTTAATAAATGTTGCCGTTCTCAGACCTGTATTTTTTGTTCTACATATAGCAAGTTGCAGTTATACAATATCACCAGAAGGTGTCAGCATTATTTCATCATTTTGCATAGTTACTAGTTATACAATACTACCACAAGATGTCAACATTGCTTCATCAATTTGCACTATTTCCATTTGCAAGAGAAACTCATGCTTAGTAGAGCGCTAGCACAAATACACAAATGGAATACCACACGTGCTACCTGCAAAATTTGAAATCGGAACCCAAGTTTAATTTTTAGACCTGGTCTGCAGAAAAATATAAATAATCATTTTACTAAATGAAAACCAAGGCATGTTTTTTTATTTCTAGAGTTTAGGTCAACATGAAACAAGAATTCAGATTTGATTTAGTTGTTATGGGAAGCATTTTTTTTTTTTTTTTCTGTTTTTCTAGTTTTAGAGTGTGCAGTAATAATAGCAATCTGGTCAGAATCCATCTTGTATTGTTCAATTTTACCTTAACGCAGACTTTTTCTAATAGCGCTGTTGTCCTATAGGATACCCCCTTCTACTTACCTCAGATCAAGTGGTGACTTCCTCCAACAGATTTTGGGACACATTTATGCAAAACAAGACTTGTTTTTTCAGTCAAGTAAATTCTGATTGGTTGCTTTTGATTTAATGGTTACTACAAGTAAAATACAACATTAAATGTATTGCAAAAATTAAATACAAAAAAACATGCATGAAACACATACATGCATAGTATGCTTCCCAGTATACACATTTTTTCCAATAACTACCATAGGCCTGATTGAAACAAAGCCGTGCAAAGTGCAGTGGAAATATGCAAGGTGCAGTATCCCATATCAAACAGATTTCAGATCATCATTACTGGCCTATTATTATTATGAGCAGCCTCACTGACTACAGCATTATGTAATGTAATTTGTTATAGTACATGACATGTACATTTATATAGCTCCCTGTGAGGGTGGTGCGTGGGGTATATATATATATATATTTTTTAATTAACATACAAAACTTTTTCGGAGCGTTGGAATTTAGGTTTACATAGATAGTTAGGTTCCTCTTTCAAGCCAACGGCAGGCACATTTTTTTTTTTTTTATTTAATTATAGAGTGGGGTATGGTAGACAACTTCTGCTTGGTCCTATTGTTGCCCATGACTCCATTGTGGAGATTTCGGCTCACCTCCTGTCCCACTGCTCCCATGGCAGGAAGTCACTGGAATGGCACGAACAGCATTAAACAGAAATGTTCTAGCCATTCCCCTGTTTATTTTTACTCATTAGAGAAGTTGTAATTGCCTACCCCCTTCTCTTTCTAAACCAGTACTGGGACATGAAAAAGTGAATCCTGAAAAAGACAGCAGTAGAATTCCTACAAATTTTTCATTAATACACCCAAAATTTGTCTTTGGTTAAACTTCATACATTTTGATGGTCTCAGTTTAATTTTTCAAGAGTGCCCAAATGTTTTTTAAAGCCAATGTAAAAATACACTTTTTTTTTGCACCTCAAACCCAGTAGGAGGAAAAAAAAAATACTTCAGTATGCCATCACTTGTCTTTGGGTGTACATGTTCTATTGGCTTCTTGTGTTATGGCACAATTCTCCAATCGTATGCGATTGATCATGCTACTGGTGCAGCCTCTTCAATAAGAAAGCACTTGTTCTGTGTGTTTAGTTATTAATTTGTACTATTAATGAGTCAATAGTGTGTGAAAAACATGCTAGGCCATCCCTTATATAACCTTTCCCATTGCTAGCAAGTTTTGTAAGGAAGAAATTGGGATATCATAAGAACACAGGGGAGGGATTTGTATCCCATAATGTACTCCACAGATTTTTCTGCCAAGTCAAAAATCCTTGGTCATACACTACAGCAGTGGTCCTCAACCCTGGCCTACAGGGCCCACTAACAGGGCAGGTTTGCAAGATAACTGAAATACATCACAGGTAATCTCATTTGCTGCTCAGTGATTGCAGTACTCTAGTCTGCATCTCCCCAAGGTAATACTTAACCACTTTACCGCTGAGTACCGTAGTACTACTGCGGCAAAGTGGCTCGTTATCATCTGACGACGTAGTACTACGTCGTCAGACACGGCCCTTGTGGGCGGCGCGCGCGCCGCCGTAAGCTCGCTCCCGCTGTTTTTAGTCACAGCGCGAGTCAGGCCAGGGGAGGAGCAGCGGCGATCGCCTCTGCTCTTCCCCGATCGTCGGGGAAATAGTGTGGAAATCCGCCTGCTTGTGTAAACACAAGCGGGCGGATCTCCCAAGTGACAGGCAGGGTCAGATTGCAGGGTTCAGCATAGCTGAACCCTGGATCTGTCCTTGTGTCACACAGTCACCTCCCCCCCACACGTCAGTAAGCACCAGGCATACATTAACCCCTCCCTCTCCAATAAAATTAACCCCTTCCCTGCCAGTGTCATTTTTACACTAACAGTGCATATGTATAGCACTGATTACTGCAGTAATGTCACTGGTACCCCCAAAAGTGTCCAAAATGTCAGTCAAGGGTCCGATCTGTCCGCCGCAATGTCGCAGTCCCGCAAAAAAAAAAAAAAAAAAAAAAAAAAAAAAAAAAAAAAAAAAAATATCGCACAGGTGATCAAATACCACCAAAAGAAAGCTCTGTTTGTGGGAAAAAAAGGACGTAAATTTCGTTTGGGTATGGCGTCGCACGACCGCGCAATTGTCAGTTAAAGTCGCACAGCGCCGAATCGCAAAAAGTGGCCCAGACGTAAGACAGCAAAATCCTCTAGTGGTAAAGTGGTTAAAATCTGGCCTGTTAGTGGGCCCTGAGGACCGGAGTTGAGGACCACTGCACTACAGGACACAGATCTTTAGTCTTTATGCTGGGACGTCGATAAAGCAAATAAAGTCAGCTATGCCACCATGTAACAGTGCAAGAAGGTTTTGATAGTTAAACACCTTATGCCTGATACTACCATCAGAACAGGCTTAAGCATCCACCTGGATGTAACAAGACAATGTAGAAGCCTTGCAAATATGAGAAACAAATGCTTGTCACAAAGGAGCATATTATGATCTAATTGAGTGTGCTTTGAGAAAGGAGGAACCCTACTTTCAGACTAGATGCTCAAATAACTTGTCTAATCGACCTATCAAGAAACAGGGAATGCCTGGGGGGGGGGGAAAGAGGAGGAATTCTGATTGCCAAAAAGGCCATAGCCAAAATGTGGACTCTCACAGCAGGTACCACGTCAAGGCTGTGGAGAAAACATTTCCTTAGGATGTCGAGGTTGAGGTGGAAGGAAGAGATCAACTTAGGGAGGAAAGAGTCTTTAGGTCTCAGGACTACCTTAGCCTTGTGCAACACTAGAAAAAAAGACTTATAGGCTAAGGCAACTCAAAACAGCCCTCCAACCCTCCCCTGAGTGGAAGGTCAATAAAAGGAAGATGCCAAATAGGTTTGAAGGAGTTGAAAGGGCCAGATTAGGGTCTCATGGGGACACAGGGCAGTGTACAATAACCTGTCCAAAAAGCCTCAACTAAAAGAATCGGAAGCCAATGATTTCTGAAAAATAATGAACAATGAAATTTGCCCCTAGATAATACTAAAAGTCAGATGCTGACCCAGACAAGACTGGAGGAAAGACAGGATGCATCCCACATAGTACTTCCCAGGAAGAAATTTCCTTGCTTTGCACAAAAAGCAAAATTAGCCTACAAGGTGAAATGGTAGAGCCTTTCCAGAATGTTTATTTTCTAGCTTACAAGAGGGTAGAGATGCCCAATCTCACAGGCTCCTGTTGGCAAGGACATGGGCTTTAACAGATGGTGTACAGGTCCTAGGGAAAGAAGGTCCATATAACCTGGGAAGGCCCACAGTTTTAGGAGGAATTTGAGTATGCCCAATTACCACGTTCTCCTGAGCCTTTTGGGTGCGACAAGGTATGCCACCTATCAATCCTGCAGCAGAGCTGTGAAAGACGTAGATCAAATTGAAATGACTGCATGCAGTTCTGCCTAAGAGGAACAAATACGCTTCCTTTTATGCGATGCGATTTCTGGTGCCTCCTTGATAGTTGATGTAGGCCACAACTGTGGCACTGTACTGAATTCTCATGGGGTGCCCCCACAATTGTGGGATGCAGCATTGAAGTGACAACCAGTTCTAGGATGTTGATGGGAAGATGGACTTCCTTCAAATGTCCAAGTGGTTTGCTCTGAGAAGGCATGCAGGACTCCTCACAAGCCCAACAGACTAGCATCTGTCGTGATAGCCATAACCTAAGGGAGAGCTTGTCCTTGAGGGTCCAAGGACCAAGCTTGTTTGTACCAGGCTGCCAGAATGCTGTGTTACAAGGGTCTCAAGTGAAGATGGGCATAAGGTACAGCCTTATAAAAGACTATCAGCAGGCCCACAACGATCATGCAGTCACAAAGTGAGGGTCTTCTTTGGGCCCTGATGGCCCACACGAGAGTGGAGGGACAGAATTTCTTTCTAGGGTAGAAAGATCCTGGAAAGCACTGCATCTAAAATGTCAGGCCAAAGTACTCCAATCTATGGAACTGTTCCAGCAATGGCTTCTGCAGGCTGAGGATCCAACTGAAGCAGTCTGTACTGTCCTCTGAACATTAGGTGATAGCATTATGGGAACTGATCCTTCAGCAGGAGATCTGCCTAGGTACCCCATCACATGAATCCCTTGAGCCCAGAGCAGAGATAGGACTGGGGAAAGAACCTAGGTGAAAACGTAAATTGCGCAATGGCGAAGAAGAGGGGAATGTATAAGCAAGCATGAAGGTCTACTGAAGCTAGAAAGTCTTCCGGAGGGAGGCAGTGACAAACCTGACAGTTTCATGTGGAACTTTTGAACTTGCAGGAAAAAAAAAAAGTTTTCAGATTCAGACACCATTTAGGAATCAAAGATGTTGGAGTAGAAGTCTAAAGAGCGTTCCTGTATTGGTAAAGGAGCAAAAAACCTTAAAACAATAGCTGCTGAATGGAATCTAACTGTCTTAGCAGGGAGAGAGACAAGTTTGAAAGCATAAAACAGGAAGGAGACAAAACCTAAAAACTCCAGAGTTTATAGCCTCTGAAAATGACACTCTGGCCCCAGACATTTGAGATTTCCTGGGACCAGGAAGCTGAGAAGCCCAAAAGAGAACCCCCTCAACTTATCACTGGGAAGAAAGCTTGGCACTTAGACTTAACTGGTTTGGATTGCCATTTTTTTCCTGAATTATATTTGAAATTGGAGACCTGAGAGGGATGAAAGGAACTTTAACAGCAGAAGTAGTTCTACTTGAAGCACAAGCCTTCCTTTCCTTGGGGGGGGGGGGGGGGAGGAAAGTACACACTCCTGCCTTTTGATATGCTTGATTGGCCCCTCCTTGAATAAGTCTAACAGTCCTTCAACAGGGTAATTGCTCAATGTCTGGCAACATTACAGGCCAGCCCAATTTCTTCAATCTGGTGAGGTCCAGATATGATCCACCAAGGCTCAGCTGCAGAAGCAGCCATAGTAGCTATGGTGCCTCGGGAATCTTAAGCCTCGTACACACGCGTCGAAAATCGACAGGGAATTTTCGTCCGACGACCGATCTGCCGATTTTTGGCTTGTTAGTATGATGCTTTAGACAACCGACTGACTTTTCGGCCGGAAAAAATCTGGTGTGCAGGCTATAAAATTTTTGTCCGCCGTCAAAACATGCAGTCAGTACAGATTTCGACAGGGAAAAATCTTATGAGCAAGACTGGGCATGCTCAGAGAAGAAAGAACCCAAAAGAAAGCAAACCAACACATGACATCACTTCTGAAGTAGAATTTTGTTGGGTGAGAAAATTTGTGTGGAGTCTAGGCACATTCCAACCAAAACACCACTCTGGACAAAAGACGGATGATCGGTCGACCGATAATCGTTGCGTGTGTACTAGGCTTTAGTAGAAGAATCTTCAGAAAAAAACAAAAAGAACTTTCCAAATAAAAAAAAAAAAAAAAAAAAAAAAAAGGAGGTAAGCTTGTGGTAGCTGAACACACACACACACACACACACACACACACACACATACAAAAATATAAATAACACACACGTTACTTAAGGACATTAGCAAAAAATGAAGATTTGCTAGATGTTGAGGGTTTATTTAGGGAATGTCCCTGCAGCTTTTATGTTCCTATTGTCCAGTCACCTAAAGGCAGCTGTGTATAACCCATAAAACAAGACTAGAGATCATCTCTCCAAATGAATATGAAATTCTTATAGTCAGAGAATTTTTAAAATAAACTCAACACAAGCAATAAAAGATGGTTATGATAAGGCTTTAATTTACAAAGGCACAAAATTAGAGGTTGACAGCACAAGGAAAATGGAATAAAATCATGGCTCCTAGTTCCCCAAAACTTATCAACAACCTATTAGTAAAACAAATGGCAAAGTAATAAATGCAAAAACACAAATTAGGAGTCTTTCAGCTTCCAAACTGGGACAGTGTTAGTGCCATGTCACACAAGCAGCTTTGTAGAAGAGATCAGCAATTCAGCGAGCTGCTGCAGCTGGCTACAATATTTCTCCATGTCGCTACAAATCACTGGTGTCCCATGATAACTAGCAACTGCATTAGATTATATAGACGCATACTTAAGCCAGCAATTCTATATGTAGCACCTGTCCGGCTGCTGTCAGAATACAATGATACAGTAGGAGGATTCCCCAATCCACCTCAAAATGTGTGGATGGGGAAAATTGGGTCAGTTTTTTTCCATTTAACCAGCAAGTTGAAAAAAATACAGACCCATCTATGGCCAGCGTAGCCCAATACCAAATCAGAACAGTTACAGCCATGGTAGAGTGTCCATAGCAGGACATTCAGCTAATACACTCAGAATTTAAATATCACTTCCAAACAGACTTTGCATTTAAAAAAAAAAAAAAAAAAAAAAAAATCTAAATTAAAGTAGATTTCCACTTTTGCAGTTAACTTTGGGAAACTCCAGCTATAGTTTATACGTTTGTTATGTGTTCCCATTCACACCTTAAAGCGGAGTTCCACCCGAAATTTATACTTACCTCCATCTTCTCGCTCCCGGTCACCTGAAAAACAAATGGATAATCGCAATTTTTTTTTTTTCACTTACCTTTTAGAGAAAATATACTTACCTTACTTCCTTCTTCCTCCCCTCGGCGGCCACGGCGATTCTTCACTTCCTGGCTTTTGCAATGATTCCTGGGAGCTGAACGTCATCGCTCCCAGGAATCATTGCGCCTGCACCGGCCCCGACGTCAGTTCCGGGGCGCGCGCGTCATTCCCTTCTAAACAGCTTCTGGGCATGCCCAGAAGCTGTGGAGGGATGACGCGCGCGACCCGGAAGTGACGTTGGGGCCGGTGCAGTGCATCGTGGGACCGAAGAAGAAGGAAGAGGACCGAAGAGGACGCGGAAGAGGATCGCGCTGGCTTCAAGCTGCCCACACCTGAGATGGCAGCGCTGGACAAGACAATTTCAAGGTAAGTATTTCTCCTGAAAGGTAAGTGCAACCCGGGACAGATCAGAGGCTAGCCATTATGGAATGTGCTAGCCCTGACTGTCCCGGGGGTATTTTTATGAAAAAAAATTTATAACCAGGGTGGAACTCCGCTTTAAAAATTCTCATAATGCTGCCTAAATTTGGCGCAGGATTATGCATAGGGGCTATATTGCTTTGAATAAATGACAATGGAAAGATAAAAAAGGGACACATGCTTTTTTTTAGTGCATTAACATACAATTACCCACTCAAGCCTTGAGATCTTTAACCCTTTGGTAGGAGAACCAGTGTTTGAAAACCTCTCTGATCCACTCATATAAATTACATAAAAAGTGAGAACCAAGTAGAAAAAGAAACCTGTGAAAAGGCGAGCAGATTTCCATTTTTTTTTTTTTTTAATTAAGCTATATGAAAAGAGAATAAATCTAAAAGCAAAGTAACACATATAAATAAAAAGTAGGTGTTATCCCAATTTGACTGCAAACCTGGAAATACACTTTAAATTCTCAGTTATGAATGTAGTATGAATACAATGAACCAATCATTTTCCTTATTCCCTTTTTCTTCTGTTTTAAAAGATTTTCACACGTATAACTGGAAAACTGTCTTATGAATAACCTACAGATATGCTTTTCCACTAATAGTTTTATTAGTGGTGTTTAACACTTGTGACTGCACCACCACTTTCTCTTCTCTTGCATGGCAAAACTTATCACAAATGTTACTGCAACTCCAAACTAGATCATCAAATGTGCAAACTCCTAACCATTATTAAAAACAACACATTCTGTCTTATTAGTATCTCTAAAGAGGAAGAAGATGCATGGCTGGTGACAACACATGTGGAAATGTATGATAATCTTTCACCGTGTAAACAAAATCTTTAGTACTTGTATTTTGGGTAGGGTGGCAGAGTTCTAGAATAATGAGCAATTTCATTTTTAAAGAACTATTGTTGTCCATAAGTTTTCTGAAACTAAAACAACCCAAAAACCAAATGACTGAACAATGAGCTCCACTTCAGCAGCAAAGTACACTGCAGAATCCTTGAAGTGAAATAAGTTAAGGGGTATGGCAAAAAGCTAAAGCATCAATGGAAACTGCCAGTAACAGACATGCTTTCTTGCCATGCACATGACTGGAAATTCATTATTTATCATTACAATGTTTAGGTTATTTCTACAAACCAATGAAAGTATAGTAGGCTTATTTTTTAAACCAATTCATAGACCTGTTTTTAAGTGGGAAATTTTTAAATAACTGTACACTACAGAAGATACAACAATATATCTGTTTTTGGGAGGAAAAAAAATCTGTACATTAATTATTGTTCTATATACAATCTTTACTATTATACAGCTAACTGTAATGTCCGTTACATTAAAAAACAAAGAAGTTAGCTCCTCAAGTCCTCTAAAAATAAGTCACTCTTCTCCAGGAGGGATATTGTGTAGTTCCAGGTAACCCGAATACAAGTCCACACAGGGCAAAGGTCTTTGTGTTACCAGCTTGCTAATCTACTCCTAAAGCCTTGAGTTGGCGCTCAATCTCTTCATCAGATATGGTTGATTTTTTGGATGAGGCAGCGGAGGGAAGGCCTTTGGCGGCAGATGGAGCATTTGCCATCTACAAAAAAGAAATAAAATACATATGAACATAAGAGATTTCATAAATTATGAACCACAGATCACACCTTGTTTCTATAAAAAGCCCGAAGAAATTCGCTCTACTAGATGTATGTGAACTCAGAGACTTGTTACTTTACCAATTCCATCATATGCTGGAAAGGTTATTATAGGTGGGTGAGGGGTAGGCTTTAAAGCTTAACCTTGGGCAAACGGCTAAACACCCAATGAAATTCATACATTCCAGTGGTTTAACCTTCCAAGGGATTTTGCATCGCTTTCCATTTAGTCTTGAGAATTACACAGCTCTGCCAAACAGTTCCAGTACCTGACCTTGCTCTGTAGCATGATTACCTTTCACTTAAAAAGTTTCCTCACTATCATCACTCTGGACAATGAAGGAGGAGCTCTCCTAACTCCTATCACTTGCTTTGAAGTGCAACTTCTTGCTTTCTTGTGCTGCTTCTTCTTCCTCTTCACACTCTGAGCGCTGCTGTCTAGGCTGTACCATGTGCTGTAAGAGGCTATCGACAAGTTTAACTAAAGTGCAACTTCATAACATTAGAAAATCCTCTGCACTGCTAGACTGGTCATAGCAGCATTTTCTGACCTGCATTCCAGCATTCTAAGGTTGTAAATGTCATCAAGACCTATGCAGGTTAACTAGCCCTGCACTGGACAGGAGGACATTGAGGGATAGTTCAGTGCTGCCACATGGCGGAATGTGTCTACCAGGGGAGCGAAGAATCCGATAAGTAACTCTCCCCTAGATTAAACAAGTAGTTAACCCATGCAGTGCAGGTGCAGCCCCATTGCAATGGAGAATTTTCAGATTTCTCAGATTTGGATTTTAAAGCTGAACTCCAGGATAAGCAAATATTGGGGAAAAAACAAAAACACAAACAGAAGAGGCATGTGTGTAGCTTGAATCTTGTGGTGGGCGTTGCTATGGATATTTGATGATTTTATAGCAAATTTGTTAGTTAGATTCTATGTTAAAGAGGAAGTAAACCCTCCTCTGACACTTTTACCTATAGGTAAGCCTATGATAAGGCTTACCTATAGGTACTGTAAATATCTCCTAAACATGTACCGTTTAGGAGATATTTATCTTAAATGCAGCCAGTGACGTCACTGGCGCATGCACTCTGAAGGAACGGCCGCTGGTGCCGTTCCTTCAGAGCCCCGTGCCGTGACCATCGGCTCTCGCACGCGTGCGCGGGAGTGACGTCACCGCGGCTCCGGCCAATCAGATGGCCGGATGCCGCGATCCCGGAAGACGGGCGATTGGACATGTCGCTTGCATCCAGCTAAGCGGGCGGCACGGCGGGGGCTCGTTCTAAGGTAAGTATTTTATAATGATGCATACTACCTCATTATGTGTTTCTCTTGAAGGGTGAAAAAGAAGAAAAAAAAAAAAAAGTTTACAACCTCTTTAAGAAGCTAGCTTCCCCACATCGGTATGCACAAAAAACAATTTGATTGGTTTAGGAGCTAAACATGTAACATGAAGTATGTAGGGGGGGTGTTCAGGACTTTTGAAACAAGCATGTGTTCAGAGAAAGGAGAGTCGTTTTTGGAACACAAAAGGAACATGTCTGTTTTAGACTTGATAAGCAGTTGAGCAAAGAACTATGAAGATTCTTGATTCCATCTTTGAGTAAATGTTGAGGCAGATTTTTGTAACTTTGAATTGTGTGATGTATATAAAGAGAGGAAAAAAAAAAAAAAAAAAAAGCATTGAGGATTGCTAGGCCCCTACGAGAAGTAAAAATGTATGCATTGTAATTATTGCTTATGTATGGGATCAACAGGTGGAATGTATCAGTTGTGAATATTTTTTTTTTTTTTTTTAACTGATTCATGACGAATGTCCCCATACATGTGTAATACTATATCTCTCAACCACAGGTTGGTTTAGTGAACTTTTGATGTTGTGTATTTAAAGATGGCTGCCGCATTTCCAATTGACCATGTGGTTGTGGGGAGGGAGGGGGCCGGGGGGGGGGGGGGGGGGGGGAGTGCAACCACGTGTTGCTAACCTCACTCACAAAATGAACTGAGTGGACAAGAGGAATGATTACATCCTGTGGGTGGTCTCTGGTATACAGGACTATAAAAAGGTGTCCATAGCACAAGGACTTGGCTGTTTTTTGGAGCTGTAGAAAGACCAAGCATGCAGCCAGGATTTCTTATTGTCCTGTGCCTCCAGCTATCCTATGTAAGCTGTTGACATTCTACCAGAGCCAAGTATTATTTGATATTGGGAATAGGAGTGTGTGTTTAAGTCATGGTATGGTGTAATGTTTATGGTAAATGTTATGTGCAGGAAGCTTTACGTATTTTATCGCCCAGTAAAGTTTAGTTTTATGCTTTTTATCATAACTGCTCTTAGTGGGTCTGTTCATTTTAAAAATATTCACTAGATATTTCAGTGGCTGTCCAGAATATTTTCATTATAAAATGTTGTTCCCACATTTGATACAGTATGCTTAGTGTATTTCTTCCAGATCTGTGCAGTAATCCAGTGTGAATGTTTACCTTTGTGCAGGAGCTTCCAGTAATCAAGACTGGTCACTGTTGCCCCCTCTCCATGCACAGGGTAACTAGTCTTGTATCTGCCCCCTCCTGTTTTCTGTAGGCAGCCTGAAGTGGGTGGAGCTACTGGCTCCCCCATAGCTCTGCTCTTTGCACAGACTATGTACAGCACAGTGATGTCACTGTTACTTTTATAAAAGTATTACCTGGGTTTGCCAAGCATGTATGCAGAGATGCATGCAGCAGGATTTAGGGGTGGGGGTCCTATTTAAATGAAAAGGTTTTGCTAAATGTGTGCATTTAGCAATACACACTTAAAGAGGACCCCCACCCCTAAATCCTGCTGCATGCATCTCTGCATACAAGTCATGAGCTGGAGCTTACATACAGTTTCCTCTCTTGGTTTCTGTCAGCTGACAGAGTGACAAGGAATGTGCATTAACCCAGATGCAGTGGGCAGAGTTGTGCTCTTTACTGTTAAAGCCAGATATGGGTTGGGGCAGTTGCAGTTTGTACAGAAATTACGTAAACCTGTTGCTGAAGAGGGTGGAAGTTAGTCAACCTGTTGCTTTGCAGTAAACAGGAAAAATCCCGGGTTTAACACACACGCGTTGGTAAAATATTAGAACTATTATTTACCCTTTAACAAAAAAATAACAAAAAGTAAAATAATAATGTCAGAGGGACAAGTTCTGAAATCCCACATACTTTTCCTGAGATTTCAATTCCGATTTCATCCAAAACCTGATTCACTATGTCCTGGCTTTCTTCTTCATCGTCCGAGGCATCAAAAATATCGTCCAATGTGTCATTTACTGTGAAAAAAAAAAAAAAAAAAGAGAGGTCGTCAGATGAAAGGTGTCAGATCTTGCTGAAGGCCAATACCTTATAACATCCCAAATCCATATATACCAATAACTAAGCTTCAATGGCCTATTAAGATAAATGTTCCTTGCATGAGAATTAGTTCAATGCAAAAGAAGAAAGAAGAAGAAAGAAAGAAAGAAGAAAGAAAGAAAGAAGAAAGAAAGAAAGAAAGAAAAAAGAAAGAAGAAAGAAGAAAAAAGAAAGAAGAAAAAAGAAAGAAGAAAAAAGAAAGAAGAAAAAAGAAAGAAGAAAAAAGAAAGAAGAAAAAAGAAAGAAGAAAGAAGAAAGAAGAAAGAAGAAAGAAGAAAAAAGAAAAAAGAAAAAAGAAAGAAGAAAGAAGAAAGAAGAAAGAAGAAAGAAGAAAGAAAGAAGAGGGGGGGGGGACTTTAGTTATATCACAATATCAAACAAACTATTCACAGTACAGATAGTCTACAGAGCTCTAAGAGGATGGGAATAGAGAGCACACAGGAGGTACGGATCAGGAAATATATTATAGGGAGCAATTGAGCTTTAAAAGTAGCAAAGGACATGCTGAACAAATTTCTTAATTGTAGAACCCAATACACACACTAAAGTATTGAATAAGTCACCATTTATCTAGGTAGACAGGTTTCTAAAGATGCTATTGACCTGAAATTTTCACCAAAATGTCATTAACAACGCATGCAATGTCAGTTCCTGGTGAAGCTTGGAGGAGTTTTCATGCTGCACTGAGTAGTCCTATGGGGCCAGCAGGGCTCCTGACCCTCTGTCTGGACAGTGCTTAATGGCCCGGTGCTGATCACATGCACTCTCCCAAGAAGAAAAAAAAACCCTCTCTAGCAATAAACACCAAACTGAGCATGTGTAGTCTGACTCCAAAGGCTCCGTTTTAGTTAGACATTTTTTGGAGTCAGTGGAAGAGGAGGAGGATCTGTACATACAAGATTAAGCAGCCTTTTAACACAATGCAGAGGATTAACTCATTAGGTTTCACAGTGAGTATAACAAGCATTCTTTACTGCATATACAGACTGATTTTACGGTTGTGGGTTTAGTAACACTTTAATACTTTGTACAAAATCCTCTGTTGGTAAGGATAGCGTCAAGACGCCTCCTGTATGGAGAAACTAGTAGCATGCATTACTCAGGTGTGATTTTTGGCCCATTCGTCAACACAACCCGACTTCAAATCTTGAAGGTTCTGTGGGCCTCTGAACTGTGATCTTTAGTTTTTTCCATAGATTTTCTATTGGATTCAAGTCAGGTTATGGGCTTTGCCATTCTAACAGCTTTATTTTCTTTCTTTGAGTTGGAGTTAAAAGTTTCCTTGGCTTTGTGTTTGGGATAATTTTCTTGTTGAAATGTCCATCTTCATTTCATCATCCTGGTAGATGGCAGCAGATTTTTATCACAAATGTCTTGGTACATTATTCTATTCACCCTTCCTTCAATGACATGAAGTTTGCCAGCACCGCATGCTGAAAAACAGCCCCACACCAGGTTGTTCCCACCTCCAAACTTCAATGTTGGTATGGGGGTGTTTTGGGGGGGTGATGTGCAGTGCCATTTGACCTCCAAACATGATGTGTATTATGGCATTCAAAGCATTCAATTTTGGTCTCACCTGACCAGACTATATTCTCCCAGTATTTCACATGCTTGTCTAAATGTTATGCAGCAAACTTTAAAATGGGCTTCAACATGCTTTTTCTTTGGCAATAGAGTCTTGCGTGGTGAGCATGCATACAGGCCATGGCAGTCAAGTGCGTTACATATTTGCTTTGAAACAATTGTACCTGCTAATTCCAGGTCTTTCTGAAGCTCTCCACAAGTGGTCTTTGGCTCTTGGAAAACTCTTCAGATTATCATTTTCACTACTGTCAGAAATCTTGCAAGAAGAAGTACCTGGTCCTGGCCAGTTTATGGTGAAATTATGTTCTTTCCACTTCTGGATTATGGCCCTAACAGTGCTCACTGGAACATTCAGAAGTTTAGAAATCCTTCTGTAACCAATGCCATCAGTATGTGTTGCAACAATAAGGTTGCAAAGGTCTCGAGGGAGCTCTTTGCTTTTACCCATCATGACATGTTTCTTGTGGGACACCTTGGTAATGAGACACCTTTTTATAGGCCTTCAGCTGAGACTAAACCAGCTGATAATAATTTGCAGGATTCCTTTCTAATTACTGATAAATTTCAGCTGGTGTCTTGGCTTTCCATGACTTTTTGCACCTCCCCTTCTTCAGCTGTTCAATACTTTTCCCTGTGTCATTCCTTTTTAATTACACATAACTTCTGAATTTATTTATTTGTTTTGGGTTTCATTGTATGTATGGATTGTATGGGTTGTTACCAACATTAGGTGAAAATTTCATGTCAATAGCACCTTTAGCAATATATTTACCTAGAAAAATGTTATCCTAATCTCTAATCTGCACACACCATCATGTATTTAGCCCCTAAAATTCTGTTTTTAATTTGTCATTATGGGGTTACGGAGTGCAGATTAAATGACAAAAAAACAAAAGCAGAGCGCATGGCAGTGTGTTTTAAAAACTGCATCTTATAGCTACCCAGCTGTGTTAAAAGCATTTTCATTTTAAAATCTCTGCTGAAGATAGAAAGCGCTACTACATCTTCATAGAGGTGAATTCACAGAACAATGCTACAAACACTATAATTATGATCAATTGGCACACAACACCTTTATAAAATATGGCTCACAGAAGCTCAGCTGGACATAAATATAAGATAGAACTGATGTACCAAGTGTGGAGCCTGGCAAAGATGTGTAACAGAGCGAGATAAAAGTGCCTTACTCATTTCTTCTGTCATTTCCATTTTCATATTTTCTTTCTGGAAATTTTGCATCGTTTGAAGGGTTTTCTGTGGATCCATCTTTTTGTTTACTGCTTGCATGGTCTGAAAACAAAAAACAATGAAATTGTTAGAAAAGTTTTAAATCTTTGATATTTTAAAGCCCCTCCCACCCCCAACTGATCACTGGATTTGGGGGGCTCCTCCTTTTCAGGGATCTACCTCACTGTCTGTGTGACATGGATACTTCCTATTGCCCATTCAACAGCAGCAGGTTTTTTTCAGAATCCAGAAGCAGACCCTCGCACCCAGGAACAGCCCCAGCAATGTACCTGGACAGCATCTTTAGGTATACATAACTTGCTTCACCAGGTAAGAACAGAGAAGTGCAGTTTATACTCTCTCCTGTTACCTATGATAAGTCCAGCAGCTGTGACAGGAGGGTATGCACACTGGACATGTACAGCCCAAAGGAATAGGTTTAGCACACTAAGCTGATATACCCATATCAGAGAGCATTCTGTGCTCTTTGGCAAAGGTGAACCCTTTAAAAAGAGCCATTGTCATTATGGGAATGATTAAGTATAACCCATGCAGAGGCACAACATAAAAGATAAACAGCAGTAATGTAAAGAGATCAACATACAGTAAAACTTTGGAATGAGAGTAACTTGATTTGAGAGTGTTTTGCAAGACAAGAAAACATTTTTTTTTGTTTTATAAATGTTGACTTGATAAACAAGCGATGTCTTAATATAAAAAGTAGCATCACGTCACAACCAAGTAAAAAAGAGAAGAGAGGAGCTTCTAAGCGTAGCAATATGGTTACATTTACTAAAAGGTACAACATTTAGAAACTGACATGGTTGATGATTAAAACAGACTCATCCAAGTATGCAGGCATCCGGGGTAAAGCTGTCCATATAGACCAGGGGTCTTCAAACTTTGGCCCCCCAGTTGTTCAGGAACTACAATTCCCATCATGCCTAGTCATGGCTGTGAATTTCAGAGTTTTACAATGGCTCATGGGAGGTGTAGTTCTGCAAAAGCTGGAGGGTCGTAGTTTGAGGCCATCCTCCGCCCCAGAGGTCATCCATTCCACTCTACGCTCCACGAGCACTTCAAGCCTCGCTTTCAAATTGCTCTACTCCAGGGTAGTCTTCACAGTCACGACTGCAGACTGACAGCGGTGAGAGCGGGCGGTACAGAGGATAGTCTATGTGGACAGCTTTACTCCAGATGCCTGCATACTTATATCTGCCTCTTTTAATCAACCATGTGAATTGCTAAATGTTATACCTTCATTAAACATAACCATATTGCTACACCTAGAGGCTCCTCTCTTTTATACTCTGTAGCTCCTAATGGATTTTGCTTGCTCCCCTTGTGGAGGCTGCCGTTTGTGGATGGACGTTTTATGGTTACACAACCTATCACATTGTTATAATCTTTTTATATGGACTATAAAAACTGAAGGAGGTATGAATAACTCGTTGTGGAAAAAAATCATCTGAGTTGCCAGTATTTCTTATGAGGAAAAGAAAACACTTGGAGTAAAATGTGCCACCTTACATAGCAGGCCATGCATTCTGGATTTTTTACAAGCTGCAGAAGAAACCATGCTGAACACTGCACATCGGTTCCTAATTTGTGCACGAATTTCCAGTTACAGATTTGCATGAATGTGGGGTGCGGCCATTATTGAAAAAAAGAACTACTTTATATGCCAGGAGTTTTTCGTTAAGTTCTCGTTCTAACTTTTCCTGTAACAGCTGTGTAATCTCACCTTAGCTGTGGTAGACATTGCACCGGCCATCTTCATCTGGGAGCCCATGACTTTGGTCTGCGTAGACATGGATGTGACTTTGGAACTCACAGCATAGGTTCGAGTTTTCTGTTTACGGAGCTGGACTAATTGCTTTGCCAGTATCCGGCAGGCATCTTTGTTACCTGCCTTCGCCATCTTTTTTATTTCCATTTCCTGACAAGATTGAGAAAATGTAAACTCATAAAAAGGAAAATGACATACACTTAATATGCTTATATTATACATACTTCAATAAAAAACACATGGGGAAAACAGATACCTCTTTACTAAAACACGCAAATGAGCTAGAGAACAGAGAGAAAAAAAAAAAAAGATGCTTTCAATACAAAAACTTTTACTGTGCCCCAAAATCACGTGTACTGTACCAGCCTCCTCACTCAAACAATGCAAGAGTAAAGCGCTAGGTGCAGCAACCTATACCAATGAACCAGAGGACACTTTACAAACCTCAGGCTAGTACTATCTTCCAAGTTACTTACAGGAACTGCATTTCAAATTACACACTCTGCTCTTGGTCTTGTTTTTAATGCCACCTGATATCACTGCTAAAGTACATCTGTCTGATAAATGCTTGTTAAGCTGGCTAGAACATGCAAGTAGGAAGAGGTTCCTTCATATACCCTCAGATATACACTTTGGGTAACCTAAATTCTGTGAAGCTACAGCAGGTGAATCACAATATTCATTGACACTTCCTAGCTTGCCTTTCCTGTACTCTCTATTAAGCAGTAAGGAAACCCATTAGAGTGAGGAGACAATAAGCAGTTAAAGAAAGGCAGGAGGAGGCAGGCAGCTTAGGACCAAACCAGAAGAGATAATTGTAAAGAGTTTTACAAACTATAAATCCCCAAAAAGTTAAAATGCAACAAAGTTCATGTTTATTGGTTAACAGATAAAAAAAAAAAAAAGGGGGGGGGGGGGTGTGTGGCCGTGAGATATATATATATTTTTTTTTTTTTTTTACTAGGAGCCTGCAAAGCATTACACCTGTAATCAGCAGGTCGCAGGTGCAATCTCAGGTTCCTGCAGACTGTCAGTGTATCCGTCTGTTTATACCTCATGAGGGCACAATGACAGGTAGTATCAACAAACTACCTAGGGAGATCAACAGCGCCCTGGTAGTTCATCAAGAACTACAAGCAGTCAGATGCAAAGGCTGACAGTACTTGCAATTCTCCCATTCACAGAAGACTGTTAATAAATTTGGCTGGGGGGAGAGGGGGTGTAACCGATTACAAAAGGTAAACTTATCCTTTAAAAAGGCATAGACCACCTTTTGATAAAAAAAAAAAAAAACTACTACATTTCTGAACTCAGGCCTTCCGAGCACTGCAACCACAATCAGTGGATCAGGGATGCAATGCATCTGCTCTTGTAGATTCCTCCTCTAGCCTCTGCTCTGTGACAGCACTGCAATTGTACTCCATTGACATGTAGGAGTCCCACTATGGTAGATTTGTAGTTTTTTTAACTCACAGATTCCTGTAAATGTAGCCACACACAGCCATACCAAACTAAAAAAAAAAAAAAAAGAGAGCAGAATGCTGAAGGGGTTTAACCACTTGCCTTCTGTGCACTTAAACCCCCTTCCCATCCAGACCAATTTTTAGCTTTCAGTGCTCTCACACTTTGAATGACAATTGCTTGGTCATGCAACACTGTACCCATATGAATTTTTCGTCCTTTTTTCACACAAATAGAGCTTTCTTTTGGTGGTATTTAATCATCTCTGGGTTTTTTATTTTTTACAAAAAAAAAAAAAAAAAAAAGTTTATTTTCTGCGAGTAAATTTTGAAAATAAATACATTTTTCTCCTTCACTGATGTGCGCTGATGAGGCGGTACTGATAGGCTGCACTGATGAAGAGGTACTAATATGCCGCACTGATGAGCACTGAGAGGCGGCACTGGCGGGTGGCACTGATGAGCAGCACCATCAGTGCCCACACTCAGTGCCCATAGTGCTGCCAGTCAGTGCTCATCAGTGCCTAGATGAGCAGGCACTGACTGGCAGCACTATGAGCACTGATGGCGGGCACTTAGTGTTTTTTATTTACCTTGTGTAATCAGGGCACTGGTGATCAGTGCCCTGATTACATTCCTCTGTGTCCCCGACGGCTGATCGGCTCTGCTCCTTCCTCACACTGCGGTCTCTGAGCGAGGAAGGAGCGCTGGCGAAGAGAGATGATCTCATATGTTTACATATGAGATCATCTCTCATTGCATGGGCCGATCACGTGGTAAATGGCCGCTGTGATTGGCCATTTACCACGATCTGTGATTGGCTGTGTCCAAGGGACACGGCCGACACAGATTTTCCCCGATGCTCGAGGGCGCGGGGGGCCTGTCTCTGGGAGGCCGTTTAAAGACGGCCTCCCGGAAATTCGAGTCCGCGCTGTAGCCGTACTTTGGCTATAGCGCGGATGTGAAGAAGTTAAGGGAGAAGGGTTTGGGACAGTGGCCATTTTACAAGTTACACCCTTAATTTAGGTGTAACAAAACATGGTCTCAAAGGTGGATAAGCCCTGGAAAGAAGCCGCATGTGTCAATCATACCTAAAATGTCCCATTTTTTTTAGTGCAACGTCTTCCAAAATAGCAGAAGGTTCACAGACATAAATCTGATCTTTTGCAATACACAACTGAATGCTCAGGCTAAGACACCAATAACATCCAAGACCGATCTCTCACACTTAATCGGGTAGTTGGCTATATGACTGGGGTAGATTTCGATTCTATGCAGTTAACATACTAGATTAGAGATAAATGGAAAAGAACGCAGCATAAAAACAAAAAAAAAAGTAATTTCCCTCCACTGAAGAGATTTGCACTATATCATGATGAACATAAACAAAGACACTAAAAGGTTTAGGAGTGTTTAGTTAACTTACCAGCTGTTTCTCCTGTTTCTCCAAAGCTGCTCGATCTCTGGTTATAGCCCTCTGAGTGCCTCTTAACTCCTTATTCTGCTCCTTTATTATGTCTGCAAGGAGGACAAACAAGTTTACACATAAAAAACTGTCCACATAAATATGTGAGAACATTTCTTATAACCTGTGTGTGCCCTTCTTCCTCTCGCTCCGTGTGTGAGGTCAGCTATGGGATTGCTGATGAGAACAGCAATAACCAGCTGATGCTAAAGGAAGACTTGTACATATGAATATTTCATAGCAGACAATTTAGGAGACCTTGTATTTCACATCTAGTAGCTGATGAAGCGGGTTACCTAGAGGTATGGAGTCTGCTGAAAAACACAGTAGTGGGGTGCAGTAAATCCATATAACAGCTGTTACCGCCCCATAGAGATGCTGAAATACCAAAATAATTACAGCTATTACTATTCAATGCAGCTTCCTAATATGGATTTATTTTCTATTTTTCGAAATTATCCATTTCCATAGGAGCCAGCTCTGGACAGCTTTGTAGATGGTTTAACCACTTCACCTCTCATACCTGTTCACCCTCTATGGACAGAGTGACTTTTACATTTCTGCTATGGACACCTTTATTCAGCGCCATCTTTCTCATTAAAGTGTTACTAAACCCAGGACCCTGCATTCACTATATTTGGTCTCCCTCAGTACACAGAACATGGAAATGCAATAGTTTTAGTAAATATAAACTGCTAAATACCTCTCTCATCAGCAGCATATAGCAGTCTTGTGACTTTTATCAGTGCCTGGTTAAAACATGTAGAAGAAGGAGTTTTTATTCTACTCTGACTGTCTGAGAGGCTGCATGACCTCTGATCCTCTGCCGATCACATGCACTCTCCCAGGAAAAGAAAAGAAAAAACACACAACTCACTAGCCAACCCACACCAAACTGAGCATGTGCAGAGTGCTCCCAGGGCTCTGTATTATCAAGAGATGGATTAGGGACAGTGGAAAGGAGTATGACAAGCATGCTTTACTGCAGTGTTTCTCAACTCCGGTCCTCAGGGTACACTAACAGGCCAGGTTTGCAAGAAAACTGAAATACATCACAGGTGATATATTTTGCTGCTCAGCGATTGCAGTATTCTAGTCTGCATCTCCCCAAGGCAATACTTAAAACCTGGCCTGTTAGTGTGCCTTGAGGACCGGAGTTGAGAAACACTGCTTTACTGCACATACAGACTGATTTTCTGTTGTAGTAACACTTTAAGACACCAAAAAGGTAATACATATTATGCTTTAATTTCATTAAATGGTTTTGAAACCATGCGCAGAGAACCCCCGATCCTCCTCTTCTTGGGTCCCTCTTTAGCTCTCCTGGCCCCTCCCTACTGTTAAATGCCCCCATAGCAAGCTGTCCGGGCCAAGCCACAGCTCCCTGTGTCCATACAGACACGGAGCCCCGAATCTGCCCCCTCTCTCTCTCTCCTCAATGACCGACTGACTGAAAGCAGTGGGGGCCAATGGCGCTTCTCTGCCATCTCAGCTAATGAGCAGGGAAAGACACGGACAGCCGAGTCTCTCCAACATCACTGGATCGGGATGGGGCTCAGGTAAGTATTAGGGGGCTGCTGCACAGAAGGCATTTTATCTTAATGAATAGAATGCATGGGGGGGGGGGGGGCACAGAAATTAGTTTTGCTACCCTAATGTATTCTATGCATTGTGCTTATCCCACCACAGAGGTGTGATCCTGACCCTAGGGTTCTAAAGGTGCAGTTTACTTTTGTCTTTTGGTTAAACTTAGTGGACGTGTCTTTTTTTAAACCAAAACTATAAATTACTGCAGACAACAGAAACCATGAAATACCCCTGATGCAGAACCCAGGGGTATCCATAGTTGGGATGCACCGAAATTTCGGCCACCAAAATTATCGGCCGAAAATTAGCCTATCCCATTTCGGCCGATAATGAGTTAACAATGCCGAAAATAATGGCCGCCGTGAGAAAGGAGGAAGGCGCAGCGCAGGTTTCAAAAGTCCCGCCTCTGGCCGGCCACCCGCCTCTCGATGATGTCCTTACTACTACAATCGGTGTATGAATGAACTGACACACCGGGCGGGAGGGCGGGCGAGCGGCCGCTAATAGCTGTAACTATGTGAGCTTTACTTCACTTCCCTGTCAGCGGGGCTGTGTGCATGAATGAAGTGTCACACCGGGCGGGAGAGCGGCCGCTAATAGCTGTAACTATGTGAGCTTTCACTTCACTTCCCTGTCAGCGGGGCTGTGTGTATGAATGAAGTGTCACACCGGGCGGGAGAGCGGCCGCTAATAGCTGTAACTATGTGAGCTTTCACTTCACTTCCCTGTCAGCGGGGCTGTGTGCATGAATGAAGTGTCACATCGGGCGGGAGGGTGGGGGGTGCGGCCGCTAATAGCTATAACTATGTGAGCGCTTCACTTCCCTGTCATACGGGTATCTCCGCTGACAGGGAAGTGAAGGCTCACATAGTTATATCTATTAGCGGCCACTCCCCCGCCCTCCCGCCCGGTGTGTCACTTCATTCATATACAGATTGTAGCAGTGACATCTCCGGGGAGGCGGGCCACCGGCCAGAGGCGCTTCTTTTGAATGAAGGTCACCAGAGGAGCACTCAGCAGAGTGACAGTAAGGAAATTGAATCGTTGGGATGGGGAGGGACGCTGAGCCAGAGGGGGGGGGGGGAGAGCTGAGGCAGCTTACCAATGGTATTAGTATTAATTATGCAGCATGAGGAGGTTAATGTATTGTCACTGCTGGTCACTGATGCATTAGTGACCGACCAGTGGCAATTAACCCCTTTGTGCTGCATTAGTGCAACCAGTGTTAATTAACACTGATACTGGTTGCACTAATGCAGCACAAAGGGGTTAATTAACTGCCACTGGTTGGTCACTAATGCATCAGTGATCAGCAGTGGCAATACATTAACCCCCTCATGCTGCATAATATTAATACCATTGGTAATTAAATTAACCTCTTGCCAACCCATCACAGTACATATACTGTGACAGGGTGGCAGCGACAGGTGTACGTCGCTACCTGTTTTTGGTATATACCCCTCTTCCATTTTAAAATTTTTTTGGGGAGAAAGTCATTTTCGGTTTTCGGCCAAGGGCATCCTGCATTTTCAGTTTCGGCCAAGAATTTTCATTTCAATGCATCCCTAATCCATAGTGAAAGTCACAAGACTAAATTTGGCAAAACGATCTGTGTTAAAAATCAGCCAATCTGAACTATGATCCTTCAGGGCAGATCATGTGACCAAACGCATTGGTATTAAGTGACACGAGCAGCTGACACTTCTACAATGATTTCTGCATTGTAGGCAATTTTTTGGAGTAGCAGAGTTGGGGTCATATTTGATACTATTAGGGCTCATGTACACTGCAACTTGTAAACGGACGTTTAGGAGCAGTTGGGCGTTTTTTTTTTCAGAAGCCCCTGAACCCACCTCAATGTTATCTTATCTGTCCATGTACACAGGGTCGTTTACAGTCATTTAGAGGCAGTTGAGTTCAGTGGCTTTTTTTGGAAAGTAAATATTTGCGTTCAGGATGTTCAGAATGGGTGTTTACCGGCGTTTCAAAACAAAAACGTGACCGAAACGCGATCACCCACGTTTAGCGCTTGCGTTTTTACATTTTAAAGGGGAATGATTTTTCTGACCTCTAGAAACTGTTCTGAGCGCAAACGCCCGCTAAACGCGTCCAAATGCGGCATGCAAGCGTGACACAAAGGACGTTTTAAACGTCCTTTAAATTTCAGCGTTCAAGGGACTTTTTAAAACGTCCCGTGTACATGTAGCCTAAGGCTACAGTCACAAAGGCATTTTGCCACGGTGAGAGTGGCAGCGGTAGAAAATCCACCGATTCCTGCTGCTGTTTGACAAGTGTGAGCAGCTAGACAGCTATTTGCTGCACTGATCACTGCTGGACACACACAAAGCGCATCCAGCAACGACCACAACAGCTAATCGCTGGTTGTGTGAGGAGCCACCAATAGCTGCAGTCTTTGAAGTGTATGGGTTACTAGCCACTCATACCCGACAAAAACAAACAGTTATAAGCAGATTCCTACTGCTGTCCTTCACACCATGGCAAAATGCCCGTGTGAATGCAGTCAAACACTGAACTGATGAAGTGTGTCTCCTCAGTCTAGCACGGTTGAAGTGTTATATACACCGTATTTATCGGCGTATAACACGCACTTTTTCCTCCTAAAAATTGAGGAAAGTGCGTGTTATACGCAGATATTAAAAAAAAAAAAAACGGCCAGGAAGCATTGCCGAGAGCAGAAGGGGCGGGTCGGGCCGAGGAGAAGGAAGGACGAGCTGTCATAAGAGCAGAAGGGGGCGGGCCGGGCCGAAGAGAAGGGAGAACGAGCGAGCGCAGTCATCGGAAGTCCCGCCTATGACAGACGTCACACGTCTCAGCAGAGGAGGCGGGACTTCCGATGACTGCGCTCGCTCGTTCTCCCTTCTCCTCGGCCCGGCCCGCCCCCTTCTGCTCTTATGACAGACAGCTAGTCCTTCCTTCTCCTCGGCACGGCCCGCCCCTTCTGCTCTCGGTGCTCCTTCCCGGCCTTTTTTTAAAACAAATATGGTCAGTTCCAAAGGAGCTTGCGAGGCTGCATATTTGGACATTGCGCTTTGCGAGGCTGCATACATGGACACTGCTGGTGGGCTGCATACATGGACACTGCTGATGAGGATGCATTGTTGGACTGCTGATGAGGCTGCATTCATGGGAACTGGTGAGATATCCTTTGATTTAAAAAAAAAAAAATGTTCTGAGTTCAAAGCTGTTTATTTTAAAATTTAAGCTTTTTTCCTGAAATTTCTCTCCAAATATTGGGGTGCGTGTTATACGCCGATAAATACGGTACTAATTTTCAACACAGTTCAGTTTTTGGCTGGAGTACTCCAATCACAGTGAGTCGTTTGCACTCCAGCTTCCCCAATTAGTCAATATCTTGTATTCTTTTCAATGAATACAAGACGCTCTGCTATTGGAGAAAGGGGCAGGTAAACAGCACAATCTGCCCTTGCATTCACACAGCTTTAATCATATCAAATTACAAAATGAGTTTGTATACAAAAGCTTTATTTCTTCAATGAACAAATTTTGCATTTAAAAAATGCCTTTTCTCCAACTTTCTAATGCCTAGGAGGTACCAGATGATCTTCTCTTTCTCTGAATCCATCAGCAGAAGACTGCCCAGATCCTGTCTCTGAGAACTATGGTTCTTAAACTGTTGAAAGATGCTTTGTTTTTTATGTGTCTTCTGTTTACATCCAGCAGAGGGTGTTCAGGTCCGTGAAATACAAAAAAACTATCAGCGCAAACCTATTATATGTGATAAAATAACTCAACACCAATTCACTGTGCATAAATCAGGTGTGTGAACTTATAAATCAATAGTGGTGTCCGGCACTCTTTATATCATTTTATTGGAAGCACACACATTGCTATGTGCCTTATGAACTGGATATGATTTATTGTCATCACTTTTTGATTTTATATTTCTGGTGTTCAGGTCAGTCACTGACTTCCCATTGGTGAGGTTCTCTCGGGATCCAGAAGATAGGATTCATCAGTAGGAGTGGGACTGGTCATCAAGGGACAAACTATCCCTGGGTTTAGCGGTCCCTGCAAACCAGAAATGGCGCTGGAGGAGACCCGGGATGGCGGACTATGGTGCTTAACCAGAGGAAAAAAAAAAAAACAGAACAAAAAACACACACAAACACTTTGCAAGATCTGTTTTGCCTAGAGAGGGGCTACAAAAAAAAAAAAAAAAAAAAAAAAAAGGGGGGGGGGGGATAAATTAAAGCTGATCTAAAATCCAAAAACTGGCTTAACCACTTGCCTACTGGGCACTTTCACCTCCTTCCTGCCCCTGCCAATTTTCAGCGTTGTCACACTTTGAATGACAATTGCGTGGTCATGCAACCTGTAGCCAAACAACATTTTTAGCTTTATTTTGGTGGAATTTAAACACACCTGGGTGTTTAGTAATAAAAGTTTTAGTTTCAGTTATAACATTTTCAAAATAAGTGATTTTTCACCTTCACTAATGGGCACTGACAGCTGCACAGGTTTGACTCCCGCCAAACACCCTGCAATGCGCTGCACATTGCATTCTGCGCCCTGATTGGTCAAAGCTTTGTAAGTTTTGCAAGCTGTGCAGTTTCCACCATAGCAGCCCCACAAAAAAAAAAAAAAAAAAAAAAATGCGTAGCCCCCCCCCCCATTCCCCCAAACCAGACCCTTATTGGGGCATGCAGTCTGGCAGGTCAGGAAAGGGGTGGGCCCAAACCATACAAGGCCACATGCTCTAAACATGGGGGGGGGCTTTGCCCCCATAACCCCAATGCACCATGTCCCTACGTTGATAGGGACAAGGGTCTTTTCCCGACAACCATGGGCTGTGGTTGTCGGGGTTTGTGGGCTTATCGTAACATGGTAGCCCCCATACCCCACGAATAGTCACAGATCAATGCATGCTGGCCTGGTGACCTCGCCAGGTGGCCCCGCCATTACTTATACAACTGTCAAAACACAGAGGAGGCATTTGGCTGTCCTAGAAGGGGGGGGGGGGATTTTTCATGTCGGCGGTGCAGCGCAATTGATGGATTTACATCGAGGGACACTATCTTTTAGATTATAGATTTTTTTTCTTACATTTTTTAATAGCTGGGTGCTGGGAATAGCAGCCGCATGTCAATTTAAATGGGATTTGATGCCGTTTACCCCCCCACCCCTTTAGAAATTTCATTTTTGCTGCAGCATGTTCTATACACAGATGTGCTGATAAGTCCCCGGATTGTCAGCGTAGATGTCTCCTGTGTAGATTTGCCAGTTATCGGCTCTGAGGAGAGGACTGCCAATGACCAACAAATCCTGTTTACATTGTGATCAGCTGTGATTGGATACAGCTGGTCACATGGTAAAGAGCTCTGTGATTGGCTCTTTACCCCAATCTGTAATCAGCTGTGTCTGAAGGACATGGCGATCACAGATCCGTGCCAGGGAGCACCGGAAGCACAATCACGAGAGGACAACCATAGATGTCCTTGCGGCAATGTGAGCCCACACTTTTTGTCTATAGCACGGGCGGGAAGTAGTTTAAGAGGATCTTCAGTCTTTTTTTTTTTTTTTTTAAATTATGAAGAACTGTAGCTGCTGACTTTTAGAAAAAACACACCCAAATGTCCAGGGATTCAGTACCTTCCTCACCTGAGCTGGCTTCTTCTCCAGTCCTTAATACCAGCATGTTAACTGTGGGTAGCCAGCTGTGACTCCTTGCGACTTCACAGCCAGCTGCCCACTGCACAAGTGTGAGCCATGCTGTACTCCACGGGTGTTGGTGGGGTGTTGAAGTTCTGCTTTAATATTTACCATAAAGTTCCCTGATCATCCAACATACTAGCCTACCCCCTTGAAGCAGGATTCCCCAGAGACCACTGCAAAAACATTTGGTACAGCTTTCCACAATCCCTTAGACACGATTCTAATAATTAAACCTTAGGACAGGGCTTGACAAATTTGCTTTGAGTCAAGGAGCTAAAAAAGTTAGGGGCCAGGTTTTTTTTTTTAAAAAACAAAGCTCTTTTTGCTGTACGGCACTGCACTACTTGACTGGAAATTGCACAGTCACGCGACCCTGTACACAAATGAAAAAATTATATCATTTTTTTCACACAAATAGAGCTCTTTTAGTTGTATTTGATCGCAATTGGACTTTTTTTGTACTATAAAGAGAAAAAAAAAAAATCTGAAAACGTTGGGAAAAAAAAAAAAAAAAAAATATGTAGGCTACAATGTCATGCTACCTGTCTTTGGCAAAAACAAGAATCCCAATAAGTGCAGGCTTGAGTGAAAAATCATAGTAATGATGGCAATAAGCATCTTATAGTGGGACTCCGATAGTAAGGCGGGCATTCTGAGATTTGTCAAGCCCTGCCTTCGGAATATGGAAATTCTTTTGTATTAATATTTTTATGAGCCACATTTCTGTTTTCATCTATTTTCAACAAAAGCAGCAACCATTGTATTTCTCCTACAAACTTACACAAGAACTTTACACAAATACTTTTGGACTGACATAGATACTTCTCTTTCCATCTTCCACAATGCAAAATTATTTGACAAGCTTATAGTGTCCCCCTGGCACTTGGCAATCTAATAAAATGCAGTATGGCACTACAGGGATCAGCTCTAGCCACAACATCGCGAAGAGGGAACACAGCTTGTGCTACTAATTAGCTTTGTCACCCTGTCATGACAAATATGTCACAAAGTATAGAGTGAGTTATTCTTCCCAAGTCACCTAGATGCATTTGTATCAACTTATTGTGCTACTATGTGCTTGGCGCTGTAGCAGACACTCCTCTGACCTGTACAGCAGTCAGCAGTGTTTGATTTTTTATGTATATACATCTATAGGCTGCAGTAAGAAGACAAAGCAGACACAGATTTGATGCAATGCAACACAGAAATGCTGTAATATGCAGACATTCCACAAGAGGGAGCAGCCAGGCGAACACCACTATTACTATTCCACAGAACTAACACTGTATGCCAGGTAATGTTATCAGGACAGTGCATAGTGAAAATGTCATCTCTCACAATAAACTAACATATATTCTTGTCTGACAATTACTACAACACCTTATTACCACCTATAAGATAAATCTAAACTCGTTTGCTCTAATCTGTACACAAGTTTATTCCAAAAGACAAACTGATCTGTAGAGAGGAAATTGCACAAATATATTTTATGCTTTTTAAAGAATGTTAATGTCAAATGTATTGATAATTTAGTTGAATTCGCACCTAAGCATTTTTCCCTCCGATTCTTTTCCTATTGGAATCAATAGAAGCACATTGTTGCGCATTAACATGTCACACATTTGAAACAGGTCTTGCAACACATTGTTTTGGATGTGAGCGTGCTTTATAATGTATATCAACCCACAATGAACGTGTGCCATGGTCCCCTATGTGCATTATAAAGTGTCAAACTGCATCATGACATGTGTTTTTATACTATTCCTTTATTTCAATGAAAGGGCATTACATTGCATGTCAATGTGTGTTGTAATGCACAGTCATAGATGTCAATGCATATCAGCTCACGGGTTACACACATTATAGTGCAATTATGTGCGTTATTAAACATCAGAGTACGCCATCATGACGCATTTCCTAAGGCATATGCTGAGATATGTTTCAATTTATTTCTACTGATTTCAGTGGCAGGGCATCATGACACGTTACAGCACCTTTAACGTACAATGCATTGAATTGTATTGGATCTCAATGTGTGTCATAATGGCATGTAGAGTGGCTAAGTGAATAGCACTTCCACCTAGCAGCACTAGAGTTGTCGGTTTGAATCCCAACCAAGCACTATCTGCCTGGAGTTAGCATGTTCTCCTGTGCCTGCATTGCTTTTCTCCAGGTACTCCAGTTTCCTCCCACACTCCAAACACATGCCGGAAGGATAATTGGACCTACTATATGTATGAATGAATGGAGAGTTATGGACATTAGATTGTAAGCTCCTTGAGGTGATGGACTGTGGTGAAAGTACAACATACATGTATATAGCACTGTGTAACTTGACGGCGCTATACAAGAACCTGTAATAGATAAATATTGCACATCAATGTGGGTAGATGCACATCATGGTGCATTTACGTATGCTTCAATGTGCTGACAAGCATCATGACGCAAGTCTTAAGGCATTCGCAGAGTTGCGTTTTCTATTGATCTCAACGAAGGTCGCATCAATCCAAAATGTAAGATGAAAATCCAGCCTTAGAAAACCGGTACAAAAGAGGAACAATAAAACTGAGTTAATGTGTTGGCAGTAGAAGGCAGTGACAACGAAGCAATGGAGGTTTCTATAGGAAGTGACTCTTTGCTGTTACATTAAAGGGCTCAAATGTTTTTCTTTGCAAGCCATAATAATAATAATAATAATAATAATAATAATAATAATAAAATGCATTCTGGTAAACTCAGAAAAAGTAAAAAAAATTTCCACAAAGATTTCAGCATTTAAAGATAATGATGTTACAAGTGGAGGGATTAGCACTTCTGCACAATCAACGCGAACATAAGTGATCATAAGGGAACCCCCCAAACGGAAAAAAAAAAAAAAAAGAAGGAAGGATGATGCTCTGTGATTCAGTCCATGAATCAGCGTCTCTGCCCCAACCCCTTGTGATCACCTGATACGCCATGACATCAGTTTCGAGTCATACACCGTGTCACGTGAGTAAATAATCATTGGGAGCTTCCATGGGAAGTTTCTAAACATAGAAACTAACAAAGTAACAAGAAGCATGAAGATTTTCATTGGGGAAAAAAAAAAAAAAAAAAAAGTTGATACTCAACCAAGCCATTAATTACTTTAGGCAAAGTACAGTCAAGTTTAATATTTCATTCACTTCACACAATCAATAATCTCCTTCAGGAGGGAAATCCTCATTGATAACGGTCACTATCCTAGCAGGTAATGTCTGCACAGCACTCAGTCACATCTCCAGCATATAATACTAAACTTGGAAAAGACATTTATAGGACAAATTCAGAATATTATTCATGTCACAGATCGGAGCCCTCACAGCAAGTAATAAAGACACAATTTGCTGATCCGTGTACAAAGTATCTAACAATTTCATAGGAAAGGTATGTTAGGAAATAAAGTGTAGCAGACAATGCAGCAAGGAGGAGAGGAGCAGACACAGAGACACAGACACTCAGATAGAACATAGTGACATACACAATGACATCTAGACAAGGGGAGAGAGGGGGGGGGGGGACATAGTCCAGGCAAACAAATGAGTACTATGACAAGAATATAGAGAAAAGAAAAAGGGAAGTGGGATCTGGAAAATATGTACACAAATAAAAGACGTATGAGCCATCACTGGAGTTTTGTTTTTCCATAGTAAAAATGTAAGAGGGGGCACAGAGACTGGGAGAGACAACAAAACAGAAAGACAGAGAGAAAACAGGGGGGGGGGGGGAGAGACACACACACACACACAGACAGAGAGAAAACAGGGGAGCAGGGGAGAGAGAGAGAGACACACACAGACAGAGAGAAAACAGGGGGGGGGGGGGAGAGAGAGACACACACAGACAGAGAGAAAAGAGAAGAGGACAGGTAATAAGTCCCATGACTCCCATGTAAGGCTGCTATCCAGCTGTGAAAGTGGAGTCCCCCCCCCCAGAAGAAGAATGGATTGGAGAGGGGGGGGCACCATACAGGGAACTCAGTGAGCTGCACAGGTAACCTGGGGCTGTCCCATTGTTTTGAATAGGGTTTAGCTTTTTAAAATAGTAAAAAGTGAGGGGGGGGGGGGGGGGAGAAGAGAGAAACTCAGAAGAGAGGAAGAGAATGGCAGATGTGAATGTGTGGTCACCAGGAAAGGAATAAAGGAGAGACGATCAGAGCAATGTACAGAGGGGACAGGGAAAAGAGATGAAGAAGGGGGACAGGGAATAGGTGACAGGTAAGGCTGCCATATACTGTAGGTGAAGTGGTGACAGTGGGGTCCAGGTATGGGGAGGAGAAGGATGGAGGTGAGCCGGGTACACAGGTAATCCAAGGCTGTCTTGCTGTGGAACTACAAGTCACAGATAGACCACCAACCTCTGAAGTTAGAGTCCAGGATGGGGTAACAGAAAAACAAAAAAAGTGATAAAAGGTGAAGTGACAACTTGGGCAGAAGGTCATCCTGGGATTGGAAAGGTCCTGGAATGGTGTGTGTGTGTGTGTGTGTGTGTGGGGGGGGGGGGGGGCAGTGACAGCACAGACACCCAGGGAAGTGAAAAGCTCATACAGGAGGAATCTGGGGGGGTCTGTAGGTAGGTGTGTGTGTGTGTGGGGGGGGGGAATATGTAGGAATGTGGGGGGGGATCTGTAGGAGTGTGTGTGGGGGGGGGGATCTGTAGGAGTGTGTGTGTGTGGGGGAATCTGTAGGAATGTGTGGGGGGTGTACAGGTGTGTGTGTGTGTGTGTGTGTGTGTGTGGGGGGGGGGGGGGATCTGTAGGATTGTGGTGGGGGATCTGTAGGAATGTGGGGGGGGGATCTGTAGGAATGTGGGGGGGGGATCTGTAGGAATGGGGGGGGGGGGTTAGATCTGTAGGAATGTGGTGGTGGGGGGGGGGGGGATCTGTAGGAATGTGGTGGGGGGGGGTTAGATCTGTAGGAATGTGGTGGGGGGGGGTTAGATCTGTAGGAATGTGGTGGGGGGGGGGATCTGTAGGAATGGGGGGGGGATCTGTAGGAATGGGGGGGGGATCTGTAGGAATGGCTGGAGGAGACACAGCTGATGTAAACACTGATCATACATAGGCTTTCCATGGAACTACAAGGCCCAGCGTGTCCTATACAACAAGCAGCGAGGCCTACTCTGACCAACACCCCAGAGACCAGCACAGCATTAGTCCGGTGTGCCCCTGTGCCCAGACCAATGGCCTCTGGAAGGGAAGCCACCACTGAGATGCTGGCCCAGTGAGTGACCATTCCAGACAACACCCGGCGGCATGAAATGACCCCTCACTCACCGTCCACCGTCTTCTTCTTGAACAGGGAGGCCATGGCTGCGGCTGCTCGCTCTATTTCCTCATTCACTCTGCAACCAGGAACCGGTTACACTACTTCGCCCCACCACGTGACCAGTCCTCCGTCTCGCAACTGCCCCTCCCATTCCGTGACGTTCCTGGTGTCACCCTGGAGATTCCGCCCACTTCTCCTCCGGAGTCACATGATTGGCTGCACTCTCACCTGTCCTATAACGCTCAGTTGTGTCATGTGCTCGGAGCTCAGTGGGACGACCTGTGTCCTCCTAACGTGTAATACACAGAGAGCCAATCATTTCCCTCCCAGAGACTTACCTCACTCATTGTCAGGGGAATAAATGAGTGTACATAGGTCACAGTACTTACCTCAGAGGGTCTGTTCACAGTAAACGTGCATGGAAATGGATGTGTATTGAGTTCCATTGGTGTGCATTGTATGTGCCCTGACATGCATGGTTATGCACGTTATATTGCTATCAGTCTTTGTAAGGGGTGAAAGAAATGAGAGAACAGGACACAGAAAACAATTTGTGTTCCATATGTCCTTGCAATGACCGGCATTTTTTCTGTGTGGTAAATGCAGGTCACTACAGTGAGTGTGAACAGTCCTAATACTAGAACACTAACATTATACAATGTACGGCTAAACAGCTTAGTGAATGGTCCGATATCCCAATGGCAACATGGGCCAAGTACACACATGCAGAGGCGTAACTAGAACCTTCAGGGCCCCGATGCAAGAAACCATGAAGGGCCCCCCAGACCCCTGGCCGGGGCCCTTCCCTTCAAGCCCGGGGCTCTTCCCACTAATCCTGGGGCTCTTTAATCTCATTGCATGGCCTTTTATTATGGTCCCGCATCAGAATCCTTTCACAAGTTCTGCAGTGGGCCCCCTTCCTGCAATCTTGGGGCCTCCCCACAGTGGTGAAATGCCAGGGCCCGGTCGCAAGTGTGACCTTTGAGATCCTAGAAGTTCACCCACTGGTTTGCTACCGGGCCCCCTGGAGCATGGGGCCCGGTAGCGATTGCAACCCCTGTAGTTACGCCCCTGCACACATGGACATCGCTATCCAGAGACACAGCCAGACGCCATACCTAGTGTGAAGTACATGCCTACCTCCCAACTGTGCCTTATTTCCAGGGACTGTCCCTGATTTGGAACAAAGTCCCTCATCATGTGTCTCTCATTTTGGTCTGAACTATATAGTTGCATATAAAATGCACAATTTATCTTTCAAAAAGTATTTCCCGGTGATAAACCTTTCATCCAATTTCTAAATTGCTGCATTTGTAAATCTCAAAAGTCAATATAAAGGATAGGTAGTGGTAAAACAAATAAAATAAATAAAAATAACACTTGTGGATTTAAAGTAGAACTATGGGCAACACTTTTGGATAGAGTAATGAAGGGTTCTAGCCCCTGTCAGATTTCTTCTCCCCATCTGTGTCCCATTGCAGAGATTTCCCTTCACTTCCTGTTCCATAGCCAAACAGGAAGTGAGAGGAAATCCTTGCAAATTAAGGGAATTCCTTGGGGACCCCCAGGTCACCAGAATTAGTGTCCCCATTTAAAGATATCTCCTCTATTACTTTTCTGGGGACAACCCAAAATTTGGGATTTTCTTTTACTTTCACTTTCGATAATAATGGTAAACAGGACAAATAGAGAGGGGGAATCTCCCTACCGGGAGCACAGACAGCGATAAAAACTGACAAGTGTTCTAATCCTTCTCCCCTCTATCCAAAGTGAAAAATTAAAGTTTTGTCCTGAAGGCTGGGTTCACTCTGGTGCTATACGGGAACCACAGCAATTCCTGCGTGGGTTCCTGTATGGTACGCTGCTCTCTGTTGCGGGTGTCAATATGAAGGTAATGACACCCCCAAAGTGGTTCACAGTGGGTCTGAACACCCATACGGTCCAAACCCAGTGCAGACCAAAAAGGCTCCTGCAGGGGCATGGTCTCGGCATTGAAGTGTGAGGACGTGCTCTCACGGAGCTCCCGGTCCTCGGCTCTTCGGGCGGCACATTTTATCAAAAGATCAGCAGATTATCTTATCCCCGCTCTCTCTGGCACAGGAATACAGGCCCAGGCTGGGGCTGGTGAGGTCTGCTTTATGCGATGGACCGTTTTTTGCTCCCGAAGCCTCCACGCCAGACAGCTCAAAGATGGCGCCGGTGCCTGCTAGCAGGACGGCGCCAAGGCCCTCTCGGAGAGACGGGAACAGATCTGCTCAGCTCAGTGCATGATATGCCTCCTTTCTCCCCTCCTAGTAACCTCTCCCCTTGTCTGCTGTGCTCGCTGTCTTTGTCGCCCCTACATGATCCAAAGGATTTTATTTCCCTGCCTGAAACAATGCGGGGACAACAGGGGTGTGAGAGGCATGGATCTACCCACCCACAGAATGTTCTGCACAGCCTCTCCATACAAATCCGGAGCTCAAGTACAGTGAGTAACCCACCCTCTGTGATACCTGTGATAGGCTCCCCTGCTGGCTCTCTAAGTGATCAAAGTATTTGGGCTTTTTTGCAAAAACTTCCCACCAGAGATGACTTTGAGGCCCTGGCTGCCCGAGTGGAGACAGCCCTCAGAGGGGAATTAACGGGGCCAGAGTAGATACCCTGGAATCCAGTGTAGCTGAAGTCAGACAGACTGTCTCCACTATACAAAAAGTACAAACAGACACCACCGCCCAAGTGACTCAATTGATGTTACTCCTGGATGATTTGGAGAACCGCAACCATAGATGCAACATCAGGATTAAGGGTCTACCAGAAGCCACCACACCAGCAGACCTTAAGGTCACTATCACAGCCATCTTCAATATGTTCCTGCAACGCTCCGCTGACACTGCCATTGACATAGATAGAGTACACAGATCCCTGGGCCCTAGAGGAAATGCAGAAGATAGACCTAGGGATGTCATCTGCTGCCTACACAGATATTCCCTGAAGGAGGATATCTTGCGGCGTGCATGGCATAAGGGGCCCATGGAGTTCGATGGAGAGCAAATTCTGTTATTGCCAGACGTTTCAAGGAGGACCCTTCAGATGCGTCGCTGCATGAAGCCCCTTCTTGAGAGGTTCGGAGAGTTGGGCATCACCTACAAATGGGGACACCCCTTTCACCTTGTTGCCCGCAAAAATGGTCGCTTTTTTCCTCTGTGTCACCTGTCTGACCTTCCGGCCTTTTTGATGCCTTAGAAATGGCTCTGATCTCTCTGCCCAGCTGGCTGGAGTTCTCGCTTCCTACTACTCTCAATACTTTGGTACCTGGGAATGGTAGACCTCAGAGATCCCGCCAAAACCATTGAGCACAACTGAGACCTCGCTGATCCCCACAGGATCATGAGCCTTGAAGGTGATCATCAATGCTTAAGAATATGGACCCCCTCGGCTGAGGGGTTGGTGATGTATCCAGAACTCCCTTGCAAATTATTTAATTCGTTTTTTGTCTTCTCACCTTAGCTACTTATTCATTAGCTTCATTTGATCCATAGCCATCACTCAAGTTACTGCATAGGGCCCACCCCTGGTCTAGCTCCCCTGCTCCCACTCTGCTAGAGCAGGTACCACCACCTCAACGTGGCACTGTACAGGTGAACCTACCAGTAGCGCTCTTCTCTGCTATTCTACTGAGTGGAGGGATTAGAGTGCTTAGCTGCGCCCTCACTGCACGGTTGGATAGCCTCAAGTTGCTCGCTGACTTATCTATACCTGCTTGGAGAAGTACCAGGATTTTTGTGTATATGTCTTTTGCCTTAGGTCCCTCTTACTGGCCGGGGTAGCTGATTATGTTTTATGTTTGTAGCTGAGGGTGGGAGTCCCCGAGGAATGCTTGCTCCCCCTCCTTCTTCACTCCCCCCCAACTAACACGAGCAATGTTTTCAATTCACATTGGGGGTTCCTCTCCTTGGGTTACTATTCAAAGTTCATGTTCAGTTTAGTTCATGAAGGTTCGACTGTTTTACATGCACTATTGCCCAGTACTGTTGTTCTTTCTGATATGCAGGGGAGGGAGTCACGAAGCCAGGTCAACTAACAAAAAACGAAAGTTATCACAGGCTGTTCATCTTACCACAAAAAAGAGAGGAAACCTCCCTTTCTATTATAATTTTGGAATTTTAAAACAAATACAACTTCTGACCTCACCAGTCTGCTACGATATGCCCTATTTTGAGTCACGGTAATCTCTAGATGACAGAGCTACATAACTGGCGTCCTGGCTGCCCTCATAACTGACAGCCTCTGCTATGCAATTTCTTCTGTCACATTTCTGAAGAAGAGCGTGTATACATGATCGCCCTCTTGTTCCCCTGTTTGAGTTGTACCTTAGCGTATGATCTCCCCAATGGTTTACTTGCTGCACCCATGAGGACATGTTCACTTTTTACGTACCTGCTGTTTTTTTCATTTAGGCCCACTGACGGTACTGGAATCATGCCTTTCTGACATGGAAGCCTTAGCAGAAGGTACTGTCATAGTGGGCAGAGATATCAATCTCACACTCCACCCTCCCAAAGACTCCACAACTGGCTCGTCAGCCTTACCTCACACTACCCGATCACAGTGTTGCCAACCCCCTGGACTAAAATTTACTGGCAGAATGCCAAAATTTACGGACGGCACCAATTTTTTACTGGCACTGCAAAAATGTACATAAAATAGCCGTTTTCAGTGCTAAGCCGTGCAAATATGAATAATTAAACTATAAACATGCAGATAGTGCTATTAGCAATGTGTTTAAGTTAAACAAAAGTCATAAACCATATTTCTCCATTTACATGTCCTTCTCTGCCCCCTGCCTTTAGCCCCCCACAGCACTGTCGTCCTCCGCCCCCTGCCTTTAGCCCCCATAGCACAGTGTCCTTCTCTGCCCCCAAAATAATAACTCCCCCAAGATGATGAGACCCCAGAATGATGGGACCCCCAGCATGATAACTCCCCCAAGATCATGAGACCCCAGAATGATCAAACCCCCATTATAATTACTCCCCCACCATCATAACTCCCCCAAAAATGATAAAACCCCAGAATGATGGGATCCCCACGATGATGGGACCCCCACGATGATGGGACCCCCAGGATGATGACTCCCCCAGGATGATGACTCCCCCAGGATGATGGGACCCCCAGGATGATGGGACCCCCAGAATTATGAGACCCCCAGGATGATGAGACCCCCAGGATGATGAGACCCCCCTCATGATATAATCCCCATATTGATGGGACCTCCAGGATGATATGACCCCCATAACAATTAGACCCCCAAAATAATAAGAACCCCAGGATGATTTGATCCCCAAACTGATGACTCCCCCATTACGATGACACCCCCATATTAATCACTCCCCCATAATGATTACTCCCCCATAATGACGAAACCTCCAGGATTTTAGGATCCCCCATAATGCTTAAACCCCCATTAACATAGCAGTGTGCGTCTCTGTCCCCCCCCCCCCCCCGGCTTAATGGTCTCTTTTAGAATAGAGTCCCTCCCAATTCCTCTTGTTGGTGAGATGAGGGGATCAGAAAGGAAAACAGTAAGCTGCATAAAAAAGCCCAACACCAGGAGCCAACAAGAGTGCTTATATTGTGCAGAATTTATTTAAAAATGTATTAAACACCATTACACAGCTATAGCATAGCAAATAAGTAGTAAAATGAATTGGCCAGACTTACAGCAAAAGCTGCTGTTCCTGAACACACAGATGTAGCGGCAATGACATCAGCACATAGGCCCCTATGGGGCACGTTATCAAGGGATCCACAAAGCACTGCACCGTTTTAGTTTTCTGGTTATTTATGAGTTGTATGATCACTCCTTTTGTGCTAGCAGCTTTTTTTTATTTCTGTATAGTGCTAACTTACCAACTTTCTTGATTTATGTTATTTCTTATAGCCACACCAATAAATTACAAGAGGCTGCTGGGAGGGGGTTGCTCCTACCTTGCATGTTCTGCACTCTCATGTCCCTGATTTGCCCGATGAGCTCCTGCTGCTCCTCTCTCTGGAACCGATCCCACTCGTGTCCCGCCATTGGAGGAGGGGGGACCGACCGGGAGGGGCGGCGGAGTGTTCTCCCAGAGGACGGCGGAGAGCCCCGTCCTCTTCTTCTTCTCTAGCCGCAGTCAGCAAGACAGTGTCACTCACTGTCTTTTAAAAATGGCGCCAACCGTCGCCAGTTCTTTACTGCGCATGCGCCCGTCCAGCCGGAAATAGGCAAGCTTTTCTGAGCCAGACAGGCTTCGGAACGGCGCATGCGCAGTTGCGTGTCGGCCCGTTCTGACATCTTTATTACGGGCGCCGCTGCCCGTAACGGGCATTTACGGGCAGCCCGAAAATGGGCTAAAATTCACGGGCTGCCCGTAAATCTACGGGCGGTTGGCAACACTGCCCGATCACGACTTAAAAACCTCCTTCACTCACATCAATTAGTTAATATCTGGTGCATCCTTCACCTGCAAGAACGAGATTACACCTTCTTTTCATCGCCGCATGGCTCTTACTCCAGGATAGACTTTTTCCTTATCTCCCACGCTACGATTCCGTTGGTTTCTCAAGCCCACATTGGTCACATTGCTCTCTCAGATCACGCCCAGATATGGATAGAGGTAGGCTTACACCATAAAATACCAAAATCGGCCTCTGGGCACTTAAACGAGACCCTATTACAAGATCCAGAGATTAGGGCAGACAAAGGGAGTTGACCCTTTTCTTTGAGACTAACAAGGACTCAGTGTCCAATCCCCTTTCCCTCTGGGCAGCACATAAGTGCTACGTAAGAGGGATTCTTATTAAGCATGGTCATAGAATTAAAGAAGAAAGGGGAACAACACTAGCAAACTTATTATCGAAATTTCAGGGCCTGAAGTTGCGACACAAATCCAACCCTGATCCGGTTGCGGAAGCCGAGCTTGATAGGCTCTGGGAACAAATTAGAGATCACTCCTTGTTTCAAGCTAAAAGTTGTTGCGGGCACATAGAACTTCTATGAATTTGGAAACAAGTGCAGCAGGTCCCAATGGGCCAATGCGATTTGAACTAACCGCAACTCATCAAATGCGATTCGAACAAACCGCAACTCACGCCTGTGGGCACCAAGATTCATTCGACCTCTGAGATAGCAGAGGCCTTTAGAGGATTTTATAAATCACTCTACAACTTACATCCTAATTTGGCCCGTGAGAATTCTTCGGACAGGTCAGATGCGATTGACGACTACCTTAGAGCAGCACGGTTACCCACTCTCACTGAGGAGGAAAAGAAGATATTATCGGAACTTATCTCAGCTGAGGAGTTTGCAGGTGCCTTGGCTGGTTCTCCCGCTGGTAAAGCCCCGGGACCTGATGGCCTCACAACGCCATACTATAAGACTTTCCAAGAACACCTTGTGCCTCAGTTCCTTACCGCTTTTAATTCTGTCGTTGACGGCAACTACATGCCACCAGACCTCCTTAGGGCAAGCATTACAGTCATACCAAAACCAGGCAAGGGCCCTCTACTTTGCGCTAGCTATAGACCTATCTCCCTACTGAACTGTGACCTCAAACTGCTCATGAAAATCTTGGCAGAACTACTAAGCTCGGTCATGCAGCGTATTGTTCCACTAGATCAGGTAGGCTTTATCCGTAACCGGGAGGCCCGAGACAACACAATTAGAACTCTTAATGTCATCTCTAGAGCCAACCACCTTAACATTCCATTTATGCTGCTGTCAACAGATGCCAAGAAGGCTTTCGACAGGGTCCTTCCTACAGGCCACTCTAGGGCACATGGGGATGCCAAGTTCTTTCCTGTCTATGCTTTCTGCCCTATACTCTACCCCCTCGGCCACGGTTAGGGTAAATGGATTCGACTCCGGGTCTTTTAGGATAGGGAACGGCACGAGACAGGGCTGCCCCCTTTCCCCGCTTCTTTCTGTACTTTCCTTGGAACCACTATTGCACCACATTAGGAACAACCCAGACATCACCGGGCTGCACACCAACGCGTACAATCACAAAGTGGCTGCTTACGCAGACAATCTTTTGTTCTACATATCAAACCCTCTTACTTTACTACCATTCCTTCTTTCTGAAATTCGCAAGTATGGACGTATGATTTATGAACGTTGCCATAAGTGTGTTGTGAAGGATTGCGATTATTTTGAAGGCCAAGAAAAGTAATTTGTTTATAAATTTTGTTTTATTTGTCTTCTAATACCAATCACCAAAGTTTTCAGACACACCCTGTGTTGTGAATGCAACCTTAGGCCCCGTTCACACTAGCCTTAAAAGCAGGAGTTGGAGGCTCATTTTTATCTCTCTTCAAACTCTTAGTAAAGCAAGCCGCAAGTGATAACATGGACAGCAGACAGATCTGTTCCCATTATGAAAACGTACCATTTGCGAAGAGTTGCTGCGCTTCAAAACTGAAGCTTCATGTAGAGTTTGGAAGGAGTTGAAAGCATCTCAACTCCTTCCAATCAAGTGTAGCACCCTCCTAGGTAGGTGCTAGGTAGGTAAAGCCTAGTGTCTCTATCTGCGTCTCAGGGGAGCCTAATTAATAGTTAGGCCTGTTGCATGTGTCCAGGGTGTGATTCATCTGGGCTGAGTAGTGTCCCCACTGTATCCAATAGGATACAGTTGGACAGTGGAGGAAACCCAGCCAGTGACACACAGGCTTTTGTAACTATCCAAGTGGGTTGGCACAAAGAGCAAGCTTGGGAAAAACAGTGTCTGTGAGTACCGGGAAGCTTGCCGGGGGTCCGCTCAGGAAGGGGACCACTCCAGTGAGGAGTCAGTGGACAGGTGTCAGCACACACAGCAAGTGAGAAAGGGGGTGCTAAGTTAGAACCCCGAAGAGTAATTCAAACAGTAAATTATCTATCTTCTGAGCTAGTTGTCCTCAAGATTGTGCAAAGTTCATTAGTTGGAGTATCCCACTCATCCCTTCTCCTATCCCAGTTCCAAGCAAAAACACAAAAACCAACATCCCCTGGCTTGATTATTGACTGAGCCAAGGACTTTCAAATGCTATTTGACTGCTATCAGTTGCTAAGGGTAACCCAGGGGAATCCAGAAGGTGTAATTCTCAGCAGTCCTCTAGGGGGCAGTGATACATTTGGGGGCTCATCTGGGATATCGCCCTGGGTTACCGGAATGGTTGCTAATGGCAAAGGGAACGGCCGAGGAAAATTTTCAAAAATGTCACTTTTCTCTCAAGAACTGTGTTCTAATGCTCAAGAGAATTGTGAGACCTCCTCTATAGGAGATAGGGAGAGTGGGTTGAAGAATCAAATGCACAGTGATGGTTGCCCATGGCAACGGCAGAATTTTTGTCAGAATTGCAAATTGTCTGATCAATTGATGTGCTGGAGAGCGGGAGAAATGCAAATGACTGTGTCTGCTTAACAGTAGAAGGTGCAAGTGTGGACAGAGAAAATGGAGGCCCAGGGCACGTGGATCGGTGTGCCGGGGGCCATGTGTGTGCTATACAGGAAAATGTTGACCGTGAATCCAATGACAGCGGGACATTCTTCCAAAATAGTGGCCAAATGGATGCTGTAAAGAAAACTGTTGACCATGCATTTATTGACAGTGGGACATTTTTCCGATACAGTATGGCGAGTCTTGCCTGTATAAGTGCTGTGAATAGGAGTGTTGACCGTGCAATGCCTGACAGCGGGACAGTTCTACTACATAGCAAAGAGGGCCAGCTGGTTCAGAGTGATGGAGGAACAGCTGGGGCCCTGGTACAGGCAAGGATGGCAGATGCGTGCAAGCTGAGAGGCACGGTCCGCTTTACAGTAACTTCCATACAAGCTGAGCTGAGATGGAGCGGCATCGAAAGGGTTACTGTACCGTGTGGGAAAGCACGCACTGGGGAGATCTGCCTAGCAGGAGGAGCCATCGCCAATCTGGAGTCGTGGGTGGAGACGCCGCTCACGCACAGCCAATCCGGGGAAGGAAGGAGAGTCTATAAATTACTTCCGTCTCCGGGTGGGGCTGAGAGGGAGACACGTGTGCGAAGGAGCAAGATGGCGAGTACCGGAGTGCAGAGGCTATCCCATGTGCTGGCGGAGAACATGCAGAGCAGACCGGAGAGCCGAACTCATCAACCCTGTGGGATACAGGGATGTGGATGGTGCCCGACGGGAGACTGGCATTGTTACTTAGTGACCCCATGTGATCGTATTTGGATTATGGCTTGCATGAAGCATTTGTTCAATGGCTCTTCCCCCCCACCTGCAGCTTGAAAAAGAGGATAAAGGCAGATACCTACTTTAATGGAGTTGTATGCCAGACCAACCTCAAGCGCTAATTGTAAAAATGTCCAGGATATTGGCTAGAGCTGGGGACACAGGAGAGAAAACTTTTCTAAGCAAAGAGAACAAAGTTAATTCACATCCTCTTAAAAATTGCATTCATGGTCTTGTGGTTTTCACCAAGCTCTGAGTCACTTCGGATGAGAATCCCTACACCTCTAGTCTGGCCGATTCAATACCCAGGCTATTAGGAGTCTCAATGAATTGGAATGCTGCCATTGACGTTAGCATAAAAGTTCTTGTTTGACCAGAAACGGGATTGGTAATGCGGATGACATCAGGGGGAGCAATATAAACGAAGGCCTGCTCGGCAGGTGGAAAGGACCTGTATGGCATAAACGTGTTCTGTCCAAAACTTCAGAAGAATCTTCATAATCAAGGAAACAGGATGAAGACAAACACCAATGGAAAAACTGTATAACAAAGAAAATTAATGCTCCTGCGCTTGAGGGGTTGTTTATGCGACTTGGATAGCTGGAAAACGACCTTAGCTGGTATTGTCATTATCCTGCTGTGCTGCCACTCTTAGAGGGTTGGGGGAAACCCAAAGGAAACTGAAAGGAAAGAATGCAGAGGCGCACCAGCCTAGCGCATTACCTTTAAAACGATTTATTGTTTAACAACGTATGTACATCATACTCACAAAAATTGATAAAAAGTAGGCAAAGTACGATAATAAATCCACCAAGAAAGTCCATTGAGGTCTACATCTTACCACGGTCTGTATCAGCGAACTATGCCCAGTGGACTTTCTTGGTGGATTTATTATCATACTCTGTGCCTACTTTTTATCAATTTTTGTGAGTATGATGTACATACATTTTTAAACAATAAATAGCTTTAAAGGTAATGTGCTAGGCTGGTGCGCCCCCTGCATTCTTTCTTACCAATGGAATAAACCCATGGCACTGTGAATCCACCTTCTATCAGTACACCTTTGTACCTTGTTACAAATACTAGAAGCTGTGTGTTCAGTGGACTCTATGAGAGCTAACGCTGGAATGCCCCATAGAGTAGGGAGCGACCGATTATCGGCAAGGCTGATATATGGAGGGTTGATATGCACTTTCCCCAATAAATCGGAATCGGTCCCGGAAGTTACCGATATTGTGCGTGGCGCACACGTGACGTCATTGCATGTGTTGCTTCACGTGTCTCCGCGCGCTGGGCCTATAATTTGACACATTCTGCCTTCTAAGACCACCTCCCACGCCTTGGATAGCCTCGGGCAGTGTGTGCAGCTGCAGTCTGGTCATGCCAGCCAGCCACCCATAGCAGGACAGGGGGCCAGCAGCCAGCCAGCCATTTTTTTAACCTTATTGTCTCTTTCAAATTGCAATGGAGATGGATGAAGACAGAAAAAGTAAAAGTGTGGTCTGGGACTATTTCTCATCTCAACCATCTCCAGGAAAAGCAGCAGTGTGCAACACATCCACAAACAATATAAGCATGGGATCAGTAACTTCAAAAAAAAAAAAAATACGTCAAGTCTTTGGGCCCATCTAAGAGTTCATCATATTGAATTATATCATGCAGCACAGAAAAAACAAAATGAATATCAATGTAATTTTGAAATACATCCTCCACTATCCCAGGCAACAATAACAGATATGTTTCAGAAAAAAAAAAACAGGTGTCACTGTCTAGATTCAGATGGAAGATCCCAACTGCTGGACAGAGTAATCACAGAGATGATGATCACTGATAACCAGCCATTTACAATGGTATCTGACTCAGAATTTAAGTGGTTGATGTCCATACTTGAGCCAAGGTACACACTGAAGAGTGAGAAGTATTATTGAACCGAAATGCTGGTAAAGATTCACCAAAAGGTTGTTGAGAAAGTAAAGGCTATGCTGCAACTAGAGAATGCTGGCAACTCACTCTCATTCATGACTGACTTCTGGTCAGGAGGAGGACAAACAGAGTCACTAATGAATTTTACATGCACTTCATTGACAGCAGATGGGCAAAAAGGCAATTGGTCTTAAATACAAAAGTGATGCAAGGATCCCACACTGGGGAGTACAGTAGAGAAATGTTTCTAGGCATACTTAAAGAATGGGGAATCATCAAAGACCGAGTGATGCTTGTGCTCCTTCGAGACAGGGGAGCAAGCATGTGGAAATGAATGAGGCTTGCTGATATGTCAGACCTCAGTGTCATGGCACACAACACCCTCCAACTTTTAAATGATGGTCTGTCAAGCCAGAAAGCTTTGATTGATATATGTTTTGAGAAGCATGAAGTGATTAAAAATTTTGTCTTTTGAATCCTCGATACAAGAACCATGCTTTCTCTTCTGATGATGTATTGGCCAAGGCAAAACAATGGCTGACAGAAGATATTCAACAGGAGGTGCAGGAGGTTCCTGCCGAAAAGACAAGTTCAGAACAGCATTTTTATAATCTGAAAGAGCAGCATGCTGCAAAAACAGAAAAATGTCCAAAAAGACGACAACGAACAGAAGAGAATCTTCTTCATCGTGGTCAAATTGATCATGACATTTTCAGTGTTTTATTGGGGCCTCATGCCTGGATGATGAACTTCATCTCTATTTGAAGGAACCAGTAATTGACAGAAGAAGTGGTGATCCTCATCAGTGGTGGAAAGAAAATGAGGCACACTACAAAAGACTTGCTTCCCATGCTAGAAGATACCTCTCTCTGCTCCTCTGTCCTCCTCTCCTCCTGTACCAAGTGAGCATGTTAATGAAGTGGCAGCATTATATAAAAAAAACAGAAGCCATTTAACAGGTGAACATGAACATGCTGAAATGTTCTGCTTTCTGCAGTATAATATTGTTCTACTTAACTGGGGGAATTGAAAAGTTTAGTAGTACTAGTGTCTTCTCCAATCCACTGTCTAGCTTTTGTCTAGCTTTTTTTCTAGCAGTTTTGCACTGACTGCAGTAGTGATTAAAATCATTGCAGTGAGTGCACTAATGCAGCAGTAGTCCACTGACTCCAATCCACTGTCTATCTGCTGTCTAGCTTGTTTCTAGCAGTTTTGCTGCCACTGACTGCACTGCTGCAGTAATGATTTAAATTATTGCAGTGAGTGAGTGCACTACTGCAGCAGTTTATGCATCACTCACAATCAGATGATGTGAAACTGATGTCCCTGCAAGTGCAGTTTTCCTATCAGTTTTCATGCAGGTAAGGTGCTAAGAACTAGCCCTTAATGTTAAAATTGTTAAGAAATAAATATTAACATGTTCAGTAACAGATTTGGGTCGAAATTTGTGTTTATTTTGCAAAACTTTAAATGTACAAAATATTGGCCCAATTTGGCCGATACCGATATGCGATGGCCAAAATATCAGTATCGGCAACAAAAAAACAATATCGGTCGATCCCTAATACACACACATATATATTAGAGCTGCACTATTCTGGCAAAAATGAGAATCACAATTTTTTGGCTTAGAATGAATATCACGATTCTCTCACAATTCTTAAAATACGCAGATGGGACCACACTTATGTTAAAGCGGACCGCCCGCCATTTAAAAAAATACTGGGGTTATGGCAGCTATCTACTGCTATAACCCCGGTATTTAATGTCAAAGTACCAACGTAAATACACGGTGGGCGGTCCGTAAGTGGTGCAATGCAGGCCTAACGCAATGGCACCCAGACCACATTTATTTTCTGTGTGCCCTGGCCTGTACCCACCATAACATTGGGATGAGGTATCTATTGGAATGCTTTGTGTAAAAAATAAAGATATGCTGCATTTTATACAACACAGTCACTGCACACTTCACTGCATGTCATTCATTGTACATTAACTTGATTGAAGCATCATCCTGTAATGTGTGCATGTATATGTTGTGTATGTATATATATATATATATATATATATATATATATATATATATATATATATATATATATATATATGTCATGCCTCCAGCATAAGGAAGTAACTAATTCTATTGGAACTTGTATTACCAATCTTGTCCACAAGATGCCACTGTGACATAGACTGTGATACAGCACTTTATGGTACTTCCTGTACTCTATTGCTGGATTAGTTCAACCCTTCTCTGAGGAGAATTTCCATTCTAAGATTTACCTCATAGAGACAGCCAGTCAGCATCTGAGGTTCCTGTGGGAAGATTTTTGAACCCCCCTTTGTAGCATCGCTGGTATGCTCAGAACTGTCAGTTATATACTCAATGCATATGTTTGTTAATGTTTGTATACTGACTGTATGCTTTGTCTGTTTATTTCCAGTTTCACCATATTCTCAATCCTATCTAATCAGTCCTGACTCCATATTCATAATCCTATTCTCATATCTATTCTGACTTGTAACCTGTGACCACTATTCAATCTCTGGAATAAAGCCTTAAGTTACAAAAGGACTGGTTATTGCAGGATTAAAGGTTTAACTGTATGTTGAGCTGCACACGCCTGGGGCATACGTGTAGTGAGAACAGAACAATATATACATATATATATATATATATATATATATATATATATATATATATATATATATATATATATATATATATATAATGAATATAATAATAGTTAATGAAATTATTATTTTCATTATATTATTTATTATATTAATACATATATATAATTCATATAATGAAAATAATAATTACATTTATTATTGTTATAATATTATTATTATTATTATTATTATTATATTAATAATTCACAAGTCAAACTGCCGAAAAGGTAGTGTTATGTGCTGAAAATGTAATCCCTAAAAAATGATAGATATACAGTGCCTTGCGAAAGTATTCGGCCCCCTTGAACTTTGCGACCTTTTGCCACATTTCAGGCTTCAAACATAAAGATATAAAACTGTAATTTTTTGTGAAGAATCAACAACTAGTGGGACACAATCATGAAGTGGAACGAAATTTATTGGATATTTCAAACTTTGCTAACAAATAAAAAACTGAAAAATTGGGCGTCCAAAATTATTCAGCCCCTTTACTTTCAGTGCAGCAAACTCTCTCCAGAAGTTCAGTGAGGATCTCTGAATGATCCAATGTTGACCTAAATGACTAATGATGATAAATAGAATCCACCTGTGTGTAATCAAGTCTCCGTATAAATGCACCTGCACTGTGATAGTCTCAGAGGTCCGTTTAAAGCGCAGAGAGAATCATGAAGAACAAGGAACACACCAGGCAGGTCCGAGATACTGTTGTGGAGAAGTTTAAAGCCGGATTTGGATACAAAAAGATTTCCCAAGCTTTAAACATCCCAAGGAGCATTGTGCAAGCGATAATATTGAAATAGAAGGAGTATCAGACCACTGCAAATCTACGAAGACCTGGCCGTTCCTCTAAACTTTCAGCTCATACAAGGAGAAGACTGATCAGAGATGCAGCCAAGAGGCTCATGATCACTCTGGATGAACTGCAGAGATCTACAGTTGAGGTGGGAGACTCTGTCCATAGGACAACAATCAGTCGTATACTGCACAAATCTGGCCTTTATGGAAGAGTGGCAAGAAGAAAGCCATTTCTTAAAGATATCCATAAAAAGTGTCATTTAAAGTTTCCCACAAGCCACCTGGGAGACACCAGACATGTGGAAGAAGGTGCTCTGGTCAGATGAAACCAAAATCAAACTTTTTGGCAACAATGCAAAACTTTATGTTTGGCGTAAAAGCAACACAGCTCATCACCCTGAACACACCATCCCCACTGTCAAACATGGTGGTGGCAGCATTATGGTTTGGGCCTGCTTTTCTTCAGCAGGGACAGGGAAGATGGTTAAAATTGATGGGAAGATGTATGGAGCCAAATACAGGACCATTCTGGAAGAAAACCTGATGGAGTCTGCAAAAGACCTGAGACTGGGACAGAGATTTGTCTTCCAACAAGACAATGATGCAAAACATAAAGCAAAATCTACAATGGAATGGTTCACAAATAAACATATCCAGGTGTTAGAATGGCCAAGTCAAAGTCCAGACCTGAATCCAATCGAGAATCTGTGGAAAGAACTGAAAACTGCTGTTCACAAACGCTCTCCATCCAACCTCACTGAGCTCGAGCTGTTTTGCAAGGAGGAATGGGCAAAAATTTCAGTCTCTCGATGTGCAAAACTGATAGAGACATACCCCAAGCGACTTACAGCTGTAATCGCAGCAAAAGGTGGCACTACAAAGTATTAACTTAAGGGGGCTGAATAATTTTGCACGCCCAATTTTTCAGTTTTTTATTTGTTAAAAAAGTTTGAAATATCCAATAAATTGCATTCCACTTCATGATTGTGTCCCACTTGTTGTTGATTCTTCACAAAAAATGACAGTTTTATATCTTTATGTTTGAAGCCTGAAATGTGGCAAAAGGTTGCAAAGTTCAAGGGGGCCAAATACTTTTGCAAGGCACTGTATATACATAATCTATCATTCATTATAATATACATTTAATTATTTATTTTTTAGGGATTGCATTTTCTGCACATAACACTACCTTTTCAGCAGTTTGACTTATGAATTATTATTATAATAATAATAATTAATATATTGTGAGGGATTAGCTCGGTGGTAGGCGTGGATGACCCCTTGAGGGGGTGCATTTACACATTAAGATAGCCGAGAAGTGGTTGCAAAAACCGTGTATGAGTTTTATTCTGGCAATTTTTCTTCATACCAGTGCAAGCATCAAAACAGCCAAAACAAAATAAAACAAAATAAATCCTTGCCACGGTGGGCGGCTACCTTCACACATTGGAACCTACCTAAGAGTCTGTCCCCAACCTACTGTTGGGCAGACTTGGCTGATCATACAGCAGACTCTCAATAGTCCATGTTTTATCTCTTCACACTGAACATGTCCCTTTTCCTCTTCACATTGAACATGTCCCTTTTCCTCTTCACATTGAACATGTCCCTTATTTCTTCCACATAGAAATAGTTTGTTTTCTCACCTTGAGAAGTGTTCACAACTGGTTACCCTCCTTAGCGCACATCACTTCAGGGGGTCTTCTCCCATGCTCACCAGCTTGTCGGGAGGCACTCGTCTGACTGTCCTTCTTCTCCCAGCCCACACGGCGACAGGAGGCAGCAATCCATAGACTTCCTCTGGACAAATTATAGAGGCCTTCATTTCCTCATTCTGAACAGCTGAAGGCCTTTCAACTTCTTTACACCTTCCTGCTGCCTTTGGCAGCCGACACCCTATAGTAATTGGTGATTTGTCTAACCCAGGTGGAAGTGTAGCTCCTGTTTGTGACTACATTCACAGATTTACCTGACTTCCTGTCACATACCCCCCCCCCCCCTCTTGTTTCAACCCTAGGGTTGGGACACAGTTTTCCAGGCACGCATGTGTCAGGCTCCACTCTTGACTCTCACTGATAAGCCTCCTTGTATCCTCAAGCTTCCGGATGAAACTGTTTCTGTCATCTTCATTGACAGATTTCTCATAAATGCCACACAGTTTGTCTCTCATCTCATATACACATTCTTCAACTGCATTTTTGGCATCATTTTGCTCCTTCTCGTTTCTGTCATCTTCATTGACAGATTTCTCATAAATATCAGACAGCTTGTCCCTCATAACCGTCTGTCCAATCCACCATGGAGGACCGCGATCCATAGGCAACTCAATTTTGCTAGTCTTAAAGTCTTCAACATTCTTAAGATGCCTCTCTCTGCAATCAACAAATGATTTCCACAACACTTTGAGAACCTCTGCTTCACTTAGCTTTGTTCCAAGAAATGTCTGTACTTTATCAACTTTCCTTCCATCATCATATGGGTCAAAGGCAACAACACAGTTGAACCCAGCGATCTGGGTGGTATCCATTATAGACCTCCTCTCTGCATCAGTGAAGAAGCATGGAACTGCAACACATTCTTTTACAGGTTTCTTCAATGCACTTTCTGCTGAACTATTTGACCGCTCAAGGTCACCTGGTTCCTTTTCTCTATCTGAACTCCACATGAAATGCATCTCAAGATCACGATCAAACTTCTGCCACCCGTCTTTCACCAGTTCCATTTTGGAAACACTCCCTGAAAGGCACTTATTCATTTGCTTCACGTTTTCACCAACAGACTTAGTTTTCTCCACTAGGTGGCGTTTGCTTTTTTCTCCCAGATTTATATCACTTGCTTTAGTTTTCTCCAATTTAGTTTTCTCCACTAGGTTTTCAGCCTGAACTGAGAAATCATCACATTTCTTACACAGCTCCTTTGTTTGCTGAAGTTCTAATGATAAATTTTCCAATGCTTGAAGTTTTTGAAGGAACGGTTTATTCCAAAGGGGTGATTCAAGCCTCATGTCATCACATTTCTGAGGCTCACTCAGGACAGACCCCAAAACACTGATCCTTTTAAAAACTGCATCAGGCACACTATCCCCTCTTTGGGACAGATCCTCTGTTGCCTGTAATTCCTCTTCCAGTTCCTGCAACGGAATCTTCATCTCTTCTACTTGCTGTTCTAAGGCTCGCTTAGACTCTTCTAGCTCCTGAACGCTTGTCACAACATCATCCTTGGAGCTAACCAATTCTTCCATTTCTGTACGCAGCTGTTTGTTAACACTTTCTAGTTCAGCCTTACACTCTAGAGCTTCCTCCAAGGAGCGAGCCAAGAACAGGGCTTTGCTCTCGTTATCACGCGCCTCCGTCTCTGCACGGTCGCGTTCTTCTGCATATTTTGCAGACACAGTCTTCTCCTCACCAAGCATCTGATCCAACTTCTTTTTCACATTTTCAACAATTTCTAATGAACCAACGCTTTCTTCCATGCGTTTTTTCACATCCGCTATCTGAGCTTGCAATGTTGCGACTTGCTCTGATAGGTTTTTCTTTGCTTCCTCCTCCTCTTTTAATTGTTCCAGGAAGCCATTTTTCTCATCTTCCATTTGTTTGAGCTTTGTGCTCAAACTCAGCCTTTGACACCTCTCTTCCTGTAAGAGTTCCTGCGTGTCTTGCAGCTGCGATTCCAAGATAGAAAAATCTTCCGCAATTTCTCTAGATTTGCTGTCTGCTTGAGAAAGCTGATTTGTGACACTGTCCAACTCAACCTGCAATCGGTTTGCCTTCTCTGACAGCTTAGCACACACTCGGTCACCTTCTGACACCTTGACTTGTGATTCCTGCAGCTGTGCCTCTACTTTTTCCCTCTTATGTTCACAATCTCCTTTTCCCTGCATAAGAGCATTCACCTCATTGGCTAGTTTCTGGGAATGAGACTGTAATTCTGCCACACAGGCTTCTTTCTCCTTTAACTGCTGCTGGAAACGTTGGGCTTCACCTTTCCAACTTTCACAGTTTGCCCGCATCCTCCACCATAGGTGAGGGATTAGCTCGGTGGTAGGCGTCGATGACCCCTTGGGGGGGTGCATTTACACATTAAGATAGCCGAGAAGTGGTTGCAAAAACCGTGTATGAGTTTTATTCTGGCAATTTTTCTTCATACCAGTGCAAGCATCAAAACAGCCAAAACAAAATAAAACAAAATAAATCCTTGCCACGGTGGGCGGCTCCCTTCACACACTGGAACCTACCTAAGAGTCTGTCCCCAACCTACTGTTGGGCAGACTTGGCTGATCATACAGCAGACTCTCAATAGTCCATGTTTTATCTCTTCACATTGAACATGTCCCTTTTCCTCTTCACATTGAACATGTCCCTTATTTCTTCCACATAGAAATAGTTTGTTTTCTCACCTTGAGAAGTGTTCACAACTGGTTACCCTCCTTAGCGCACATCACTTCAGGGGGTCTTCTCCCATGCTCACCAGCTTGTCGGGAGGCACTCGTCTGTCTGTCCTCCTTCTCCCAGCCCACACGGCGACAGGAGGCAGCAATCCATAGACTTCCTCTGGACAAATTATAGAGGCCTTCATTTCCTCATTCCGAACAGCTGAAGGCCTTTCAACTTCTTTACACATTCCTGCTGCCTTTGGCAGCCGACACCCTATAGTAATTGGTGATTTGTCTAACCCAGGTGGAAGTGTAGCTCCTGTCTGTGACTACATTCACAGATTTACCTGACTTCCTGTCACAATATATATAAACACACACCCTTTTTAAAAATTGGCAGTACTTTACTTTCACTCTGACTGTCAAGCACTGCACTGTAGGGGGAGGCAGAGAGCACCCTGGTTGTAAAAGCATTAATCAGAGTTGTATAAAGTACTCGAAACCCATACTTGAGTAAAAGTACAAGTGCTCGATCAAAAAGTGACTTGAGTAGAAGTACTAAAGTATTCAACATTTTTTGTACTTAAGTATTGCAAGTAGTTTTTTTTTAAATTTTGCTACTCAAGTACTGAAAGTAAAAGTACCAGTAGTTTTGAAAAAAACATTTCTACTCAAGTACTGAAAGTAAAAGTACAAGTACTGTGTTATGAAGTTATTAAAGAAAGAAGTCAAAAGTTTGAACATCATATTGTTTTTTATTATTTCAAATGCAGCTTTTATTTATACATACAGTAGCATTTATTTTCGTATGCGCTGATAATACACATGTTTTGAGCTTCATGAAACCTGCCATCTACTGTTCTGGCAGTGGTAATTTTTATAATAGTAACGAGTAACTATGCAGCACAAAAAAAAAATATCAGAGTAGAAGTATTGAAATCATCGAAAAAATGTAGTGAAGTAAAAGTGGAAGTAGGAGAAAAAAATTCTACTCTAGGAAAGTACAGAGACCGCCTTTCGGTACTTAAGTACGTACAGTAGTGAAGTAGTTCTGCTTAGTTACTATACTTCTCTGGCGTTAATACACATTAATGTTGAATTCTTTTGAATGGACTCCCTAATGCACCACAATGCACAAAAAAGTGCATGCAACCCTTTTAGCGTCACCATTTACCACAACACACTATAGCATATTATTGTGTGTTTCGGTGTAAAGCAATACAAGTGCTTTGGAGTGTCAGTAACAATGATTGGTCTTGTATGGCAATAATAAGCATTACCATGTGCTGCAGTAATGTGTGCATTACAGTAGTGTGAATCCTAACTAAAGGGCCTATCTAGAAAACAGTTGTATGCCTATGGGCACCGTTCAGGAGAGGATCCGTGAGTGGATCCCCTGCTGACTTAGAGCTGAACATGACGGATGTCAGCTTTTATTACATCTGTGTCCGTTCAGTTTGTGTCTGGTGGTCACAGGCGGACGTGTGATAGCATAATGGGAGGCCTAATGTAAACTGACTTTTGTCCGTTTATTCCAAGCTACCTCTGATACATCATGTTTAGTTCTGGAAAAAACAGAAAAGGACTCTTTTCTGTGTTTTTTTTATTTTTATTTTTTAACCTGGACGAACAGATAGGCAGGTGTACTGTAAATGGACAGAAGTCTGTTTACATCCGGACACCCACAGAGCTGCATGGAGCTTCTGATCAGGTCCACCTAAAAAATTTAAAGTCAGACCTGATCGGAAATCCCATGGGATAGCCCCTAGCAACCGCCATACACTGTAGCTGCTTTTCGGATACAAAGAATCTTTTGGAATATTTACAAAGGACTGTTCTGTTCTTCATGTGGTTTGTACTTTAGGACTCTGAAGCATGTGAAGCCTCAATTATTCTTTTTTTTCCAATATTTTATTTATTCATTCAAGAAAGAGAAAAACAAAAACAAAAAGAAACTGACATTTCACATCAAAGTAATTACATCAATACATAGTCATCAACAATCAGTCATGTCTCTCTCAGAAACAAAAACAGAAGATAGGCATATAAACGCTCAATAACAGCATATCTATATCAGCAGGATACTAAGATATTGTCCTTCATTATGCAATCTGACATACCAAATTTTCAAAAATAATAAAATAAGCTATACAATTCCTGCATTGATAATATTGTTCATTATGCCTTCCTTTTTCTCTCCTCTCTCTTTCTCCCTTTCTTTTTTTTTTTTTCTTCCCTCCCTTCCCCTCCTCCTCCCTCCCCCCCCCCCCCCCATCCTCCCCTCCCCTCCCATCCTCCCCTCCCCTTTATAATAGAAAGAAAGAAAAAAAAAAGGGGCAAGAAAAGAAAGATAGAAAAAAAAAAAAAAAAAGGAGACACCCCGAACCCCATTTAATGGGGAAGGTGGTTATAGATATGCAAATTGTTATTCTCCCATGCACCCGCCTGTAGATTTCAAACTTGAGCCTTCCCCTGACTAAGCATGTTTCGTCCTCTCTCTGAGAGGATGAAGGAGTTCCAAGAGCCCCAAGTCTTCTCATACATTCCTTTTTTATGTAGTCTTGTGAATCGTAAATCTTCCATTTTGTTAGTATCTTCAATTTTACATATACAGTCCCTAATAGTAGGTGGTGACTGAGATCTCCATCTCAGTGGAATGCATGATTTGGCTGCATTTAATATATGATATACAACTGACGTTTTATATCCTCTCATAGGGGTATCCGAAACATGCAATAGAAACAGAGCTGGGTCCATTGGAATCTCAAAGTCCGTAAATTCCTGTGCCAGTTCTCGGACAGCCTCCCAAAATTCTCTTAGTTTGGGGCAAGTCCAAAAAATATGTAGGAGTGTTCCCGACTCTTCTCCACATCTCCAGCAGCTATCTGAGACATGTGAGTAGTATTTATGGAGAAGAGAAGGGACACGGTACCATCTTACCAAAATTTTATAATTGGTTTCTTGGGTTGTGGTACAGACAGGAATTTTCAGTGCAAGATTATACATAACCTGCTCCTGTTTCTGTGTAAATGTACGATTCAAATCCCTTTCCCACTTATCTAAACATGATAACCGTGCATTTTCTGAAGTCCTTAACAATAGGTCATAGACTCTAGATAGAGGGTGGGTTAAGACCTCACTACCTGAACAGTATTCCTCAAAGCACGAAAGATTTCTATCAAATGTTTCCGGAAGTGGTAAGGTACGTAAAAAATGTAACAACTGTACTGCATTCCAAAAGGGTAAACGGAATTGCCCCTGTTCATTAGTCAGTTGCATAAGGGTAGGCCACTTGTTTTCACATACAAAATGAGATACTTGATAAAGTCCTCTATTTCCCAATTCTCGTAATGGGCGATCCGTTATCCCTGGAGAGAAAGCAGGGTTTCCTATAACTGGGAGCAGCGGTGAATTTGCAGTAGTCAACTGTGTCTGTTTTATAATAGTGAATGCCACCCGTACTGTCGCCCCAATTGTGGGATGCTTCAAAGTTTCCCGGGAGAGATACCTATGACACCACGGTGCACCTCCTAGATTGCAATCACTCTGCTGTTGCTCAATTTGTATCCACAACTTAAGATGGGTATGTTGCCGCCAATCTATCCATCTGCTTAGATGGGCTGCCTGATAGTATTTTAAAACGTCGGGGAGTGCCAATCCCCCTAACTCCTTAGGCAGTATAAGTTGATTGCGAGCTATACGAGATTTCTTGTTGGACCATACAAATCTTATAAATAATGAATGGACTTTCCTAAAAAAGGCTGCTGGAACCACAATCGGTACTGCTTGAAACAAAAATAAAATTTTTGGGAGAATACACATCTTTAGAAGATTACATCTCCCGAACCAGGAGTGTAAGCCCTTGTTCCATTTTTCTAGAAGTATCCGTATTTGTGACAATAATGGGAGAAAATTAATTGCATACGTCGTATCTAATACCGCGGGTATATATGTACCCAGATATTTGAGGGATTTGTCAGACCATTGAAATGGAAGTACCTGTCGTAAATGCCTCGAAATCTTAATTGACAGCTGGATACCCATGGCCTCCGATTTAGTAAAATTAATTTTCAAATTGGAAAGCTTCTCATAAATTTCAAATTCTCGCATGAGATTCGGAGCTGAAATCAAGGGATTAGTCAAGGAAAAAAGCAGGTCATCTGCATATGCCGATACTTTGTACTCATCATCCTGTAGGCGTATCCCTGAAATATCTGGGTTTGACCGTACATGACACAAGAAGGGCTCTAATGATAAAACAAATAGTAAGGGTGACAGTGGACATCCCTGTCTCGTCCCATTCCTTATCTGAAATGTGTCCGACAGCATACCGTTAGCTTTTACTTGTGCAGTAGGGTATGAGTATATCTGAGATATCCATGATAACATTTGATCTCCCAGCCCAATTTGTCTCAATACTGTAAACATAAAGCTCCAATTGATACGATCAAATGCTTTCTCAGCATCTGTGCTGAGAAATATACTAGGTATAGCTGTTTTGGACACAGTATGTATTAGGTTTAAGACTTTCGTCGTGTTATCTCTAGCTTCTCTTGTTGATATAAAACCTACTTGGTCCAGATGTATCAAGTGTTTCAAAAGAGGTGCCAATCGTAGAGCTAGTATCTTAGTTAGCACCTTCAAATCTGTATTAAGAAGTGAGATTGGCCTATAACTGCCACAGATCCCTGGATCTTTACCTTCCTTGGTGACGAGGGAGATATAAGCTTTCATGGTATCCCTATGTAATGAGGCTGTATGCCCCAATTTGTTAAAGAGATTGAGCATTTGCTCACCTAATAATGGAAAAAAAGTACGATAATATTGTAGCGAAAAACCATCAGGACCTGGGGCTTTACCATGTTTAAAGGAGTTGATTGCTATAGTTAACTCCTCAAATGATATAGGGGCATCTATATTTCCACGTGCTTCTACTGGTATATGCGGGATACGTGATAAACGGACATACTCTTCCATTTGAGATAAAGGTGTTTGTTGCTCTGGCAAATTATATAATGATGAAAAAAAAGTATTAAATTCTCGTGCAATATCCCTAGGGAGTGTAACTTTCTGTCCAGTTGTTGATAAGATAGTAGGAATGTATGTCGCTTGCTGTTGCTCTTTTACTGTTTTTGCTAGTATCTTCCCACATTTATTCCCAGCACTATAGGAAAAATGCCGGCACTTTTGTAGATCAGCCTTTGCTTTATAATATAATAGATCTGTAACCTGTTTACGTGCTAAGAATAATTCCTGCTCCACACTTAACTCTCTTCCCTGCTTATGAGTTTGCTCTAATTCCTGTATCTTAGTAAGGAGCAAGTTAAGGGTCTCACATCGGATTTTCTTAAGATATGCCCCATGTTTTATCAGTATACCTCTAATAACTGCCTTGTGTGTTTCCCACACTACTCCCAAATCACATTCTGGTATTATATTTGTATCAAAGAAGGCCTTCAACTCTTTATTTATTTCTTCCACTACCGATGGAGTCTGTAATAAGCTTTCATTTAGTCGCCAAAACCGTGTGCCAGAATGAATAGTATTGGACAAGATATAAGTTAATGTGATGGCTGCATGATCTGAGTATGTAATTGATGTAATACCAGTGGATTCAACCGAGTGTAATTGGCGATGCGGAATCAGAAAAAAATCAATTCGCGAATAGGTACCGTGTGGTATTGAATAAAAAGTATAATCTCTTTCCTTGGGGTGTTGCAATCGCCACACATCTATTAATTGAGAGTCATGTAATGCTTGAATAACCCGTTTACGAAGACTATGAGGTACTGATGAGCACCCTGCTGATGTATCTACTACAGGGGCCAGAGGGATATTAAAGTCACCCCCTACAATCAACAGTCCTTCTGTGAAAGATTCTAATTTGGTTAGGATTCGTTTGATAAAGCTATCCTGATTCTCATTTGGACAATACATTGTGGCTATAGTGACTGTGACATCCCCTACTTTTCCCTTTACAAACAGGAACCTACCATGCACATCCTGCAAAGTTTGCTGATGGGTCCATGGGACTCTAGCAGAAACCAATATTGACACCCCTTTAGATTTTGCAGTTATATTAGTAGAATGATATGTTACAGGGTAAAATCGGTTCTTAAGTCCCGGAGGCCTGCCCTCTCTAAAATGAGTCTCCTGTATAAGAGCAATATCCACATTTTGCCGTTTAATATCATTCAACAGTACCCTACGCTTTTCAGGGATATTAAGTCCTTTGGCGTTAAGGGAGAATATCTTCAGTGTCTCCATATGAGATCAAGAGGGAAAAAAGAGAAAAAGAAAAAAAAAAAAAATAGAGTACTAATCAGAGAAAATATAAGAACAAAATGAAAAAAGAAAGCAAGAAAAAAAAAAAAGGGGAGGGGATTCAATCTAAATAGCAGATAATCTGCAAGAAAAAAACGCACTGGGCAAGCCACAGACAAAAAAAACGTACTGGGCAAGCCACAGCAGTGCGCAACCTATTTGAGGGAGTACGCAGGAGAGGGACGGATACGAGTCCGTCTCCCTACTTTCCACTCCGACCCACTTTTTACACATAAATAATTTCATACACAGCGTATGACCCTTTACTTTCAAACCGACCTTAGGCCAAACGAGACAAAAGAAAAAAAAAAAAAGAAAAAAGGAGAAATAGAACACTATGTAAAATTATCAATTCCCCAGTGTTGCTTGGTCCTCTAGGTAATCTCCCCCATCCATAGCATTTCCCTTACCTTCCTGTTTATTTCCCCTTCACTTTAATGCTATCTATTCCTTCCTTTCCCAATCTCTCTGTTCTAACTTATATCACCTCCCTCTCCTTAACCCTCCTCTCCACCTGCCCCCCAATTCCCCTCACTCCACCAAAAAAAAAAAAAAAAAGGGGGGGGGGAAGAAGTTTCTCTCTCTCCCCCCGTGACATGACTTAATCTCCATATCTAACCGGGGAAATAAAAATAAATAAATGAATAAAGTAGAATAAAAACAATAGCCAATGGGATGTACTCAACCACCATGATCAACCTTACTTTTCCCATCCCCCTTGTATCACTTTTAGCCTCATACTATTATTCTCTCTTTTCACTTTCGCTGAGACAAATAAGCCTATAAAATATATAAACACGGAGGGCTTAAAAAAGAAAAGTATAGGATCATTTTGTCATTTAGTCCCGGTTGACACCTGTGCGATGCGGGAGCGCTGCAAATATGCAGCTTGTTCCCGCATCGCATCCACACCTCTGGCAGCTCAAACTGCCCCATGCGATGCGTACGGGGCGTCAATTGAGGGTTATCGACACCCCCAGTTGCGATCGCATACCGCAGTGTGATCCGCAAGTTCGCACAGAACCGGATCGCACTAGTGTGGACCACTACGCGACCCGATCCTACTGCGACTCAAAAAAAAAAAAAAAGGGCCTCATGTATGTGTTTGCTGCGGATGCGGCGTTAGTTCAGCCACACAAAGTGTATGGCCGAGCCCACACCGTAAATGCGATCGCATGCCATCAGAGGCAGTACGCCCCGGACCACATGCGATCCTCACAAACCGCACCAGCACGAACCAGCGACCAATCCTTATTTTCTAAGCATCCTCTTAATTACTTCCTATCTGAGTGTCTACAATCATATCTCAACGACATCCCATCAAGCTCATATGACATCCATTTATAGTCCACTTATAATCTTTATTAATTTCATACTAGCTACCAATTGGCAACATCTGCTACTTAATGGGGGGGAAGAGAGAGAGGAAAAAAAAGAAAGGAGGAGGGATAATTTAAGAGGAAAGGGTGGTGGAGAGTGAAAAGGGGGGGAGGAAGGGAACAAGGGAGGGAGAGAGAAGAGGGAAAAAAAAAAGGGGGGGGGAGAAGGGGGGGGGGGTTCAGGTGACCAGGAGAGCAAATAATAATTTGTTATTGGGACAATAATAGAACAATCAGTATTCCCTTTCAAACATTCTAGTATATGTAATTGAAGCAAAATGTTTACTCTAATATCATTATTCAATATAGTATTAATTAATGCTTTCTAATTAATACTGATTAATACTGATTAATAATAATTAACTAATAAATAATAATTCATATCGATTTTTTATAGTTCATAATTCATAATTCATATTAATCATATGGGTCATCTCCTGAACGTCTTAATTTTTTTTCACAGTGCCACCAGGATCCTCCTAGAATTTCAAAACTGGGGTATCTGGGGATCCATTTATGTGTTGTGGCCCACTCTGCCATGATACTTGCTGCCTCTGTCTACCAACCAGTCCATCTGGACGCTTGGTTAACCGGAGCCAGTTCGGCACCTCAACAGGGTCAGTTTCCAAAAAAATAAAACACGATTTCAGATCTGCCGGCGTTTTCAAATTGAAGAAATTGGAGCCCTTACGAAAACTCAGTGAGATGGGGTACCCCCATCTATATGACACCCCTTTACTCTTTGCTAGGTCTAAAATTGGCCGTAGTAGGGCTCTCCGTGATAGAGTAGCCTTGGATATGTCAGGTAATACTTTTAAGTTTGTTCCTTTAAAGTCAATGTTTTCTGCCTCCCAGGCCTTCCGTATTAATAATTCCTTATGCTGAAACTTATGGAATCGACAGATAACCATTAGATTATTCTAATGATAGAAAAAAAGAGGAGAGCTGGGGAAGAACGAGGGGGTGGGAAGGAAACTTGTCACATGACTTGAAACAGGTCACATGACATCAATCTTCTCTCTTACAAGGGTGTTCTTTGCCGTATTATGCAGAGAACACAGCGGAGGATATCACCTGCTCCATATTGCACTCCATATTTTTTAACCACTTCTGGACCGGTAGGATTTGCCCCCTTAATGACCAGGCCATATTTTGCATTTGTGCACTGCGTTACTTTAAAGGACAATTGCGCGGTCATGCGGCGCTGTACCCAAATAAAATTGATGTCCTTTTTTTTCACACAAATAGCGCTTTCTTTTGGTGGTATTTGATCACCTGTGCAATTTTTATTTTTTGCGCTTTAAACAAAAAAAACAGTGACAATCCGGAGAAAAAAAAACAATATTTTTCACATTTTACTATATAAAAATCCCCCCAAAAAATTAAAAATCTAAATTTTTTAACATTTTAGGCCAATTTGCTTCCTGCTACATATTTTTGGTAAAAAATTGCAATAATCGTGTTTTGATTGGGTTGTGCAAAAGTTATTGCGTCTACAAACTACAGGAAAAATGTATGTCTTTTTTATTTATTTATTTATTTTTACTAGTAATGGCGGTGATTCTGTGACTGCGACATTGCGGCGGACAGATCGGACCCCTGACTGACATTTTTGACACTTTTGGGGGGACCAGTGGCATTACTACAGTAATCAGTGTTAAAACTATGCACTGTTACTGTAATAATGACACTGGCAGGGAAGGGGTTAACAGTGTGGGTGATCATGGGGTGAAATGTGAGCCTAGGGGAGTGATTCTAACTGTGGGGGGGGGGGGCATGGCTTGTGAGATGACCATAGAGACCTGTGTTCCGATATAGAAGGATCACAGGGGCTATATGATCATTCCAGGGAGAAGAACGGTCAGCTGTGTTTACAACAGGAGAGTATAACTGCGGCAGGCAGTCGTAAAGCGATTAAATAGACTGTGAAATTCAGGAGCGATGTGCAGTATTGCCAGCGATCTATAGACAGGGGAGACCACTCCCTACTTTAAATGGGCCACAAAACATCTTGAAGGAATTCTATGGTCACCGTATACACCGTGACATTTTACAACATCGTCATTGTATTGGCAATACAAACAATAGATATTATTGGCAATCCAATGAAAGTGTGAAAAATCGAATTTCGTGTTGTGATTTCTGCCTGTCTCCTGGCCATGTTTTTGCACAACTTCTTGGATTCCCTACATGTTTTGCAGCTTATACTTTGCTGTTTACTTTCAATTTTTTTTAAGGGACTACATATCCCATAGTACCCTTTTGCTTGCAAGGAGTGATTTCTGTACTGCCTCCAGAAACTCCTCTTCTCATCAATTTTGTAGTTCTGAAGGTAGGCTCTGTAAAATGTGTGACACAGCAGTGCCTACCTATAGGGCATAGTGGATACGTGTCACAGAATTAAAAGAAATCTGGATTTATTCCAGGCTTACAAATAAATCTGATCTCAACCCCACAGAAAATGGTTTGCCTCTTTTAACATCTCACTGTCTACAATCAGGACTGATTAAATCCAGCCTAGAATAGCAAACAGTTTGTAACGGTCAGATACCCCCCCAGTGGACATACAAACTGCACAACTTTCTTTCCAATTGTAAATTTAAATCTCTCTTCTCTAAGGCCCCTACACCATTTGGAACTTTAAGCATTAATGCCTCAGAAGTGATGGAAACCACCTCACTAACATATGCAAGGCTTAAAGCATCTTTAAGCACACAATCAGTTTACTTTAAGGCTGGGTTCACTCTGGTACGAATTGGATGTGGGATGGGGGTTTTCCTGCATCCAGTTCTCATGTCAGGAGTCTCAATGGAACCGTTCACACTGCTCCAGGGCGGCTTCAGCTCCTTGTCCATTTCAGGTTCAAATTCAGCCAAAAATTCGGACCTGAAACGGTGAACAGGGATGCACCGGACCCCCTGCTGCGAGCCGCTCAGCACACAGTGTGAACCCAGCCTAAAAGTAAATGGGAAAAAGCCTTGGGAAGAGAATTTTCTGACACCCAATGGAAGAAAGCTTGTTTACTTACACACAAGTGCTCTATTAGCATGAGACTGCAAGAAACTTTCTATAGGGTTACTTATACACTGGTATGCCACTCCTGACAGCATACTAGCATTCTCTATTGGAGATGCAAACGTGAAGTTGGTACAATGTTACACATCTAGTGGCATTGCCCCCCTTATAGCCAATTATTGGGGAAAAATATGTGATCTCATCAAAAAAATTGTAGAGTCGGATATCAGGTTGGATAATGTCACATGTCTTCTCCATATTTTACCACCGTTACAAATGCTCGCTAGTCAAACACTTACTCAATGCAGCAAAAATATTTGATACCTATGCTAATGACCGCTTAAACTAATACCACAAAACTTGGAGAGCCTGGTATATATTTGTTTACTCTGATGAATACACCCACCTGGTGATGGGCACTTGAGAACAATTTTATTTTCTTTCCTCTTCCTTCTGTGGTCCTTTTATTGGTACTGTGCTATGACCTAAAACATTTCCATGTGTTTGTATCTCCTTATACTCAGTCAGGACATCAAGTCTGTTTATATTTGGATGCCCTTTCCATAGCTAATAACTGATATGATGCCATGTATTTTTATTGCAGCACCCTCCTAGATAGGTGCTAGGTAAAGCATTTGTTTTGCTCCATTCTGCTTATCAGGGGAGCCTGATCTGTTAGTTATGCCTGTTACATGTGTCCAGGTGTGATTCACTTGGTCTGAGGGAGTGTCCTCACTGTATCCAATAGGGGAGCCTTTTGGAGGAATGGAGGAAACCCAGCCAGTGACACACAGGCTTTTGTGGCAGTCTCAGTGGGAGGGCACCACCACAGTGCATCCTGGGATTGACCATAAAAGCTGAGGGGACATGTGACAGGGCGTCTTTGGTGGGAAGCAGAGTCCTGTCAGTAAGGGAAGGTGGTCACAGGCAGTCGGCTTGGTGAGCCAGGTATCAAGCTGAGCCATAAAGATCCTGGAGAAACTGACAGTGGAGCTGAAGGCAGAGCTACCTGAGAAAAACAGCATCAATGAGTACCAGGGGTCTGCCCAGGAAGGGGACCACTCCAGTGAGGTCAGTGGACAGAAGGTCAGCACACACAGTCAGTGAGAAAGGGGGGTTCCAAGTAGAACCCTGAAGAGTAATCTACCAAATAGTTTGCTATTCAATACTTCACTTCAGTGGCAGGGTGAAGCAGTGGCCTTGCTGCATTCAACATTGATAGAAGTCCTCAAGATTGTGCATAGTTTGTTAAGTTGGAGTATCCCACTCATCCCTTCTCCCATCCAAGTTCTAATAAACTACAAAAAACCAAATCCCCTGGACTGTTTAATGACTGAGCCAAGGACTTAAAGTGTTAAAAACTACAAGTTGTTGCTATGGGTAACCCAGGGGAATCCGCTTTAAGCAGCTCCCATGGGAGTAGTGTTACATTATTATTTTTATTACTTTTATTTTTTCCTCATTTTTTTACTATATCAGCAAAGCATTTTTTTGTCAAAAACTTTTTGTATTTGGCCTCCTGATATAACTTTCTCTATTCTTTTAGTCAGATCACTTCTCACTCATGGACTCTACAATCTACTGTCCAAGGGACAACTGTTTACATTTTAAGAGTGTACACTGCTTATATACGAACGTTCTGATGTCTGACAAACTGTTATTATTGTGTTCTCATAAAGTATGTTTATCTTTTTCCTGATACATCAATACTCCACTGATATTGTATTTCTCTGCATCTTACCTTTGTACTTTTTAGAAGTATAAAAATTCGTTCAATAAAATATATGGTGATTTTTTTTTTAAAGAGATACAATACATGTGTAGGGATCTTCACAAAGTAAAGCCCCGTACACACGATCAGATTATCGAACGATCTGTCATCCATTTTTTGTGGCATGCTAGTCTAATGTGGAAAGTGAAGAGGTTATTTTCATATGAATTTTCCCGTACGAAGAATTCTACTTCAGAAGTGATGTCATGTGTTGGATTATTTTGTATGTGTTCTTTCGTCTCTGAGCATGCCTAGTCTTGCTCTTAAGATTTTTTCCGTCGAAATCTGTACTAATGAGACGAAAATCGGACGTTGTTTTGACGGGCGACAAAAATTATATAGCCTGCACATCAGGATTTTGTCAGCCGAAAAGTCGGAGTCGGCTGTCGAAAGCACCAAACTAACAATCCGAAAATCGACAGATCGTCGTTGGACGAATTTTCCCTACAAATTTTCTTATTGTGTCTACGGACCTTAAGTTTACAAGCTTCAAGATCTTTCTGAATATTGAAAGTAGGCTAGAAATATAGTGAATTCATAAAATATTCAGACCTCTTATTTTTTATCAATGTTGTTATGTTGAAGCCTGATATACAAATCTTTCAATTATGTACTTAAGTATTCAAAACCTTTACTCTGTACTTTGTTGAAGCACCTTTGACAGCATTTACAGCCCAAAATCTTTTTGGGTATGACGTGACAAGCTTTGCACACCTAGATTGGGGGATTTTAAATAGGGTTCAAGTCAGGTCCCTGGCTGGACTACTCTAGGACATTCACAGAGTTGTCACTAAGCCACTCTTGTGTTGTCTTGGCTGTGTGCTTAGGATCGTTGTCATGTTGGAAGGTGAACCTTCGTCCCAGTCTGAGGTCCTGAGCACTGTGGAACAGGTTTTCGGTGAGAAGCTCCAAGCTCAACCTCCTAGCTGGCTTTCATATGTTTTGCACTGAGAAGAAACTTCTGTCTAGCCACTCTGTCATAAAGCCCAGATCAGTGGAGGGCTACAGTGATGGTTGTCCTTCTGGAACTTTGTCCCATTCGCACACGGGATCTCTAGAGCTCAGTCAGAGTGATCCTTGGGTTCTTGGTCACCTCTATTCCTTATGCTCTTCTCCCTCTATTGCTCAGTTTGGCTGGGCAACCAGCTCTAGAAAGAGATGCGTGCCTCTCCAAATCATGTCCAATCAATTTACGTAATTTACCACAGTTGGACTTTAATAAAGGTGTAGAAGCAATGATCAAGAGAAATGGGAGGCACCTGAGTTAAATTTTAAGTGTTGCTGAAAAGGGTCTGAATACTTATGCCAATGCTATGTTTCAGTTTTTCCTTTTTTATACATTTGCAAACATTTCAAAAATTCTGTTTTCACTTTGCCATTATGGGGTACTGAGTGTAGATTAATGAGAAAAAAATGAATTCATAAAACTGTAATAGGTTGCAACATATCAAAATTATAAAAGTAACTGAAATACCATGCGGAAATGAATATATGATTTTACATTTTGACAATAGAAACAGTTTAACTACATAATAACCAAATGTGCTGGAATAGAGATATAACGGAATTTTTGTAAAATCTTACCTGTAAAATTCCTTTCTCTGAGTCCTCCGACAGTCGCCGCCTCCTCTAAGTCATCACTGTTGGGTATTGACTTCTGCTCCACAGGAGTAGCTAGGCATATAGACTTAGTCAAAAAACAAAAGTCATTAGCATATACACACCCATGGGGGCTGTCCCATCGGGTCAATACCCCCCTGCAGTGACCACTCCCAACTCAGTTTGGTAGCATAGCAGTAGGTAATAAGAACCCCAAAAGAGGGGCGGGGGCGGCGACTGTCGGAGGACTCAGAGAAAGGAATTTTACAGGTAAGATTTTACAAAAATTCAGTTTTCTCTGTTGTTCTCCGACAGTCGCTGCCTCCTCTAAGTCATCACTGTTGGGATGTCCCAAAGCAGTATAGACATGAGGGGTGGGAGATGCAACCGTAGAAAAGGCAAAGCAGTACCCACAACAGAGAAAGGAATCTTACATGCACCGTAAGAGAACCTACTGGGCAGCAGAAAAAAACAATGCTCAACAGGAGCATGTAACGCTCCTGCGTTTTTGTAGTAGGCTGGATTTGCAGCTGCAGAATCTCCACTCAGTAGTCATGTAGAGATGTGTTGAATAACCAGATCCAACTCTCCAGACTCATCACTGTGGGCCCGTCAGCTTCAGCATACAGATATACACACACTCAATAAGATGTTCCTGGAGTGATAGGATGTATATGATAGTATGAAGGTGATGTGCTGAAGGGACAGGTGTGAACAGTGACAGAGATGGTAAGCACTTGATAGAAATGTTCAGGAGAGTATTAGATGGTATTTAGGTAGAATGCAGATAGGTTAGTAATCGAGTATGGTAACAGGTGGTAAGGACAGCAGATGACAAATACAGGATAGGCTAACCCAGTGCAAGGATAGATGGTAATAGACTCAAGAGCTAGCAATCTATGTAACAGTGCAGATGATAGAATTAGTATGCATAGATAGTAACAGTCCTTAATGTGCAGAGGTAGGTAGTGTAAGTTAGGTTATGGAGGATTCCCCTGTGGGGTACTTATCACTAGTAAGGTTAGTAGTAGAGGGGTCCAGTAGTGAGGGAGTGATCCGGTAGCGAGATACAGGGATCAGTAGCGAGGTTCCGGTCTGTTCCAGGTAAAAGCAAATAGCTGGAGGTTCCGGCAGCGAGACAAGCTTGTAAGCATGTAGACACACAGGCACATAAGCACAGGCACAGGCACATTGAACGAAAAACGTGAGAGAGAACGCCGGCGGTTGAAATAGCCGCTCAGAGCGGCGCTCGGCGATGACGTCATCCGTCTTAAAGGTGTATGCGTACCACCTAATTAGAAAGGTGGGACGCATATTAATAGGAAATGGAAATTAAGGGTACCAGAGGTACCAGAATCTTACAGAGCAACAGCCCAGGAAAGCAAATACCAACAGCCAGGGACCCAGAAAAAAATCAAGGGTCCTTTATGGCACTGCCGCACTGAGAACCTTGCGGCCAAAGGAGGCATTAGCTGATGCCAGAACATCTACTTTGTAGAATTTTGAAAAAGTGTGCACCGACGACCAAGTCGCAGCCTTGCACACCTGGGCCACCGAGGCCCGATGCCAATAAGCCCAAGACGCACTCACAGATCTAGTAGAGTGCGCCTTAACAGGGAAGGGTGGAACCCATTCCTTCAAGGCGTAAGCCTGTTCAATGGTCTGTCTGATCCATTTGGCAATAGTCGCTGCGGATGCAGCCATGCCCTTCCGAGGTCCCTCAGGAAGGACAAAGAGTGAATCCGTCTTCCGAAAGGATTCCGTAGAAGACAGGTAAACCCTGATCGCCCTGACAACATCCAAGGAATGCAGAGCAACCTCCTTAGGATGCTTAGGCTTCGTACAAAGCGAAGGCAGGACAATGTCCTCATTAATGTGGAACTCAGAGACTACCTTAGGAAGAAAGGAGGGATGCGGACGCAAGACCACCTTATCCCGGTGAATCACCAAGTACGGAGAACGGCAAGATAATGCTGCCAGTTCCGACACCCTGCGAGCCGAAGTGATCGCCACCAAAATGGCAACCTTCTTAGACAGCAGAGGCAACGATATCTCCCGGATGTTTTCAAAGGGAGCATGCTGTAACACGGACAGAACCAAGTTCAAATCCCACGGAGGTAAGGGCTCCTTCCTGGGAGGAGCCAAATGTCGCACGCCTTGAATGAAGGTGCGAACCAGAGAATGAGACGCCACAGGGCGCTGGAAGAGAATAGCCAGACTCCACACCAGACTGGAGGAAGGCCAACACTCTCGACACCGAGTACGAGCGAGGGAAAAACCCCCTGGACTCACACCAGGCGAAATAAGCCTTTTTAGGTACGGTAATAGATTTTACCAGAGGAGGTTTTCCTAGCCTTGACAAGTGTAGGGATGACCTCAGAGGAGAGACCCCTGTCCCTCAGGACCTGGGTCTCAACAGCCAGGCCCTTAAAGTCAGCGACTGTAAAGCATGATGGAAGATCGGACCCTGAGACAGGAGATCTTCCCGCATGGGCAGCCGATACGGAGGCGCCACTGCCAGATGAACAACGTCGGCGTACCAGTCCGGGTACGGCGTACCAGGCCAGTCCGGAGCCACCAGAATCACCAGGTGCGGTTCCGAGGCTAACCTGCGGAGGAACCTGGATAGCAACTGGATCGGAGGAAAAGCATACATCAGCTGATACTGATGCCAAGGGGCCACTAACGCATCCGAGGCGTCCGCCAGCAGATCGCGCGTTCTTGCCACGAACCTTTCCACCTTTCGGTTTAACCGAGATGCGAACAGATACACGTCCGGGGATCCCCACTTCACACACAGCATTTGGAAGACCTCCGGGTGCAGGGACCATTCCCCCTGGTCCAGGGTCTGGCGGCTCAGATAGTCGGCCTGCCAATTTTCCACACCCGGAATGTGAACTGCTGAGATCGCCGGGACATGAGTCTCGGCCCAAGACAGAATGTCGGCCACCTCCCGGGCCGCCCGAGCACTCCTGGTGCCCCCTTGGTGGTTGATGTAAGCCACCGCAGTAGCATTGTCCATCTGTACCCGGACAGGACGGCCCCGAAGACGGTCCGACCACCGGAAGAGACAGAGATTTATCTCTCGCAATTCCAGCACATTTATCAGGAGGGAGGACTCCTCCTCCGACCAAGTTCCCTGGGCAGACAGGTTGCCCAGGACTCCACCCCAGCCCGACAGGCTGGCATCCGTGGTAATCACCGTCCACACCAACGGACGGAAGGACTTGCCTTCCGCCACCGACGGGAACTGGAGCCACCACAGAAGAGCCAATCTGGTCTGACGATTCAATGAGACACTCAGATCCAGGGACTGAGGCAGTCTGACCCACCTGGCCAGGATCTCCGTCTGGAGAGCCCGCGTGTGAAACTGAGCAAAGGGTATCGCCTCGAAGGCCGATACCATCAACCCCAGGCCCCGCATACAGGTCCTGAGTGACGAGGACAGGTTGTCCCTGAGGGACCTGATCTCGTCCTGCAAGGTCCGGAGCTTGTCCTCCGGCAAGAACACCTTTGCCTGAGCAGAGTCCAGAATCAATCCCAGATAGGGGAGACGAAGCGATGGAGACAAAACGTCGATTTCTGACGCTAGGGGGGTATTGACCAGATGGGACAGGCCCCATGGGTGTGTATATGCTAATGACTTTTGTTTTTTGACTAAGTCTATATGCCTAGCTACTCCTGCGGAGCGGAAGTCAATACCCAACAGTGATGACTTAGAGGAGGCGGCGACTGTCGGAGGACGTAAGAGAAATAAAAGTTAATGACCCTTTAAATTAAAGTACAGAAGTGAGTGTATGGATATTAATTATAAGTATGTAAGCCTCTGAGCTATAATGGGTGCATCCCATATTTCCCTTCTGCTTTACTAGGTTAATTTTTGGCAGTTCAGATTCCCATAATGCTGTTTCTGCCTTGTATCTGCTTCTGTAGTTGCTTTGACTCACTTCGCTTGACTACCAGTGCCACCAGGTCCCATCCTTCCCTCTGAATATCCTTAGTAGAATTAAAAAGAAAGTGGCTCAGGGTGGTTTTTGGCTCCATCATTGCATCAGGAAGGCTTGGCAAGATCTTCCCAAACCATTTGGCAAACTTCTATATCATTTGATGTCTTGTAATACAAACATTCTTGGAGTTGCCTGGTTCATATTATTATTGATTAGAATTGGACTTTAACCACTTTCCCTCCAGAAGATTTCCCCTCTTCATGACCAGGCCATTTTTTGCGATACAGCACTACGTTAGTTTAACTGACAATTGTGCGGTTATGGGACACTGCACCCAAATAAAATTTGTGTCCTTTTTTTCCACATATAGAGCTTTCTTTTGGTGGTTTTTAATCACCACTGTGGTTTTTATTTTTTGCGCTAAAAACAAAAAAATGTTTTACTTTCTGCTATAAAACATACTCCCCCAAAAAAATGTAAAACATCTAATTTCATCATAAATTTAGGCCAATATGTATTTTGCTATATATTTTTGGTAAATCAAATCCCAATAAGTGTATATTGATTACTTTGTGCAAAAGTTATAGTGTCTCAAAAAAATAGGATATTTGTATTTATATATTTTAATTTTTTTCACTCGTTTTGGCAGCAATCAGCGACTTATGGTGGGACTGCACTATTGCGACGGACAATTTGGACACCTAACTGACACTTTTTTTGGGCCAGTGACACTAATACAGTGATTAATGCTAAAAAATAAACACTGTCACTGTACTAATGACACTGGCTGTGAAGGGGTTAACATCAGGGGCAATCAAAGGATTAAATGTGTGCCTACCCTGTGCTTTCTCACTGTGGGGGGTGCTTTGACTAGGGGAAGGTATTGATCCATGTTCCTGTTTTACAGGAACACAGGAATAATACCTTCCCTTCTGACAGAATGGCAATCTGCCAGATTCGCGTTCTGCCTGTCTGCCTGTGTACCTAATCGTTGGGTCATTGTGTCCATGGTAACCGCAGCTGGGCTTCCGCTGTGTGTGATCACAGCAGAAGTGGGCTTCCAGCAGTGCGTGTGTGCACCTCAGATCCGGAAGTGTCAGATCACATACTATTATAATTACATAGAAACATAGAAACATAGAAACATAGAATGTGTCGGCAGATAAGAACCATTTGGCCCATCTAGTCTGCCCAATATATCTGAATCCTATGAATAGTCCCTGGCCCTATCTTATATGAAGGATAGCCTTATGCCTATCCCATGCATGCTTAAACTCCTTCACTGTATTTGCAGCTACCACTTCTGCAGGAAGGTTATTCCATGCATCCACTACTCTCTCAGTAAAGTAATACTTCCTCATATTACTTTTAAACCTTTGCCCCTCTAGTTTAAAACGGTGTCCTCTTGTGGTAGTTTTTCTTCTTTTAAATATGCTCTCCTCCTTTACCGAGTTGATTCCCTTTATGTATTTAAAAGTTTCTATCATATCCCCTCTGTCTCTTCTTTCTTCCAAGCTATACATGTTAAGGTCCTTTAACCTTTCCTGGTAAGTTTTTTCCTGCAATCCATGTACTAGTTTAGTAGCTCTTCTCTGAACTCTCTCTAGAGTATCTATATCCTTCTGGAGATATGGCCTCCAGTACTGCGCACAATACTCCAAGTGAGGTCTCACCAGTGTTCTGTACAGCGGCATAAGCACTTCTCTCTTTCTACTGCTTATACCTCTCCCTATACATCCAAGCATTCTGCTAGCATTTCGTGCTGCTCTATTACATTGTCCTCCCACCTTTAAGTCTTCTGAAATAATTACTCCTAAATCCCTTTCCTCAGATACTGAGGTCAGGACTGTGTCAAATATTCTATATTCTGACCTTGGGTTTTTACGCCCCAGGTGCATTATCTTGCACTTATCCACATTAAATTTCAGTTGCCAGAGTTCTGACCATTCTTCTAGTTTTCCTAAATCCTTTTCCATTTGGCATTTCCCTCCAGGAACATCAACCCTGTTACATATCTTTGTGTCATCAGCAAAAAGACAAACCTTACTATCGAGGCCTTTTTGAAGTAAACCCATGTTGTTTTTCATCTTGCAATCCATGGAATTTAAGATGTTCCACAATTCTATCCTTTAATAGGGTTTTTTATTATTATACAGGATTTATATAGCGCCAACAGTTTGCGCAGCGCTTTACAATGTGAGGGAAGACAATACAGTTACAATACAATTCAAAACAGGAGGAACTAGAGGGACCTGCTTGTTAGAGCTTACAATCTAGAAGGGAGGGTCAAGTGAAACAAAAGGCAATAACCATGGGGGACGTGTGTGTAGGATAGGCTTCTCTGAAAAGGAGGGTTTTCAGAGATCGCCTAAAAGCTAATAGAGTAGGAGATAATCGGACAGATAAGGGTAAGGAGTTCCATAGGATTGGAGAGGCTCTGGAAAAGTCCTGGACGCGAGCATGGGAGGAGGTGACGAGGGAGCTAGAGAGCAGGAGGTTTTGAGATGAACGAAGAGAGCGATTAGGTTGGTATTTTGAGACTAGGCTAGTGATGTAGCTGGGGGCTAAGCTGAGGATGGCTTTGTAAGTTGTTGTTAGTATTTTGAATTTAATTAGTTGGGTGAGCGGAAGCCAGTGGAGGGCTTGACAGAGAGGAGCAGCGGACACTGAGCGATTGGTAAGGTAGATGAGCCTGGCGGCAGCATTCATGATCGATTGAAGGGGGGATAGCCTGTGTAGGGGTATGCCAATAAGAAGGGAATTGCAGAAGTCGAGGCGCGAAATGACCAGTGAGTGAACTAAGAGCTTTGTTGTGTCTTTGGTTAGAAAGGGGCGTATTTTGGAGATGTTGCGGAGGCTGAGGCGGCAAGATTTGGACAGCGATTGGATGTGGGTTTTGAAGGAGAGTTCAGAGTCCAGGACAACACCTAAGACCTTGGCATGCAGGGATGGGCTGATAGTAATGCCATCGATATTGACAGAGAAATCAGGGGAAGGGGCACGTGGTGGAGGAAAAATTATAAGCTCGGTTTTGCATGGATTGAGGAAGTGGTGAGACATCCAAACCGATATATCTGCTAGTAAATTAGTGATACGTGAGGAGACTGAGGGAGAGAGCTGAGGGGTACGTGATCTGGCACAGAGCGGCCGCCTTACCACAGACGACGTCAACCTATGATGAAACGCGTAGGGAGGCTCCAAACGTGACGTTACCATGCCCCCACAGCCCGCTATTGTATTTGCTATGTGTGCGCGGGATGCTGCGGTGTTTGTCTCCGTTTACATACTGTCTCTGTGAGATGATGTTCTCATTCATCATCCATGTAAGTGCAAGTTTATTATTAAAGGCTTTTAAAATACATTATTACGCTATGTGGATCCTTTCCTTCCATTAATTATATGGTCCATATGAGTACCACCTGGGACTTTCTGAGGATTGGATCAAAACAGGGAATTTCTGTGCAACTCTCACTGGGTCCATTGTCTGCCATATCCTGAGGAGTTTTTTTTTCTCACGTGATTCTGCTCAAGTGTTCTGTGTTCAAGCGCTATATGGTCTATCCATTAGGATGGGTGACCATGTGGTTCCGGGAAGCAGCCTTGTGTTTTCCACTCTCAGTCACAGGTGATATCTTGGCATGCTATGAAGAGATCATTGTGAACATCTCGCTCCTGCGGGGACTTGTGGTTCCTCCTCAGCATTTTGCACTTTTTTCTCTTGGGTCACTTTTTCATTACTAGAGGACTTTTGTTCTTATATTGGGACTATTATTGGTTTATGCTGGGACCTCAATCCCTCCTATTATGGTTTTTCAGTTATTTATCACACTATTGATGTCACCATAATATATGTTTTTTTTTGCGATTTTAAATCATCATTTACTTATTAGCACTACAGTTATACTGTATATTTAACAGGGATTATTGGCAATATATAAATGCTTAAAGACTCCACTTTTGTTGGAAAAAAAAAAAAATCACTCTGAGTGATCTATGTACATTGCAGCAATTTTAACAAATGTTGTTGCAGATTCCTACCTTTTGTTATTCTGAAGAAATAACTGTTTGTTTGTATGTGTCCATGTACAAAGGGAATCTCATGGGAGTGGTTTCTTAGTTACCAATCAGCTGCTGCGCTTACAAGGATCTAATAACGAAAATTGCAGGGTTTGCATCCCTTTAGGCTGCCATGTTCAATTCACTTGTACAATTTTCCTTTAGATTTAAGCCTCGTACACACGTTCAGATAATCGGACGACTCATTGTTCGCATTTTGTTGCATGATACCAACATCGAATTCAACAATGCGTACAAACCGTATGATTTTTGTCGTACGATTCAGGAAAAGCTTCCTGGTTGCTTAGCTACGTATCAGTTGGTGCAAAACAAAAACAATGACAGCCAGGCTTTTTCTGTGCTATTTTAGTGTTTCTGATCATGCGCGGTCTTTGTCGATCGATTTTTAGCGGACGCATAGTGTACTGATGAAATGATTGTCGTTCGCGGGGCTATCGTACGACTGAAGTTTTCCTGTACTAACGATCAGATTATCGTGCGATCGGGTCGAAAGCGAGTTTTATCGTACGATTGTATGGGTCATTACCAAAAATCATATCATAGGAGATCAAACAAATTAAACAACTGTATCCAACTAGGCAGGCCATTGCACTACATAATTTAAGGTAATTAAAAAGGAAAAATGTACAAGGAAATTGAACATGTATGGCTAGCCTTGGATGTGATTTCCTATTGAGAGAAAATATTACACCAAAAATGACAGTTTCATTGTAGGGGATGCCTGAAATCTGACGTGTATCTTAGTGTAGAATTCTGCCAAAATTAGTAAGCCAATCACACAAGCAGGAAATAATGTTTCTGGGGGGTGTTCTGTGCACATTCTGTATCCATATTGCATTTTACAGAAAATTACAGAGCTGCAAATTGAAAAGAAAAGATCATTTTTAATAACATTCAATTACAATATGACTTGTGTCGCGATTGTACACACTATATTAATATCTTTTTTTTATTTGCTATTTTTTTCACAAAGTTGGAGTTACCCTTTAAAAATCAGTACTACTATTATACAGTATGAGACTTTATCAATATTATTTAACTTGGCGTACATGGATATAAGATTGCTTCTGTTTTACATCTAATTGAGGTTGCTTACAAATTTTGTTAAGATTCCAAAAAGAGCCTTTGTTGGATGTCAGGATGTCAGTATGGTACATTGGCAACTAACAGCAGCAACAAAGTGCATGCACTGTGACCCCTCATCAGCAGGAAAGTAAAAGAGCACTTATAACTGAATTTGTTTCTATAGTAACAAGACCAGGTGAGAGTTGAATTAGATAATGACCACTATATCAACCCAGAACGTCTAACCCTGAATCTCATAAGAAATTTTTATTAGAGGAGCTACCTCTGATCTATGTGGAACGGATCAGGTGTAGTGAGAAAAAAAATTAATGAGCCGTGTCAGGAAAGACAAATTATACACCCTTACCCACAGAGCCAAAACTAGTCTCTTTTACTGTATGTCCATTAGACTATATGTAATTGTCAAAGTTGAGAAGAGGTTTTTCTGTGGGATAATTAGAAAACAATTGGGAGCCTCTATCATAAGATAGAAGAAGTCTTTCATTTCCATGTAAAATTTGGTAATTAAATGTAATTTGCTGTACATGTCAGTAATCCCTTTAGCTTCTCAACGGGCTCATCGTGACCTTATCCAAGAATTGGCCCTAACAACAAATCCATTAATCTCCAGTCCCCTGTAGGGATGGGGAGACCACCCATTGTCATAAAATCATTTACCTAGAAGTGTGCTCAAAATTTTAGAATTGCTTGCCAAGGTTTTGTGAATTAATGGAGCCTACGATCAAAGTGACATAGAGAAGTCGTTTTACCGCACACCAGTAAACATAAGTTTACTGTTACTAACATTTGAAGTCATATGGTGTGACATTATGTGGAAAACATTTCATGAAGAATTTTAGAAGATAATTAGGTTAAATATAATCATTCAGATACCCACTTAACAAAAGTGTTTTTTGAAAAAAAAATAAATGAAAAAAAATTATACATAAGTATGTGACAGTGCCATGTATCTTGACTTGATGTCAAAGGAATTACTACTTTGCCTTCAGTTGACTTAGGACTTTAATTTATTGTGTTATAAGGTGCACAGTATTTCTTTAATGGTATTAAAGCTGAACTACAAGCAAACTGCTTGATAGACAAGATATACGGTATCACACAAAAGTAAGTACACCCCTCACATTTTTGTAAATATTTTATTATACCTTTTCATGTGACAGCACTGAAGAAATGATACTTTGCTACAATGTAAAGTAGTGAGTGTACAGCTTGTATAACAGTGTAAATTTGCTGTCCCCTCAAAATAACTTAACACACCGCCATTAATGTCTAAACCGCTGGCAACAAAAGTGAGAAAATGTCCAAATTGTTATCGCTCTGGCTCTCTCATACTTGTCACTGGAAGTTCAACATGGCACCTCATGGCAAAGAACTCTCTGAGGATCAGAAAAAAAGAATTGTTGCTCTACATAATGATGGCCTAGGCTATAAGAAGATTGCCAAGGCCCTGAAACTGAACTGCAGCACGGTGGCCAAGACCATACAGCGGTTTAACAGGACAGGTTCTACTCAGAACAGGCCTCGTCATGGTCGACCAAAGAGGTTGAGTGCATGTACTCAGGGTCATATCCAGAGGTTGTCTTTGGTAAATAGATGTATGAGTGCTGCCAGCATTGCTGCAGAAGTTGAAGGGGTGGGGGGTCAGTCTGTCAGTGCTCAGACCATAAGCCGCACACTGCATCAAATTGGTCTGCATGGCTGTTGTCCCAGAAAGAAGCCTCTTCTAAACATGATGCACAAGAAAGCCCGCAAATAGTTTTTGCTGAAGACAAGCAGACTAAGGACATGGATTACTGGTGCCTTGTCCTGTGGTCTGAGACCAAGATAAACATACTTGGTTCAGATGGTGTCAAACACGTGCACGTGTGGCAGCAACCAGATGAGGAGTACAAAGACAAGTGTGTCTTGCCCACAGTCAAGCATGATGGTGGGAGTGTCATGGTCTGGGGCTGCATGAGTGCTGCCGACACTGGGGTGCTACAGTTCATTAAGGGAACCATGAATGCCAACATGTACTGTGACATACTGAAGCAGAGCATGATCCCCTCCCTTCGGAGACTGGGCTGCAAGGCAGTATTCCAACATGATACTTACCCCAAACACACCTCCAAGACGACCACTGCCTTGCTAAAGAAGCTGGGGGTAAAGGTGATAGCCTGGCTAAGCATGTCTCCAGACCTAAAACTTATTGAGCATCTGTGGGGCATCTTCAAATGGAAGGTGGAGGAGCGCAAGGTCTCTAACATCCACCAGCTCCATGATGTCATCATGGAGGAGTGGAAGAGGAATCCAGTGGCATCCTGTGAAGCTCTGGTGAACTTCATGCTCAAGAGAGTTAAGGCAGTGCTGAAAAACAATGGTGGCCACACAAAATATTGACACTTTGGGCCCAATTTGACCATTGTCACTTAGGATTGTACTCACTTTTGTTGCCAGCAGTTTAGACATTAATGGCTGTGTGTTGAGTTATTTTGAGGGGACAGAACATTTACAAGCTGTACACTCACTACTTTACATTGTAGCAAAGTGTCATATATATTGTATATAGATGTAGTGCTTACCCCCTGAAAGAGCCACTGATAATAATGGATCCTCTGTTCGGCATCAATTCATAAAGTGAATGTAAACAATCACCTTGTAAAACTATCCATTCACTTTAAAATAGAAATGAAAGCGAACCAAACCTTCTCTCCAACATCAGTGCCTGACCTCACAAATGCGCTTCTGGAAGAATGGTCAAACATTCCCATAGACACACTCCTAAACCTTGTGGACAGCCTTCCCAGAAGAGTTGAAGCTGTTATAACTGCAAAGGGTGGGCCAACTTGATATTGAACCCTATGGACTAAGATAAGGATGCCATTAAAGTTCATGTGCATGTAAAGGCTTTTACTTTTGGTAATATAGTGTGTGTGTGTGTGTGTATATATATATATATATATATATATATATATATATATATATATATATATATATCTTGGCCTTAAACACACATCTCAGTAATGGGCTTGAAATGGGAAACAACCTAATAAAAACCAATTGATCAAAAGTACATAAAGCCTGTGACTAAAATATTATGGGCTGTAGAATGTGGATAACATTTCCAATTGATTCCACTTAAATCAAGATATTACCTAAGCACACATATTGCACTTTCATTAACTAGTATAGCCCTCCTTCTTTAGTCCTCCATCAGTACTATTCAAATATTGTGCCTAGTGCAAACTGAATCCAGCAAGTGCCGCTAAGTTGCATTTTGGGTTTGTCCAACAGCTAAAAAAGTATGGTTGAGCTTTGATGCTCTTTTCTGTTTTAAACAACGCTTACTTTTTGCAGAATTTAAAAATGAGCGCACAGTTTGTGACATGATTCAAGTTAAAATAACCACGAGATATTGGGCAATCTAGGTGCTAGGCCAAGGTATATCCTCCCCATGGAGTACATTTATTTTTTCTTCCTCTTTTTATGTACAGTTTACCTGTAGCTCACTGTACAATGCATAAGGTACAATCAAGTATACAGAGACACCATTTACTCCTTAGGAATAGCAATAATCAGCCATAACCTAGATTTGGTGAGAGTTGCTAATGGTACTGAATACAATAATTATGAAACTAATAATAATAACAATTATAATAATATTGGGCAGACCAGAAGGTTTGCCAGCTGGATATTACTGTTTTAACATCACCGCTATTTCCTCTGTGGCAGGGGGAGCTCAAAGCAACACTCGGGGATTGCCCGTGTGAACGATGCTTCAAGGCTATATTTCTCACATCCTTGGCAGGAAAATTAATTTGCCCTCAGTTTATAGTTCAGTGAAATCAGAACAACTTTTGCATCAGATTGCGGCCCTTCTGAGAGGACTGATGTCAGGGATAAATAACATCGGCAGAACTGTTTCATACAAATGATTAGAACTTGGCAGTACTGCTGTTCTCTGGGTCCCTGCTGTTAATATGAGAATTGCTTTTATGGACAGTCATGGCTAATCTTTCCTGAGCTGGGGCCACTAAATTTCCCTGTACATTTTTCACAAGAGCAGTAGACCATTGCGAGCAGAGAGGTTGTACAAGTGTACAATTTATGTCTCTGATCCCAATGAACAATCTGCTGAATGTAGATGATACATAATTTTTCTCATTATAAAATCACTGTGAAACATATTGCTAATTAATTTTACATATAAATTAAGCAATCTCTATTTTATTTTAATAAACTGTGGATTAATGATGCTTTTAGGATATGTGAATAATTATAATCAGGGGGAATGTGCTGCTTTATTTAAAAAGTAAAAAAATTTGGAAGGAAACAGTTAAGAAAAACATCAGTTTCTTTGTTCATATATTTAAAAAAAATGTAATTATACAATATAGTCTAATACAATACTTATTCAAGACACTATTTCTTTATTTACTATAGCAAACCTTATTAAGCAAAGTACATTAACCCATGCTAACCAATTAGAGGTCATCATTTTCTCAAAAACTGATTGCTTAATTGCTATAGCACCAATCTTTTGGGGAAACTCGATATGCTTCATCCATCAATGCATGGATGCCCCCACAATTTGTATGCCAGGTTATGGTAGCTGAAAAAAACAAAAAAACCAAGAGAGGGAACTAAATGAGTAGTCAGAGACAAGCCAAGGACCTGGAGACAAGGTCACCTCTGAAGTATCAGAATCAAGAGGGAGCCAAGGATTGACTAACCAAAGGTTTGGGCAGGCAGCAGAATTTTAAAGAACTAAAAACAAGTTGGGTTGGCAACAGAAGCTTAGAATTTAAACACAGAAGCAACAAACACAAACTTTGTAAAGGGCACTGGCCAAGGTCAAAGCCTAATAGCTGATAAGGAGTTAGGTGTAGGTGCACAGTAAGTATCTGTTTGTATCTAGATTGCACTGGTATATTTACTTACTAAGTTAGGCCTTGTACGCACGATGAAAATATCGGGCGAATGATCATCCGTTTTTGTTTTTTGCATTGTAGTCTCATATTGAAAATGGAGAGGTTACTAAAGTTATGAAAATTCTCGTACGACAGAATACAACTTTGGAAGTGATGTAACGTGTTGTATTTTATTGTAATGTATTCTTTAGTTTCCACGTATGCCTGGTCTTGGTATTCCAATTTTTTTCAGAGAAATACTGTACTGATGAAAGGAAAATGGTACGTTCTGGTATTGTACAAGAAATTTTTTCATGTTTGTCCCTTTGGATAATTTTGCATTAACTGTCGTGATTGGCTCTCAAAAGCTGTGTACTAACAATCAGATTATAGTACGATCGATTCAAAACCGGTATTTTTCGAATGATTTTCTGATAATGTGTACTAGGCATTATACTTATATTTCACACACACTTTCTGGCTTTTCACCTTTCTGGCTATGTTTCTCTGTCCTCCATTCTTTATTTCCCTGCTTCCCCTCTTGCTTACACTTTACTCCTTTTCCTGTTTGTCCATTTCAGCCTTCTAGTCTCTTTGTTGTAATATGTGCAGTATCATTCTGCAATTCACTTTCTGACTTCTTTCTCACGTATTACTATTGGTTACCAACTATATTTCTGACAGCTATGTTCACTGCTCCAATTCTGGGACTATCCAAACCCATAATCCCCTCTGGCATTTCCTTTCTGGGCATCACAGCTTCAGTATGTGTTGATGTGTGGTAATTAGCATGGTGTGTAGTGAAGAGTAGGGTTGAGGTGAGTGACTGCCTAGGATTTGCACAAACCTTAAATCTTAGTGCTTCAGTAGACAAGGAAGTGTAGGGTGTTCACATGCACACTGAAGGGAACCCCTGATTACAAGCAGAATTCATTCATATAGTGGTAGTATTTTTACTCCTCTAAATGACAATTTCCACTGTTAGGGCCACAAGTGTTTTTGGCTGCTAGGAAGCAAGCTGTCATCTGTGTCCTAGCAACCTAAGGCACCGTGAGGGTCAGCTGTCGTCATCCTAGCAACTGATGATGTAATTGCCTTGCAAAAAAAACAAGAAAGAAGTGTGGGCCCCTTCCAAAAATTCATATCAAACTCATATCCAATCAAGCAGCCTGGTTGGCCAGGAAAGGTAGGGCAGCGGGGGTGCACTCCCTTCCTTAACCATAGTAGGCCACATGCCCTCAACATGGGAAGAGTATGTTGTGGGGGGGGGGGGGCTCCTCCTGGCAAAGCAGCTTGCCTCAATGTTGATGAGAACAAGGGCCTCTTACTCACATCCCAAGCCTGGTAAATGTGTGGGTCTACAGGGACAGATTCATCTTATCTAAAACTAAGATATCCACTCCCTTATGTGAATAAATAAGAGGTACATAGTATCTCTGGTTACTCATTCATAAGAAAAATACTATTCAAATACACACACCACACATTTGAAAGAAGTCCTTTATTAAAAATAAATAAATAAAAGAATGAACCACAGTGTAAATGCATCCTTAATCAGCAAGTAAATCAATGTTAATCACAGGAGGGACGATCCCGGCGACCCGCCAAAACAAATTACACAGACCACTGAAGACAATCCTCACCTAATGGACTTCTTCTCCTGAAAGACAGTTCCCTGCAGCTGAATGTAATCAAATGGGCAGGGGACCTCTTGTGATTGGCTAAATATGGTCATCCAATTTGGGTGGATGTCTATGGAACATATAACCTACTCTAGTCCTGATATCTGTGGAGCAGGATTTACAACAACCCTGTGCTCCCACTGCACTAATTATAGAACATGACTAGGGTAGTTCAGATCCCACCTGTTTAACCATATTAGCTGGATCAGTACCCAACACCAACCCCCTTTTATCTTTAAATGACAACACTAACTCATCATTGGGATTAAATGGCCGGTTCGGCCTTTTATTAAACAAAACCATAAATAACAGAAAAACATAAAACAGTCAAACCAATCCAGATCAAAGAATGGTTGCAGTTCCTTGATGATACCATCTCCCACAACTTTGGAGTCTGTGGTACTATTAAGTTAGGTTCTGTCCCCAGCCGCCAAAACACTGCCTCGAGGACTATCCTAACTGATCACAGACCCCTACCACCGTACACTACTGTACCAACCATAGGACTGAGATGGGTCCCACCATTTTATCGTTCAACACCATGTTTTGAACCCTTGTCAAGGACCCCAACCACCACAGCAGCACAAGTGTAAAACCTTACATTTGTGCCCAACGCTACATCCAGAAATCCCTCTGGATACCATCCTGTAATCCCAAGCCCCACAGGTCAATACCCATACACTCCATCCCCTCTCAGGTACAACCATGTGTCCAGCTCCACATGTCTAACCACTAATCCATCATTCCTAGCAATGAATCTGCCAACCTCCTTATTCACCTTTATCCGGGCATTATTTAACTTCTCCACCAACCTGGCCCTCTCTTTGCAAAGCAGGCCACCATATCTGACCATACTTCGATCATGTCATGGAAGGAAGACCTAAGTTGCAGGAAGTCCAGTTTCACATCCCTAATCAGGTTCCTCATAAAACATAGAGTTAAGTCGTTCCCACCAGCATGTAAGACCAAAACATCCGGCGGTCTGTTCAGCCGAGCAAATCGGTGAACCTCAAGTAAGACCCTCTGCTAGAGTATTCCTGGCACCCCAATCCATCTAACATTGCCCTCCTCTCTCAAAAATCCGAACTGCCGTCCAATGAGCCTAACCTCCACCCACTTTGCCCCCCAGGACACAAAAGAGTGCCCCAGAATCCAGAGGCGACACCGGAGAAAATCTGTAAAGACATGAAGATGATCATCCACCAACTGTACCAGAAGTTTCCAGCAACAAACATAAATAATACAAAGAACGACAGGAAAAACAGACCGAAGGAAACACATCACCCATCACTGATAGACTACAGCAGGTGAGGCCGCACATATAATTTGTATCTCTTGGACTCCCACCTGCCTATTCATTTCACTATTCCTTATTAGGACCCCACTGTGACACCTCGGTGGCTGCCCCTATGTGGAAAGAATTGGAGGAACAATCTCCAGCAACCAACCCCACCTCCGATAGACACTCACAGAAAACCGCAAGGAATTAAACTTGGATAGAAATGAACCATCCGAGTGGATGAGCAAGACACCCTCCTCTCTGGGCCACACATCCAGAAATTGTTCCATTGCTAAGACTAGACAAAGCTGAGTGCTATTGCCCCTAAACAAGTCAACCTGAACTCCCTTGCCTCTCTGGTCAGTCTTGGATTGCCTAATCCAGAGCTTTACAGACGAGCCAGAACACATAGCATTCCCCACCAACATTACCCCCAGAACTCCCCTGGATGGGCTTACCAGCTCCCAATCCAGAAAGCACCAAAAAAAAGGCCACCAAAAAAGCAGCCCGAAACAAAGTCACCTCATAAGGTGATGAACAACCCATAGGCAAATGGTCCATCTGCTGAAAAGGAAACTGGCCTTCTAGAATCACAACTATGCCTTCCCCTCCACTAACCTCCTAAGAGCCTGACGCAACACAAAAGACTTGGTGATCTCTGTGATACCTGCCAACTTAAATAAAAATGCAAATCCTGACAATTTTTCGATCCACGATAGACACTGAGGTACCCTGAGTAAGATTTTAGCAAACAAAATATAGCACCAAAGATGACAAGTCCACCCCAAAATCCTCCCTACCTACCTCCTCTCAAATAGAGAACCATTCCTTCCTTTGGAAAAGGACACAGATGATGCCGCCCTGAGTGATTTCCTGTATAAGTCCAGCAGAGAATCCAGTTAAATCCTCCAAAGACCGCCGAGGACAAGGCACCCCATGTTGCTCCGCCTCCGGTGCCAACACGCAAAACTTGTCTGTGAAAACGAGACAAAATGTCTGCTAATTTGTTGGTAGCTCCCGGGATGTGAACAGCATAAATAAATCTATTCAATCACAAACAACTCAAAACCATGTAACGCAAAAGCCTAACCACTGGTGGGGAAGAAGCTGGGATGTTATTGATTGCTAAAGCCATGCCCATATTGTCGCAATTGAATCACTCTATTTTGTTCTGGAAGGCCTTCCCACAAAGTTCTGCTGCCAAGACATTGGGAAATAGCTTGAGTAACACCAGGTTCTTCAAAAATTCAGCAGTGTGCCACTGTTCAGGCCATGGCTCAGCACTCCAACGCCCCTGAAAATAAGCTCCATATCCCGATGAACCTGCCGCATCTGTGAACAGGACCTGATCTGCATTGCTGACCAGATCCTCCAGCCATAAAGAATATTCATTAAAAGATTCAAGAAAAATATACCAAATAAACAGGTCAGCCCTGAGCCCCATGGAAAGCCGCACATAATGGCCCGAGGCCTTGATGCCAGATGAAGCTGCCAAAAAATGCCTGCAGAAAATCCTGCCCATGGGAATAATTCTGCAAGCATATTTTAGCTTAGCTAGCAGGGATTGTAGCTTCTGCAACTTAATCCTCCATTGTCCGCATGCTTGTCCCACTTCCGTTCACAGAGCCAACAATTTATCCATAGGCAATCTGCATTCCATGGCCACTGAATCGATGGTTATTCTGAGAAAAACCCATTCCGTGGCCGGGCCCTCTGTCTTGTCCGGTGTAAAAGGCATACCAAAACATTCCACAAGATGTTGCAATGTCCCCAGCAGAATCTTACAAGTCCTTGACTCCGATACACAAAAAATCATCCAGATAGTGGATGACTGAGTTCACCCCTGAGACCCCCCTAACCGTTCACTCAAGGAACGAACTAAATGCTTCAAACAGGGCACACTAGATACAACAGCATCCTAGCAAATGGAAACTCTGAGGATGGACTGGGAGCAGCCGAAATGCAGATTCAACATAGATTTAGCCATGAGTGAGCCCTGGCCATATCTACGTACTCAGCAAACAGCTGTGTCGAATGATGTGTAGGTAACTGCACATTCCAGCAGATCGGTACACTCATTCACTGAGCCTCCTTTCGGACACAAGAGATGATAAATAATCTGAAATTTTCCTGGGTCTTCAAACTACGTCCAATGGGGAAACTACAAGCCACAAAAGAGATGGGAAAGGAAATGGGCCACTCATGTGACCCAAGGTCACTTCTTTCAGCAGCTTCTTTGACACAACCGACAGATTAAGGAGCGCCGAACGTAAATTATTGGAAACAGGAGGGACCTCCCGCAACGTACTTGGGATGTGTCCTTTCCAGCCTCACTGAAGTCGTCCCTTTTTCAAGAATTGTCGCTGGCACGCCCTTTTCCTTGTCTGAAATGTGAACGAGGTAATGATTTCCTCCGCAGCCTAAACATTCATATTTGAAGTGGCAGGTGCTTCCAAACCGACACCTTCCTTTATTAAACTGCCAAAAAATCCCCTTCCTTCTAGGGGCCAGTGATCCAGAGGTGCAGGCACCACTGACCCCCCCACTCCCCAGGAAAAAACCGACCCCCAGCCCTGGAAGAAGTCATCAACTTCATCCAGAGGCTTGTAGAAAAAGAAATAGCCGCACATCCAGGGATTCCAATAAGTTTCAAATACCTTTAATTCCAAAATGTTGCAAGTGATGACACCAAAGACACCAACATGAAGTCTCGTAGACGCGTTTCACACATACATCTTGTGCTTAATCATTAATCCAGAGGCTGATATCTTTGTGATCCCAGCGTATGGAGGGGGGGATGGCTTTTCCTTGGCGAAACTGTTCGTCATAGCAGGTCCATGCCAGCCCCTTGTATACCCTCACTAATGAGCCTCACTAATGGCTTTCAAGTAGCAAAACATGGACGAACAGTTCTCCACTGCTTTTTCCCTGATCACGCTAAAAAAAATTGCAATGCTTGCAACCAATTTGCAAACGTCTGAGGAATAAGACGGTACCTCCTCTTCTCCTCATCCTCCTTCTGGCTTTCGTCCGGTCTAATGCGATCCAAGTTAAATTTGTTAAGTCCAACATGGTGAGTGAGTCCTGTCCTCAATCAATAGTGAGTCAGCTCCCAGCACTGCAGCTGCTTGTGATGATCCATCCATGCCTGCCGCCGCTACTTTGACAGTTCTAATAGGCAGAGCTCTCCGATCATCACTGTACTGTGCCGAGTTTTAAAAAAAAAAGCCCGCCCATATTATATACAGCAGAAACCATCCTGTATGAGGTAACTTGGTGTGTGTTATAAGGAGGAGGGTCTGTCATGTCCAATACATTATTGAAAAAGCAAAAATGGTGTGCAAAAAACTGCACCAAAACCCCTCATGGACTTTAAAGACAGACCAACATAGTAAAAATGTTTTTATTAAATTGTAAAAATATATATAAAAAAACATACAAACATTACATCCGTATAAAGGGAAGATACAAATAAAAACTAGTACCCGTTACACCACAAAAGTATGGCAAACGTGCGGCCACCTGTAGTAAACCATCAGGCTGGCTGCCATACATTATGCGTGAACACCTGACATGTTTTGGACTAATACTGTGGAGTCCTTCTTCAGAGGTGCAGCAGTGGGTACTGTTATTTTCTAGAACATAAATATGTACTGGTAGTAACATAATTTTAACTATTTAAGTAATAATATAAATGTGTCATACAAATATACTAATGTCACAGTCAAAACATTATATAGGTTACATTATACTCACAAAGTTCAACAGATACATTGCACATCATAGCTGGGTAAGAGATAGCTACTGCTGGATAGATATACAAGATCAAAAGACCCCTTGCAGGTGTAAACCAGCAGGTCCCAAGAGAGAGAGACAGAGTTGCAGTCACAAGGACCCAGAAGCAGATAACCTGCCCCTATAACCAACAGCCAGGTAGGTCATCTATGAAAAAATGGGTAATATATAGGTTAATGAAAGAAAAAATCAAAAAATCAGCTGGATATTCCAAAGGTAAGTAATAAATACATTTTCTGCATCCTGTTGCAAGGGGGAGCAGGTTTCCCAGCTGCAGGGGGAGTGCAAACAACTATGGAGGTAACGATCCCCCCCCCCCCCCAGGTGGCCAAAATATTCAGTAAGAAACAAAGAAAGAAACGGGGGTTTCAATGTAGTAAGATCATACCTGTCTCTTGTGTTAAACCAATGTTTGTTCAGACGCAACATCCACCATCAACTCCATGCAGCCTGAGCTGGCCTTTAGGAGTGATGGTATGATGTTACTACATTGAAACCCCCTTTCTTCCTTTGTTTCTTACTGCATATTACAGCCAACCGGGGGGGGGGGGATTGTTACCTCCATAGTTGTTAGCACTCCTCCTGCAGCTAGAAAACCTGCTCCCCCTAGCAACAGGATGCAAAAAATGTATTTATTACCTACCTTTGGAATATCCAGCTGATTTTATGATTTTGTTCTTTCATGAACTTATAAATTACCTATTTTTTTCAAAGATGATCTACCTGGCTTTTATAGGGGCGATTTATCTGCTTCTGGGTCCTTGTGACTGCGACTCTGTCGCTCTCTTGGGACCTGCTGGTTTACACCTACGAGGGGTCTTTTGGTCATGTATATTCATCCGGCAGTAGCTATCTCTTACCCATCTATGATGTGCAATGTATCTGTTGAACTTTGTGAGCATAATGTAGCCTATGTAATGTTTTGACTGTGATATTATTATATTTGTATGATACATGTATATTATTACTTAAATTAGTTAGAATTATGTTACTACCAGTACATATTTATGTTCTAGAAAATAACAGTACCCACTGCTACACCTCTGAAGAAGGACTCCACAGTATTAGTCCAAAACATGTCAGGTGTTCACGCATAATGCATGGCAGCCAGCCTGATGGTTTACTACAGGTGGCCGCACTTTTGCCATACTTTTGTGGTGTAACGGGTACAAGTTTTTTTTTTTTTTTATCTTCCCTTTATACGGATGTAATGTTTGTATGTTTTTTTATATATATTTTTACAATTTAATACAAACATTTTTACTATGTTTGTCTGTCTTTAAAGTCCATCAGGAGTTTTGGTGCAGTTTTGTGAACACAATTTTTTATTATAAATAGCAGTGGTGGTAAGAGGTAAGGAAGCTGTGAAAGGGAGGGGAGAGGAAGAGCTTTCAGGAGAGTGTATGTGTGCACTCTGTGAAGAACTGTGAAAGTGGGGTTTTGGAGAATTTGTACTGGGAAACAGGGGGGAGGGATGGGGGGATCTGTGCAATGAAGAGAGCTGGGAGGGATTTTTTTGCAGAGAGGAAAGCTGGGGGAAACTTTTAGCAGAGAGGAGAGCTGAGGGGGGGGGGGGGGTTAGCAGAGAGGAGAGCAGGGGTGTGGGGGTTTAGCAGAGACTCTGAGACCTGAGGGGCGGTTAGCAGAGAGGAGAGCAGGGGGGTTAGCAGAGAGGAGAGCTGGGGGTATTTTAGCAGAGAGAAGAGCTGGGGGGATTTTAGCAGGAAAGAGAGCTGGGGGGATTTTAGCAAAGAGGAGATCTGGGGGGATTTTATCAGAGAGGAGATCTGGGGGATTTAATCAGATAGGAGAGCTGGGGGATAGTTATCAGAGAGGAGAGCTGGGGGATAGTTATCAGAGAGGAGAGCTGGGGGGGGGGGGTAGCAGAGAGGAGAGCTGGGGGGATTTGTGCAGAGACAAGAACTGGGAAAGGGGGCAATTTATGCAGAGAGGAGAACTGAGAAGGGGGGAGACTTGTGGGGATAGGAGAACTGGAAAAAGGGGGAGATTTGTGCAGAGAGGAGAAATGGGAAAGAAGGAAATTCATGCAGAGAGGAGGACTGAGAAGGGGAGAGGTTTGTGCAGAGAGGAGAAGTGGTAAAGGGGGAGATTTGAGCAGAGAGGAGAACTGAGAAGAGGGAGATTTGTGTGGAGAGGAGAACTGGGAAAGGGGGAGATTTGTGCAGAGGTGATAGCTGCAGAAGGCAGGCTTTGCAAACTGAGAGCTGTGGAAAATGTGGAACAGACTGTGCAGAGGTGAGAGCTGTGAGGGACATTTGGGATGTAGAGGTAAAACATGGGGTGCAGACAGGGACAGAGATAATGAGAATGGGGGTGCAGAAGTGAGTTGTGGACTGGGGTTGTAAGCTGTTGGTGGAGGAGTGCAAAGATGAGATTTTGACGAGGGGGAAAAGGTGAGTTGTGGATGGGGGGAAGCTAAGGTTACCAGTTGATAGGGGTGCAGAGTTGAGCTGTGGACAAGGGGGAAAAAGAGGCAAAGCTGTGGATGGAGGACACAAAGGTAAGCAAAGGGGTGTGCAGAGGTGAGAATTTGATGGTTACTTTGAGGGGGATACTTGAGGGAAGTGGGGGGGTTCTTGGTCTTTTTTTTTTCCTGCACCCTGTGTGATACACATTTCTCACAACTGTAAAATACTAACTCCTGAGCCCTGTGTGTTGTGCACTCCTAAGTCCTGTACTTTGTGTCAGGGCCGTCTTTCCGAATGGGCATGCCCGGCGAGTGCCCGGGGGCCCCACTTGCCAAGGGGCCCCACACACAGGGTGGCAATGATCTGTCCCCCCCAGGCCAGATTCGTTTACCTGGTGGTCTAGCCCCCCCGACCAGTTTGTCCCCTGGGAACGGGTGCCAGCTGCTTTGCTGCGGCTCTGAGTCTCCCTGCACTGGTTGCTAGGAAGGCAGCCGAATGGCATCTAGCAATCAGTGACGTCCTGAGTAGAGGGGACCCAGCATGCACAGGGAAGAGGATCCTCCTCTGCTAGTCCTCATCCGCCCCTACAATGGCTCCACCCACCTCCTCCCTTCATGTGTTGTGCTAGTGTGCTGCTGTAGAAGGTAATTAGACTGCTGCAGGCTGCTTGATTTTTCTCTCTCCCTCTCTCCATCCTCTGTGTGCCATGTACATCCTGTGTGCCATGTACATCCTGTGTGTCATCCTGTGTGCCATGTACATCCTGTGTGCCATGTACATCCTGTGTGCCATGTACATCCTGTGTGTCATCCTGTGTGCTATGTACATCCTGTGTGCTATGTACATCCTGTGTGCCATGTACATCCTGTGTGCCATGAACATCCTGTGTGCTATGTACATCCTGTGTGCTATGTACATCCTGTGCGCCATGTACATCCTGTGTGTCATCCTGTGTGCCATGTACATCCTGTGTGCCATGTACATCCTGTGTGTCATGTACATCCTGTGTGCCATGTACATCCTGTGTGTCATGTACATCCTGTGTGTCATCCTGTGTGCCATATACATCCTGTGTGCCATCCTGTGTGTCATGTACATCCTGTGTGCCATATACATACTGTGTGCCGTGTCATCCTGTGTGCCATGTCATCCTGTGTGCCATGTACATCCTGTGTGCCATGCACATCCTGTCTGTCATCCTGTGTGCCATATACATCCTGTGTGCCATGTACATCCTGTGTGCCATCCTGTGTACCATGTACATCCTGTGTGTCATCCTGTGTGCCATGTACATCCTGTGTGCCATGTACATCCTGTGTGTCATCCTGTGTGCCATGTACATCCGGTGTGTCATCCTGTGTGCCATGTACATCCTGTGTGTCATCCTGTGTGCCATGTACATCCTGTGTGCCATGTACATCCCGTGTGTTATCCTGTGTACCATGTACATCCTGTGTGCCATGTACATCCTGTGTGTCATAGTGTGTGCCATGTACATCCTGTGTGCCATGTACATCCTGAGTGTCATCCTATGTGCCATGTACATCCTGTGTGCCATGTACATCCTGTGTGCCATGTACATCCTGTGTGTCATCCTGTGTGCTATGTACATCCTGTGTGTCATCCTGTGTGCCATGTACATCCTGTGTGCCATGTACATCCTGTGTGCCATGTACATCCTGTGTGTCAACCTGTGTGCCATGTACATCCTGTGTGCCATGAACATCCTGTGTGCCATGTACATCCTTTGTGTGCCATGTACATCCTGTGTGTCATCCTGTGTGCCATGTACATCCTCTGTGTGCCATGTACATCCTCTGTGTGCCATCCTCTGTGTGCCATCCTCTGTGTGCCATGTACATCCTCTGTGTGCCATCCTCTGTGTGCCATGTACATCCTCTGTGTGCCATCCTCTGTGTGCCATGGACATCCACTGTGTGCCATCCTCTGTGTGCCATGTACATCCTCTGTCTGTGCCATCCTATACCTGCCATGTACATCCTCTGTGTGTATTCTCGTGGGTGATTGTGTAGGTAGGGACCCAGTGCATTGCATTGCCGGGGGCCTATAAGGCTCTTAAGATGGCACTGCTTTGTGTGTTACATATTCCTAAACCATGTGCCTTGTGCAATACGCAGTTCTAAGCCTTAACTTATTAGCATTATTTGGCGCCACTGTACTTTGGGTGTTGTTGGGGGCGGGTTTGGGTGTGATTGGGAGCAGGGAGTTGGTCGGGGAGGGAGAGTTACTGTACCTATTCTCTTAGAAAAATGCCCTGACAACTATACTTTATATATCCGGGTATATGTGCATAATTCTACCAGGACTTTTGTTGGTCCCTTCACTGATAATACCTGTTTGTACTTTGGATGTACATACTGTTAATAATCTCTTCTTCTACAACTCTTGTATTATTTCTATAACGATGTGCTTCTATATACTTCAATAGAAAATACGTTTATTTGTGCTGCAAAAATACAATACAAAATACGCAAACTCATTAACACGTGAGTTACACACTTGTGAAACACTTAAAGTGAAATAAGTGAAACGAGATATACCTTCACCGTACAAAAGAAGAGGTACAATGATGCAATGTTATAAATATCTCACTCAGCAGCACCCCGTTCTGGTGATATATCAATTACACCCTGTCACTATGAGCAGTAATCAAACAATCATATCCATACCCTGGCCCCACCACCTCCCCCCATCCCCCAAAGACTTCAGAAAAAATAAAATCACAAAAAATTTATACATTAAATGTACGAGTACTCTCTAACCACTGACTCCAAATTTTATCAAATTTCTTGGGACACCCCCTGTGTTTATAAATCAATTGTTTATAACGAAGAGCAGAATTTATTTCCGTGATCCAGTCCTGAAGAGTAGGGACTAATTCACGCATCCACTGTCTGGCTATAAGTTTGTGAGCGCTAAAAATAAATTCCTGAAGAAAAATGGTAAAAAATGTATCAATGTCACAGTCAGGGAACAAACCTAACACACAGGGCAAAACATCCAACTGTAAGGGGGAGCCCATATGATCGTGCAAAAACTTAATAACCCGTGTCCAGTAAGCCTGAATATCTGGGCAAGACCAAATGAGATTTATAAACGTACCCGGTTGCAGGGGGCAACGAGGGCAGGAGGAGTTATATGACCGCCTATATTTCGATATTCTAAGCGGAGTAAGATAAGCTCTATGCAAGATGTACAGCTGAGTCACACGCTCTGAAAGTTTGGGCGAAGCCAACCTAGGGCCCACCAAGATATCATCCAAATCCATCTCATCCAGGGGACCCGTATCCACAGCCCAACGAGCCCAACGAGCCTGTATCCGGGTCACTTGGCGATCATCCTGAACACCACGCAATTCAATGTATAAGGATGAGATAAGACCCTCATGCGTGTCGCTCAACAGCACCTCAAGCAGAGGGATATCTTGTAAAACGGGAAATTGTGTCAAGAATTGTGCATGTAATGTAATGTAATGTAATGCGTGACGCAATGCGTATCGAAAAAACATATGCGGAGGGAGATCCTACTCAGCTTTAAGTGATTGAAAGGAACGAACGCCTGAATCACAAAGCACCTGGCCCAGATACAGTATGCCCCTAGTTGCCCACAACTGACAATCCGGGATAGATAGAAAGCTCTCGCAGGCCTGAGTTATGCCATAAGGGGGTCCTGGTGTGTATCTGAGGGTAATTTAACTTTTTTGTCGCTATCGCCCAAATCTTCCGGTGATGGAACAACAAATTATTCATCACCATCGCTCGAGGCGAAGGACCACATTTTGGTAAAAGTACCTGCATAGGGGTGTAAACAGCTTGAGGAAATCCATGACAAACTAAGGTTTGGTATCTAGTAGTCTCCAATTTATTAAAATAAAAAAAATGGGAAAGTTGCGACGCAAGGTAATAAGATTGAAAATCCGGTATAGCCACACCCCCCTTATCCCTAGGGTTTTTAAGTGACACCCATGTTAACTTATGGCGCTCAGGTCCCCAAACAAAGGAATTCAGGATACGGTCAATAATTTTAAATAATTTCAGTGGGATTGGGACAGGGGAGTGCCAAAAGGGATAAAGAAATTTTGGTAATAAAATCATTTCATTCACCCTACCCATTAATCCCAATGGCAACCTAGCCCATGTTTGAGTACGTTGTTTAAGCATATCAATTAGAGGTTCAATATTGTCCCGCACATAGTCTATAGGAAATTTGGTAATCGTAACCCCAAGATACCAAATCGCCGCAACTCGCTGCAAAAGGAGGGAAGCAGAAACTTTTGAAGGTGGGGATGGGTCCAGTGGTAATATTTGAGATTTAGACCAGTTGATTCGTAGGCCTGAATGGGATCCAAACTGTTCTATTATACGCAATGCGGAGCATAAAGAGTCATCCATGTATTCCAAATATAGGAGCATATCGTCCGCGTAAAGACCGATCTTTTCAGTCAGGTCCAAATGACACAATCCATGGACATCAGGGTGACACCAAAGCTGGGAAGCCAAAGGCTCCACAGCCAACGCATAAAGCAAGGGTGATAAAGGGCAGCCCTGTCTGGTACCTCGGCCTAAAAGGAAAGAATCTGATGTCCATCCATTGACCGATATCCTGGCTACAGGTTTATAATATAGTACTTGGACCCATCTAATAAATTCTGGACCAAATCCAAAAGCACATAGGCATTCCCATAGATATCTCCACTCAACTGAGTCAAAGGCCTTGGCTCTAGTACCCACCCCATCATGAACAGCCTGCAGATTCATATATAAACGGCGAATATTCATTGCAGTATTTTTGCCTGGCATTAAGCCAGTTTGATCAGAGTGTATCAAGGAAAGTATTATTTATTATTATAATTATTTATTATTTAGGCGAAGCGCCAACAATTTAGCTAAAATTTTAATATCCGCCTGTAGTAGAGAGATGGGACGGTAGGATTCTGGATATAAAGGGTCTTTGTGCAAATTAGAAAAGTGCATATAGTGCTAAAGGTGCACGCAATAAGATATAATGTAAAATAAAATATAAAATAATATAATATAAAGTGCTACGTGCTATTTATGGGCTGTGCTTAGTGTACCATACTGTAAAACATCATATGTTGTACATATAAAGTGCCGAGTGCTGATAATGCCAAAAACCACGTGTAGTGATTAAAGAACCAAATAAACAAGCAAAATATGGTGTCGGTAGATGACCCACCAAAAACACCGCTGCTTACCACACTCTTTCGGCCGATGCCTCGACACTTCTCGGTCACTGAAATAAAGGATAAGCCTCCATTGCGTAGCATATGTTGTGTCAACCGAATTAACGTAGCATCCACTCACAGTTAGGGAGTTCACTGTCAGCTTGAGAGGTGTTCGCCGGACCGCTTCCGCGTTCCACCGGCTCAAACCACCGTTCCCGGAAGTGACGTATTGACGTACACAAACCACGCCCTACGCGTTTCGTCATACGACGTCATCTGGAGCGTGCCATCCATCTCTACTCCCGGTCTTTTTATAGGCTGGGATGGCGCCATCTTGGTGTACCTAATTTGAGACCGAACACGGCGGCCATCTTGGTGCACCTATCCCGTAGCCTAGATAATATTTATTCATCATGTGAACTCCCTTCATGCTGTGTTTGCCGTACGTATAAAACAATAATCTTTATTAAAACAACAAGTACGACTAAACATAAATGGCTATTGGTGATTAAAATTAAGAATGAAAATAGATTGTTCTAAAGGTGATGTGTCTGGTTTAATCGGTAGTGAGCCGATGACCAGTAGTGCCGTGATATAAATAAAAGAATACTCATTAAAATAATTTTATTATAGTGACAATGTGATCTAGTGATGTGTGTTGGTTATACTTAATAAAATATAAGTACGTGGGCCCATGTGTCTACGCAAATAGTGCTAGACTATAAAGTAAGTGCCCATACATGTACCAATCTAATCGGTGAGATAGAAATCGTGCTGAAAAAAATTTTTCTGTTGTTTTTTGGAAACAATATTAGTTTTATGAAAAAACAGTTTCCCAATAAGTCCATCCGCTGTAATATAATTCCATATCTTTGTGAACTTTCATAAAAATGAAAATAAAATAAAAATAAAAATAAAATTAAAATTATAATGAAAAAAATATATGATAAAATCCATTATGAATCCAGGCTTTTCCAGAGGACCCAACAACGTTATGCGGGGGAACCATATAAATTAGAACATTCCAAGGTAGGTGAAAAATAGGTGAAAAAATATATATATGCATAAACCCATAATACCTAAAAATTGTATAAAGGAGAATAAAATTATAAAAATATAAAAACTGTATCTTTAAAAGACAAGGAGCTGTGATTCAAGTATTTTCATAAAGAAGAGGACTGAATTCCTTAAAAAATTCCTTAGAAAACCTTAGGACCCCAAAACCCTCATATTAAATGAGAGCCTATAGGGAGGTTATATCAAAAAACAAGGATTAAAAAGGATTAAAAGAGGATCAAAAAGGGGGCAAGGCCACAAGGCTTAAAAGATTAAAAATCAGTAATAAAACAGTTCAAATCTATATTGATATTCAAGCCTTTTGGTTGGAGGGTCTGCATCTGATATATCCACTTTGTTTCGTTCCTTGACACATCTATTTTCTTGTTGCTTCCTCTCCAGTTGTTTTTTATTTTATCAATGGCGTAAAAAACCATTACGGTGGGGTCTTGGGAATGGTGGAACTTGAAGTGTCGTGACAGACTATGCTTATCAAACCCTTTTCTGATATTCTTTACGTGCTCCCTAATGCGGACAAATAGGGGTCTAGTAGTGCGGCCTACATACTGTAATTTACAGGGGCACTCCACCACATTGGTGACGTGAGTGCTTGTACATGTGATGGTTTCCTTTATCTCATATGTTTTTCCTGTGCTTTGTGCCATAAAAGAAGTTGTTTTCCTTTTCTTTTCTTTAGATGTTCTGCATGGAAGGCATTTCCCACATCTAAAGAAACCCTTTAGGCTGGTTGGAAGATTTATTTGCTTAGGAGGATCAACAACGTTATGCACCAGCCGATTCCTTAGGTTTGGTGCTTTTCTGTATATGAAAGTGGGTTTTGCAGGGAGGATGTCTCTAAGTGTTGTATCTGCTTGTAGGATAGGCCAGTGTTTTCTCACAATTTTCTCTAAGGCCTTATGCTGGGTATTGTATCCCGTTAGAAATGCAAACTCGGTATTTTTATTATTCCCGCTTGTTTTGTTTGGCGCATCCTTTATCAGGTCTTCTCTGTTCATTTTTTCTACTATTTTCTTGATGTTAATTAACTCATTTCTTTTGTACCCTTTCTCCACAAACCTGTCAATCAATAATTCTGCTTGTGTTTCGAAGTCTCTTATATCGCTGCAATTCCTTCTGATTCTCATCAGTTGCCCTTTGGGGATATTCCCTAGCCACTTGGGATGGTGGCAGCTGCTTTTAGGAATGTATCCATTTCGATCGGTTTTTTTAAGATACGTTTTGCTGCTTAATCTTCCTTCCTTTTTTGTTAATTCCAGATCCAAAAATGCAATATGTTCATGGTGAAAGTTTCCTGAAAAAGTGATGCCATATATATTCATATTGATTTCGTCAAAGAATTCCTGCAGGGAAAGTGGAAGGGGTTATTATCACTCTGAAAGAGCAACTAGCACCATTCGCAGATACAAGGGAATACAAGGATAAGGAAAAAGCATTACAGGAAGGAATAGAAAAATACGACAAATTGATACAAGGAAAAAAACAAAAGAAATACAAAAGGGATGTTTTGGATTACAAAAATAATGAAGTTTATAGATGGCAATCAGATGAAGTATATGGTGTACAATCAACACAAGTAGATCCAGTGAGCACCCCCTCAAGAGAAACCAGTGAAGATCGAGAAGAGGATGACACTTGGATGGAAGTCGGGGCTCAAGAGGACACACCAAGGGGAAATACCCTAGGACATACAGAGGCCAGACCACAAAGAGGCACGTTTTGCTGCTTAATCTTCCTTCCTTTTTTGTTAATTCCAGATCCAAAAATGCAATATGTTCATGGTGAAAGTTTCCTGAAAAAGTGATGCCATATATATTCATATTGATTTCGTCAAAGAATTCCTGCAGGGAAAGTGGAAGGGGTTATTATCACTCTGAAAGAGCAACTAGCACCATTCGCAGATACAAGGGAATACAAGGATAAGGAAAAAGCATTACAGGAAGGAATAGAAAAATACGACAAATTGATACAAGGAAAAAAACAAAAGAAATACAAAAGGGATGTTTTGGATTACAAAAATAATGAAGTTTATAGATGGCAATCAGATGAAGTATATGGTGTACAATCAACACAAGTAGATCCAGTGAGCACCCCCTCAAGAGAAACCAGTGAAGATCGAGAAGAGGATGACACTTGGATGGAAGTCGGGGCTCAAGAGGACACACCAAGGGGAAATACCCTAGGACATACAGAGGCCAGACCACAAAGAGGCACATCCAGGCCCAATACACAGCATCAGGGGTTCAGAACACCTAGAAATGGAAATGGATATTGGAACTCACAAAATAGGACTCCAATCAACAATTATAATGGGTATGGAAATAGGACACCCGTCAACAATTATGGGTACGAGTCCTATAACAGATATGCTCCATTGGAACATTATACGGAACCCACTTATGATAATCGAGGACCACCACCTCCCCCCAGGAGGGGTTTTTTTCAACAAGGCAACAGAGGGAGACCCCCACGAGGGAGAGGAGGCCCACGCAGACCGTGGGGTCACTGGCAACAGAATTGGCATCGGGGCCCAACCTCGAGGGGATCAGTGGATGGAACAGCGACAACAAGGAGAACACCGTGGAAACAGGGAGGACACAACTCGACATCAGGAAAGAGACAGAAACGAAAACCACGAGGAACACGAGGAGGAAAGAAACGACAGAAAAAGGAGAAGAAAACAATAGGGAAAGGCATCTACAATCTGAGTGATATAAAATTTGAAGAGGAGGAGTTAAAAGTTTTGGATTTAGGTTTGAAATATGCCCCAGGAAAAAACTTAGATAAGTTTGAGGCCTACATAGACCTAAATAAATATGTCAGAAAGCTAAACATAAAGAAACATTTCACTCTGAAACAAAAGCAGATACAAAGACCCATACATAAAGAGTATAAGCAAACGTTATTAAAGAATCGCTCCAAGTTTAACCCCAAAAACCCTCAGAATGAGAACTTGGAGGTATTTAAACGAATGGTGGAAGCGGACATAAGAGCATTAATGATTCAAAACAGAAAAGAGAAAAATACATGGGACACTATCAGGAAATTGGAGAAAAGAAAAGGAGTGATAATAAGGCCAGCGGACAAGGGAGGAGGACTTGTATTCCTAAACAAAAAAGATGAAGAGGAGATGGAGAATCTCCTAAATATAAAAGATACCTACATCAAGCTCAAAGGAAACCCAAAACAAGGATTGGAAAAAACTTTACATAAATATGTGCAAAAAGGAAAAGACTTGGGAATCTTAAATAAGAAGGAGGCTAGATACATTTGCCTGGAAAAACCAAAAACTCCAGTTATTTATTACATTCCAAAGATACACAAAGATGACAAGAAGCCACCAGGCCGCCCCATCGTAAGCGGAATTAATTCAGTGCATTCAAGGCTAGGGGAATATTTAGACCAGTTCCTACAGCCTCTGGTCCCAGTAGGAAAATCCTATCTGAGGGACAGCAAACAACTGCTAGCAGAAATAAAAGATCTGGAAATAGAGGAGAGTGACATCTTGGTCACAATAGATGTAAACTCCCTCTATACTAATATCAAACAAAAAGATGGTCTACAAGCGGTAGATTGGGCCCTGCACACCCACACAGACATGAAGGAGGCGCAGATTGGATACATACTGGAAGGATTAAAAACAGCGATGGAATCAAACTATTTCTGGTATAAGGGTAATTACTTTGTCCAGAAAAAAGGAGTAGCTATGGGGGCTAAGTATGCCCCCAGCGTGGCAAACGTGTTTATGCAGAAATGGGAGGAGGAGCAAGTTTTTAGCATACCAAGGAATAATTTGAAGTATTACCGTCGATATATCGACGATATCATCATTGTATGGAAGGGAAGTGAGGAATCCCTGCAGGAATTCTTTGACGAAATCAATATGAATATATATGGCATCACTTTTTCAGGAAACTTTCACCATGAACATATTGCATTTTTGGATCTGGAATTAACAAAAAAGGAAGGAAGATTAAGCAGTAAAACGTATTTTAAAAAAACCGATCGAAATGGATACATTCCTAAAAGCAGCTGCCACCATCCCAAGTGGCTAGGGAATATCCCCAAAGGGCAACTGATGAGAATCAGAAGGAATTGCAGCGATATAAGAGACTTCGAAACACAAGCAGAATTATTGATTGACAGGTTTGTGGAGAAAGGGTACAAAAGAAATGAGTTAATTAACATCAAGAAAATAGTAGAAAAAATGAACAGAGAAGACCTGATAAAGGATGCGCCAAACAAAACAAGCGGGAATAATAAAAATACCGAGTTTGCATTTCTAACGGGATACAATACCCAGCATAAGGCCTTAGAGAAAATTGTGAGAAAACACTGGCCTATCCTACAAGCAGATACAACACTTAGAGACATCCTCCCTGCAAAACCCACTTTCATAATTTTAATTTTATTTTTATTTTATTTTCATTTTTATGAAAGTTCACAAAGATATGGAATTATATTACAGCGGATGGACTTACTGGGAAACTGTTTTTTCATAAAACTAATATTGTTTCCAAAAAACAACAGAAAAATTTTTTTCAGCACGATTTCTATCTCACCGATTAGATTGGTACATGTATGGGCACTTACTTTATAGTCTAGCACTATTTGCGTAGACACATGGGCCCACATACTTATATTATATTAAGTATAACCAACACACATCACTAGATCACATTGTCACTATAATAAAATTATCTTAATGAGTATTCTTTTATTTATATCACGGCACTACTGGTCATCGGCTCACTACCGATTAAACCAGACACATCACCTTTAGCACAATCTATTTTCATTCTTAATTTTAATCACCAATAGCCATTTATGTTTAGTCGTACTTGTTGTTTTAATAAAGATTATTGTTTTATACGTACGGCAAACACAGCATGAAGGGAGTTCACATGATGAATAAATATTATCTAGGCTACGGGATAGGTGCACCAAGATGGCCGCCGTGTTCGGTCTCAAATTAGGTACACCAAGATGGCGCCATCCCAGCCTATAAAAAGACCGGGAGTAGAGATGGATGGCACGCTCCAGATGACGTCGTATGACGAAATGCGTAGGGCGTGGTTTGTGTACGTCAATACGTCACTTCCGGGAACGGTGGTTTGAGCCGGTGGAACGCGGAAGCGGTCCGGCGAACACCTCTCAAGCTGACAGTGAACTCCCTAACTGTGAGTGGATGCTACGTTAATTCGGTTGACACAACATGTGCTACGCAATGGAGGCTTATCCTTTATTTCAGTGACCGAGAAGTGTCGAGGCATCGGACGAAAGAGTGTGGTAAGCAGCGGTGTTTTTGGTGGGTCATCTACCGACGCCATATTTTGCTTGTTTATTTGGTTCTTTAATCACTACACGTGGTTTTTGGCATTATCAGCACTCGGCACTTTATATGTACAACATATGATGTTTTACAGTATGGTACACTAAGCACAGCCCATAAATAGCACGTAGCACTTTATATTATATTATTTTATATTTTATTTTACATTATATCTTATTGCGTGCACCTTTAGCACTATATTCACTTTTCTAATTTGCACATGCACAATTTAAAGTGGTAGCGCCGGTTCCAACATTTTTGCAACCTTTTCTATTTTACTACCTCAGAGGTAGGTTGAGGCAGCTTACACCACCATTTAAGCCTGATTCAGTACACATGTAAACTCCATAGCGCTGGTATACAATCCCTTTTTCTATAAAGGGTCTTTACCAGGTTTTGGCAGAATAATAATATTGGCTTCTCTCATAGAGTCTGGCAGACGGCCAATGTCATGAACATGGGTATAAAGAGAAAGGAGCGCCGGGGATAAGGATTCAGAAAAAGTCACATAAAAATCGAGGGGGTAAACCGTCGGAACCGGGGGCTTTACCCATGGCCAAAGAGGCAATGGCAGTGGCAATTTCATCTACTGATAAAGGAGCATCCAATTCCGCTCGCTGGGCATCGGATAACTGGGGCAAGGATATACTATGAAAAAATTCTCGGGTGTCCTGGGTGGCAACGGGTGGGTGGACGACTGAGAAGTATATAATTGAGCATAAAAAGAACGAAACGCAGCAGCCACCTGCGGCAGTTCAGAAATAAGAGTCCCATCAGAGTCCCTAAGCTGAACCACAACCGGAGGTTTAGTATCTAGATGGGCTAGATATGCCAAAAGTCTACCTGCCCGCTCTCCCTGTTCAAAAACCCTTTGTTTACTAAAAAACAACTTCTGTTTAGCTTTCTCATATAACATCTGGTCTACTAATCTTGTCTGAGTTTTCAATGCAGAAACATTACCAGGTGACGGGTCAACTGAGCAACTATTAGTCAGGGAAATCAAATGTGTTTGTGCAGCAGCCAGAGCAATACCCGAGGACTGCTTGAATCTATTGATTTGGCGGGCCAGAGTATCCCGAGCATGAAGTTTAAAAGCTTCCCACACCATCCCCACGGCCGCTGAGCCAACGTTAATGGAAAAAAAATAAGACCACTCCCGAGCCAGACCCTCCTGGTCCTCTATAGCAGTAAGCCAAAAAGGATGGAGACGCCAAGGGCGAGGGATCACCTGGGGTGCTATGCAAAAAGAGGACCAACAGGGTGCATGATCAGACAGGGAGCGGGGCTCAAATCCCGAATCCCGGAGCGTAGGAAGTAAGGAGTTTGAAACTATAATAAAATCTATACGTGACATCGTTGAGTGGGTGGCTGAGAAGCACGAGTACAGGCGTAAATGGGGATGCTGATAACGCCAGGTATCCGTCAGGGCAAAATCCCTGAACAGACGTCCCAGCCGGGTGAGGGGCTGAGACCCCTGAGCCGTCACAACACATTGATGGTCAAGAGCCGGAGCCAATACCATGTTAAAGTCCCCCATCCAAACAGCCGGGACATCAGGGTGCTGAGCCACAAAGGACAAGCCCTCCTAAACCACCTCCGAGCTGTAACCTCTGCATGTGGTTTTATTGTATAAAACCACATGCAGAAAAACAAACCTGCCCTGGGAGTCCAACCGAACAGAAATAAGGGAAAAATGCACATGCTTAGAAATCAAAGCCGAGACCCCTCAGGAAGCAGAAGTGTAGGTGTCATGATACGTCCATCCAATCCATGGACGCTTAAGCGCAAGCTGGAGTTGTCCAGTAATATGCGTCTCCACCAAAACTATAATATCCGCTCTATATTTTTTAAGGCAACTAAAAATGGCGGAACGTTTCACTTTGTCCCGGAGGCCTCTCACGTTCCATGTAAGAAACTTCACATTAGCCATCACAGCATAATGATAAAAAAGAAAAACAGCATATATGTGCGGGGAACTCCCAAGACAGGTGTACACATCTCATTATATTTAGAAAAAGCATGTAGTAAAAAACGATCATTGTATCCATTAAGCAACCACATCAAGTGCATAATAAGTGAATTAAACTGTGAGAAAACAACTGACCCCACCCCGCTCTCCACAACATCAACTGTGTGGGAGCATAATACCCCAACCCCATGAAGAGCAGGCATATAAAACAAAACATGAATGGGGCTATTGCCTGAGCAAAAAACCCATATTTAAAAAGTGAAAAAAGATACCAGCTCCTCACGACTATCATTTGGCAATAGGGGGCGACCATACACTGGATTGCACCGGATTGGTTGTAGAACACATAAAATTACACATGTAATTGATGGTAATAGAGCCATAAAAGTGTCACTCCTGCAACAAGGGTCATATTCCTGTGCATAATAAATCAAAACTTAAAGAAGGATACCATCAGGAGTAGGAACCCTTTAACAAAATTAATTTGAAAACGTGGTGTCCACTAAAGTATAAAGTGGAATTCCATTCTCCATGACCAATATTTCACATTGGTTCACTGACCAAAAAACAGAAAAAAAAAAAACAAAAAAAAAACGCACAAAAAAAAAAGCACAAAAAAAAAAAAAAAGGGGGGATTTGCCTTATAACAAAGTCAAGTACAATTTTGACACGTAGAGAGATTATCAATAAATCTAGAATACTTCAGCAATAAAAAACAGTATTACATCTCTGGTAATCAGGCAGGATGATTGCAGTCAGCTTCCCATTGATCCAGCCACCCCAAGGCCAAAGAAGGATCTACAAAAAAGATAGCTTTATCATCACAGATTACCCGCAGCCAAGCTGGAAACAACATAGCATACTTCAAATGTTGCACACGTAAGCGCCGTTTAATATCTGTAAAGCGAGAACGAAGCTTTTGTACTTCCACAGAGAAGTCCGGGAAATATATTGCCCCGTTCTCAGGTTATCCATAATACAGCATCGCGGTCACGAAAATTAAGAAGTTTAGAAATAAGAGTGCGTGGAGGGGAGCCCTCGGGTGGGCGATGAGCCGGCATGCGATGAGCTCTCTCCAATGCAAACATGACAGAAAAGGCTTCCCTGCCAAAGTGCTTTATCAATAAGTTCTCCAAAAATATGTTCTATCCGAGCCCTCCGCACCTTTTGGCAACCCAATAAAACGCAGATTACTACGGCATTCCCTATTTTCCAGGTCGTCTTGCTTCTGTGCTAATTGCTGGAGCTGACGCTGCATGGAGTCTGCAGTATGTTGAAGAGGGTGTAAAACATCCTCAGCTCTGCTAATTCTGGTCTCCGTCTCAGTCATCCTGTCTTTCAATTTATTTTTGGGCCTCTGTATCCCGATCCAGGCGGCGGAATTTATCGAGCTGTTGTACAGCCGCCGCAGTCTATTTCGGCGGGGACATATCGGAGTGGCGGCGGTCTCCCCAACAATTAATGCCCATGTATAAGCAGTTTGAGGCACCCTGGATAGTAGAACAGGATATAGCAGGAGCAGAGCTCAGCTCATGTGTGTCCTACACCATTGCCGTCCAGGCCCCGTCCTGTGCTTCTATATACTTATGGTATTGATATATGCTGATTGCAGTAATTCTTCTGCTCCCCATTACTTTGATAAGATTACTGGTTAATCTGCCAGGAAGAGAATCCTGTGTCCTAGGTGGAGGCACTGGTGGAGGCGAGGGTTCTGATTCTGTTATTTACCTACAAGTTTCGCGCAAAATCCTTTTTGGGGAGGGCTATTTGTCATAACCACCAAAAAAGGGCTACATTAGCACTAGATCTATCATCAGTTACATCTATGTAATTTATTCCTTCATCCTTTCAGCTTACAGATCACTGCTAGTGACAACAGCCAAGCCTTCCAGAGTCATCATAGTAATGTGTATATAAAGTGGGTATCGCTTAAAGTGGTATTAAACGGGAAAAAAAAGTAATATTTTGTAGCTTACTAAGGCCCCTTTCACCCATACGGTCCGATCAGATCTGCCTGTCAGGAACTGATCGGATGCCCCATGCATCTCTATGGGGCAGCGGATGTCAGCGAAGACATGTCCGCTGACACCCGCTGCCATCTGATCCGATCCTGTCCATCAAATCCGGACGGATGGAAACCCTATTTTCCATCCGTCTGGCGGATAGGATGAGAATGGACAGACGGTCTGTTCTCATCCGATTCCCCCATAAAGGACAGTGGGGATCTGACAGCTCCTTCTCCGCACACAGAGCAGAGACGGAGCTGTCATCCGCCTGCTCAGCGGGGATCGGGGGATCGATCTCCGCTGAGAAAAACTGAGTCCGTCGGCGGAACGGAGCCGTGTGAAAGGGGCCTAATCCTTAAATTAGTTGGATTGCATTCATTCTGCATTCGACAATTCCTGTCTTAGAGTGTCCTCACGCTAGGAACAAATGGAGACACCTTTGATAGGCAACATTGTCAATTTAGGGAAAGGGTTGAGTTGGATGCACTAGCAGATTTCCATGGACTTGACTAACATATTAAAGCTGAATTTCTGCTAACACCATTTAGGCAGTTACAGCAACAATATTATTTAATTTTGTGTTAAAGGTTTTACATAAATTAGTAAAAGCTGACCATAGTAACACCCCTGCCATTGTTAAATGGTTTCTCTCAGCCCTCTAACTGGCACTTTTGCTGGACAGCTTGGCCTGTTAAAATAAAGTTGAAATATAACAGATTTATTGGCCAGATCACTAGGTAAAAATAAAGGTTTTAAAGGCTGGTAGTTTTTTACCTTCATTGCATTCCATATGCCTTATATTGTTTCAGAAGCACTTTTTAAGAGTTTCAATAGGAGATTAAAGAAAAAAAAATCTGGTGTATAAGTGGTAAATTCAGGCTCTTTTTTTCACACAAGTCTGTGTAGCAGAGCTGTCAACTGTTCATACTCATTGTCATGCCATCAGTCTTTAGAGAGCTTTAAAGGTATTCATAATGCAGTGTTATATTGTAATTTATTGTATTTATGCAGGAATTGATGCATTGTTGGATTGTATAAATCAAGGAATGAAAACCACTGGTGATCCATGTTGTAGCTGTAGTCCTGTGCTCTAGAAAAATGTCATAAAAGCAGTGTGGTAGCATTCATAGATGAACAATGGCTTTTATGTGCATCTCTTTTTATTGTGAGCTTTATAAACTGCAACAGAAGAACAAAAACACAATTAATGTAAATCTTAAGCAGAGGAAATGTATACAGCCATTCTAACCAAGAGATAAATCAGGACAGAAGTCCTGGAGAGTGTGTTTATTCAGCTGCAAATATATGAAATGATGGCAATTCAGCTCCAGGTCATCAACTTCCAACTCCATACATCTCACATGCTGTTCAGATTTAGTGACAGGGAATAACCGAATCACAGAGGGAGGAACACATAAACAGACAGGGATGCTCTGGGTAGGCAGAGATGGTGAGATAGGAGGGGTACCCCTCACTAGAGGACTGCTGCCTCTTGTCTATTTCTCTTTAATAATACGCTCCAAACATCATTAAAGTGTAACTCCAGTTTTGTTAAAGAAAAACACAATCCCCCTTATAACCAATAGTATATACAATGCAGGGATTTAACCATTTTTTTGCAGATTTATACTTTCACTGTTCTGATAAATAGAAATGAGGTTCAGGTACCTTGCTACTGTGGGTTTGAGGCAAATCCTGCATGTTCGAGATTCGCAGTCCTGGCTAATTTATGTGCAGATTTGCTGGGAGAATTTTTTTTTTAAACTGTAATGCACTATATGGGCTTAGAAGGATGGAAAGCAGGCTTAGAATGGCTATAAATAGGGTCATTTGGATAAGTCACTCCCCTCACCATAAGTAGAATGAGGGACACCTATTAGAAAAAATATGTAGGCATAGGGCACACCTCCTGGTATGCCCACTTAAAGGAGATTTATAAATCTCCTTTTTTTTACTACTACTATTCCTTTATATTGACTTTTGAAATTTAGGGCACACCTCCTGGTATGCCCACTTAAAGGAGATTTATAAATCTCCTTTTTTTTACTACTACTATTCCTTTATATTGACTTTTGAAATTTACAAATGCAGCAATTTAGAACTGGATGAAAGGTTTAGCACTGGGAAACAGTTTTTGAAAGATAAAAAGTGCATTTTATATACAACTATATAGATCAAACCAAAATAAGGGACAAATGAGGAGAAAAGAGGAACAGAGGGACAGTTAGGAGCTATGTGCTCAGAGGCTGTCACCATTTCAAAGCACACCAGCAAACACAGGCTCAATCTAGGGGATGTATTTTTGTATATTTATTGCAGTCCTTAAACAGGAGAGAGTGATGGGGGTGCAGGATACTCTAACACACTAGCAGGTAACAAGAGGACTCATTTGCAAACACAAATCCTTTAGTCAGATAAATATCAATAACTCAGTAGCTGACCCTCCTGCTGTTTTCAACCAATCAACCACCAAATTAGGTAAACCTGGCCAGACCGAGAAAATAGATTGTTGCTCCACTGGGTTCACCAGAGCCAAAAACTACATTTAGCCTGTCTTGAGCAGGGAGCCCTTTAGGCCCTCAGCCAAGTACATACTAAGGCCTAGCAACATCTTTTCAGTACACAGCCTGGGGAAAATGTCATTCCATCCTGTCTCTGGGGATACCCCAATGTTTGCAGGAGTCAGGGGGGTGCTACGTTACTTTTTTTTTATGTTGATAGGGCCTTTTTTCAAGTTTGGTATTCTCAAAGTGCAGAATTCACATGTTATTGACCAAACCTAACTTTTGTTTGCAGCAGACTGCTGCCTCATTTAAAAGAAAAAAAAAAAAAAAAAAGCTAAATGCAAGAACAGTGCAAAAAAAAAAAACACCTTACATTATATTACCCATATTGACAGCACCCATCTGTCCCTAATAGATTACAAAAAGTTAGGCATACACCAGTTAGACCTATTTTCCCGGGTTTCAACTGCCCTGTTGGCCAAGTTTACTGCAGTATTTTCTGCAGCTTGGACTAATGTAACTATGCATATACCATACCTGTGGGATCCCTCTAGAAGCTGGAAATCCTTGAAGTGGACCCCACTGCTACAGTGATCACCAATGACTTCCGAGTCCTGTGATCTGTGGTCGGCCTGATGCTTTGTGAATACAGGAGATCGGCCATTCAATACAGGCAAAATTCACAGATCACTTTGCATTTTCTCAATTAATGCAATACATTCTCTGATTGTACAAGGTGGGTCAGTGACATCACGCTCTCCACCTCATCCAATCAGAGAATGCTTTATATTCATTGAGAAAATGCAAAGCGATCTCAGAGTGGTACCTGTGCCAACTGAGCAATCTTCTGTGTTCAGAATGCAACAGGGCAGCTGCTTGGCATGGGACCCAGGAAACTAAAAGAGAACACTGTAGTAGTTTTGTCTACTACAGTGATTTCCAGCTTCTAGAAGGATCCCGCAGGTATAAGTTATGCATAGTTACATTGGTCCAAGCTGAAACAATGTACCTATGTAAAAAAATCCAAACGTGGAATTCTTCTTTAACCACTTAAGCCCCGGAGGATTTTCCTGCTAAAAGACCAGGGGGTATTTTGCGATTCGGCACTGCGTGACTTTAACGGACAATTGCGCGGTCGTGCGACGCTGTACCTAAATGAATTTGACGTCCTTTTTTTCCCACAAACAGAGCTTTCTTTTGGTGGTATTTGATCACCTATGCGATTTTTTGATCACGCGCTATAAACAAAAAAAGAGCGACAATTTTGCAAAAATAGCAATATTTTTCACATTTTTTTATATGAAATTCCCCCCAAAAAAATGTAAAAATCAAAATTTTTTAACATTTTTGGCCAATTTGTTTTATCCTACCTATGTTTGGTAAAAAAAATCACAAAAAGCGTATTTTGATTGGTTTGCGCAAAAGTTATCGCGTTTACTAACAAAGGGAAAGATTTTTGTCATTTTTGTTGTTTTTTTTTCTAACGCGTAATGGCGGCGATCTGCGATTTTTTTTTGCGGTACTGCGACATTGCGGCGGACAGATCGGACCCTTGACTGACATTTTTGACACTTTTGGGGTTACCAGTGACATTTCTACAGTAATCAGTGCTATACATATGCACTGTTACTGTAAAAATACACTGGCAGTGAAGGGGTTAACTTTATTTGGGAGGGAGGGGCTGTGTGTGTCCCTAGGGGCGTGATTCTTACTGTGATTGGCTGTGGCTCTAGCTGTAAGGACACTGATCAACGGATCTACATAGTAGATCCATGTGATCAGTGTCTTTACAGCGAGGAGAATGACAGGCAGCTTGTTTACACAAGCTGCCTGACATTCTCCTTCTCCCCCGACGATCGCCGAGTGGCCGGCGGACATCGGGTCCGCTGGTCACACGCGCGGGGGGGTCCGTGACCGCGCGGGAGCGCGCCTCCGCGGGTGCGCGCTCGCTCCCCAGACCCTCCCAGGCTAGTGACGTTAATTAACGTCACTCTGCCTGGCAGGGGCTGACCGCCGCAGTAAATCTACTTGCGGCGGTCGGCAAGCGGTTAATTGTTATAGTAAAGCACCTGCCTGTGCTCTTTGTCTGGTAAATTTGGGCCTAGTGTTATTATTTAAATTTGTGCTGCTGCTAGTTGGTTTTACATAGCTGTTATCTGCAATCTCTTAATTCTTGTAGTAAAGCTGCTGCCTGTACTTTTTATCTCTAGTACATTTCAGCCAATTCTCCCTCAATAAAAATGTCCTGCCTGTTGTTGGCCAATTTTACAATGCTGTGTCACCTGCAATCTCTTAATTCACAATAGCAGTTTAATAGAAATTGGCCAACAACAGAACAGTTTTGCATCAGGGAGAAGAGGGATGGCCACAATTAACTAATTGACAATTTCTCTGGAAATAAAGCCAACCTTTTACTGTTTGTTAAAAAGTTAAAAAAAATGCGTGTTGCTGCTAAGTCAGTTCAGTAGGAACTGGCTGAATTTTGACCCATGTATGGGCAGGCTGGTTGTACTGAAGTCAATCCATTGATAAACTATAGTACAACCAACCTGTAATTTTTGTTAATTTTATCACTGCAGGCTGCTAGAGCTGCAAGCAGTGAGGATTGTATTCTGACTGCTGGAAAACCTCCCACTGTCAAAATGCACTAGCATTGCAAGGTCAAGGTTAACCAGTCCTCAGGGGGAAGATGCCAAATTGCGCCCCCCCGAACACCAGAATAACCCCCAGCATTGAATGTTAGTGGATGCAATAATAACCCCCAGTATTGGTGTCAGTGGACACAATAATAACCTTTAGCATTGTTGTCAGTGGGGTCAGTGTATGCAATTATGACCCTCAGCACAGCTGTCAGTGCACGCAAAAACCCCCAGAATAGGTGTCAGTGGACACATTAATAACCCCCAGCATTGGTGTCAATGGATGTCATAATAATCCCCAGCACAGGTGTCAGTGGATACCATAATAACCCCCAGCACAGGTGTCAGAGGAGACATTTATAACCCCCAGCATTGGTGTCAGTGGCGATATAAATAACCCCTAGCATTGGTGTCAGTGGACGCATTGATGACTCCCAGCATGGTGTCAGTGGATGCATTGATAAGTCCTAGTGCACACAATATTAACCCCCAATAGAGGTGTTAGTGCACGCAATAGTAATTCCTAGCACAGGTGTCACTGCATGCAGTAATTCCCTGCATTGGTGTCAGTGGATGCCATATTACCCCCAGAACTGGTGTCTGTGAAAGCAATAATGACCCCCAGCATTGGAGTTGATGGATGAAATAATAATCCCCCCCCCCCCCCAGCATTATTGTCAGTGGACACAATAATAACCTCCAGCATTGCTGTCAGTGGGGTCAGTGTACACAATAATAACTCCCATTACAGGTGTCAGTGCATGCAATATTAACCCCCAGAATTGGTGTCAGTGGATACATTAATGACCCACAGCATTGGTGTCAGTGGATGTCATAATAACCCTCAGCACAGGTGTCAAAGGATACCATAATTCAGGTTGTGGTGCTGCTGCTGTATACTGTATAAACCAAGCTTATTGTAAAGGAAAACATCAATTTAACTAAATATGTGCTCTCAGTGTATGTTTTCTCTGAGATTAAGCAATTAAAAATTGTGTGAAGCTGAGAGCTAGCCCTCCTAGATTCAACAAAGCAATTCTTTGGAGGCCCTGGACACAGGGAGGAATGGCCTGCCCAGATCTCCAAAATATTTTTATGCATCCTTTCTCTCACACGCTCATAACTGGGTGACATCTGATGATTCAGATGCCTCCGTGATCTTTAAGGCAGCTTACCTCGAGTCATATAAATCATTGAGGAATGCATTATATAGAGGAGTCAAGGCTCCATTTCCTCTACATCCTACATAAAAGCCATAATAAGGGTCTGGAAAATGCAAGTATGTAAACATCAAGAAGATTTCCATACATGGTCTCCCCTCACCCCTCTGTGGCTTAACCCACTCCTTTCTGAGTTCCAATCAATTCCTGATCCAGCGATATGGACAGCCCAGGGCATCAAAACATTGGACAATATATGTGCATATGGCACCTTAATGTCTTTTGACACTATCAAGCAAAAGTTTAGGCTTACCAACTGCCATTTCTTTAGATATCTTCAGCTTAGCCAAGCATTTGCTACTCAATTTGGGTCTCAACCTGTGCTTCTCCTTCTGTCCAACCTTTAATCTTTGTTTCGGGACAACCAATTGGCCAAACCTGCAACTAATATATATAAAACGCTCATGACTTCAGTTCATTTTAGTCTGGAGGGCCTGTTTTTTATTGGCAGAGTGATGTCTCAGACATGGGTACAGAGGATTAGGAAGATGATGGGGAATACCGCTTCTTGCAATTGGTTTCAGTCAGAGACCATTTAATCCAATTTAAAATTATTCGCTGGGTCTATCTTACTCCACAATACTTCAGCAAAATCTATTCAGGTGCTTCTTCATGCTGCTGGAAGTGTGGCAGTGGAGATGCAGATTTTCGCCACATGTTGTGGTCCTGTCCCCGGATACAATTTTTCTTGGAAGAGGTCAGGCATTTTATATCCTCCCTTACTATTATTCCAACTCCATAGAGTGTGTAGGTTCTGCTTTTGGGCCTGGTGGGCACTCTGGCTCACCACCGAGCAACTAAGACCCTTATAGGCCTGTTACTGTTTTACGCAAGGAAAGCTATGATTTTAAAATGGAAACAACCCGAAGCACCCTTTTGAAACTTCTGGAAGATCATGAATAATTCTGCTATTCCACTATACAAAGTCACGTACCACTCCAGAGGATGCTCAGCCAAATTTGACAAAATATGGAATATTTGGCTTGAATCACACACAACTAATGCCACTCAATAATCACTATGACGCCAGTTGGTTCCCTGGTGATTTCTAGAAGTTGTGCTTGCAAGCCTCCTAGGCATTATTTCCCTTATTATCCTTCAGGGTTATGAACCCAGTGTACAGTACACCCTTCCATCTACTGTCCTAAGAATGGTGGTTGCTAAATTTGACACGCTACTACTTATCCTACTTTCTGGTGGATATGAGCAAAATACAGTCTTTAAGTCTTAGTTTATAGTGTTACGGAGCTGAGGTAATGGATGTCACTAGTTGGACTATGTTAGTGTTATTTTATGAGCCGGGGTAAGCCCAGAGGCTCTGTTATGTGAACAAATCTTTACCTCTGATAAAACAATAAAAAAAAATTGTGCAAAACTCATCACCCAAAAAGGAGCAGAAGCTTCTTTTTGTATTTAAATATTTTATTAAATCGAGTATCACAATACCCATCACATGAAACAAAACAGTCGTCATGAATAGGGAATGCTTCCCATTGACCAAGTGCTGTTCCCAAGTGCCATTGACATGTCAAAACAAATGACAACTGTACACAATAGGCCAATCAACTTATGGACAAATATTTTCCATTAAATGATTGCTTTTAGCATCCTAATAGCTAAAGTAGAGGTAGAAAAGTCTAAGAGCTGACATTTCGGTGGCCCACCCCAGCCATGGCCCAGGGGAAAACTAGGACCAAGCGATGTCATTGAAATATCCAGCAATATACTGATAAACAAGAGAAAAAGGTAGAGAAGTAGTAGGGGAAAAGAGGGGGGTAAAAGGAGAAGGATGGTTCCATGAATAGAACCAGCCACATTACCAAGAACACAGTCAACCAACTAGTATAACAGGACAGCTAAGGCTCCATAAGGGAGCTGTCAGAATTAGGGAGCAAAAAACTCTTAACCCAAGGTTGCCAAATTTTGGAGTATCGTCTCACCTTGTCCTGAAGTGTTGCCTAAATCTTGGCATGTATCTTTGCCTGGGAGACTCTATTTTTTTTTTAGCGGCCACACTAAGTACCAATGTCTTCCAGGCTTTAGCTATTGTCTGCTTCCCAGCAGTTGTAATGAAGAATAGAAGATGGCATTGGTTCTTGGTCAGCTCCAAGGAGTTAAAGTTCAGTAGTGAGTTTTTGGATCAGCTGAAACCGAATTATCAAATAACGAAGACAGAATGGAAAAAGTTTCTTTCCACTAAGACTGTACAATGGGACAGGACCACCATGAATATATGTACTCAGCAGCCCACAACCCCAAAACAGGTGGATGGGCAGCCGGGACATATTTGACTGTCCTATGAGGAGCAGGAGCTTCTTTTGGGCAACCAATGCACATAGGGCAGTCCATTGAAGCGAATGGGCTGCCCTTTGTGCGACACACACAAACGTAAGAAAATCACACCTAAAAAATCACAGCTGGAGAAGCCTAGCTTTCATAATTTTCAAGCACAAGTAGGTTCGAAGATATGTTTCTAATTTGGGGACCCCTGTCAATCTCTAGCTCCAGTACTTTTTGGGTCACTAACTATCACTAAATGCAACTAGTAATGTCAAACAGAAGTCAGAACTCCTGATCGGTGTCTCTGATGGTACTGAAGTCACATAATCAGCATTAGAGCTAGGCAACTAGTATTTTCAGAATGAGAGGACAGCACTGGCAGCATATGTGTTTATTTCACTACAGCCTTCCTTTAATTAATCTATCAACTATTAGCTCTATAAGGCTGTGTTTCCTAATAAGCAAAAAATGCATAAATGTATTGTTTATGCCAGCATTCCTTGCTAATTACACACATGCCATTTTCACCTACATTCTGCAACCATCAAATCTTGACTCCTTTGGAAAGAAATATCCATGTTCAGTGGAAAACCTCTTGGCAAAAATGCCTAATCAGCTTTAATTTGTGAATCGCTCAGCAAATAGCTGATTAAATGGCAATTATCTCCAATAAAAAGCAAACAATGCTACGTTTGTAATTTCATTGCCATGATCAGAGAAAAAAAAATCACCCATTTCAAATTATTGGTAAGCCGCACTTATTTAAGATGGTTATGAAAGCTATGGCCAAATAGAGCTTGGTTTCTATAATAGCTAGTCATAAAGAGTTCTGAACCTTCAGGCAAGAATTAGTATTAAAAGCTATTATGAGAGTAAGAGTGTTTAGCTTGAATCCCTTTTGACTCCACAGTTTGAGTTAATAAATCTCCATCATGCAATCTCGCTCTGCATAGACAAATGCCTTAAGGAGATGTTGTAGCCTATGATAAAGCACTAACAGTTTTTTTTACATAGTTGGCACCCTTGGTTACATGTCTATCCTTGGGCAAAGTCATAGAAAAAAAACGCAAGCAATTTGCCTTTGAAGTCTGTTTTTTTAGCAAATATATTACCTAAGTGCCCTTAACATTCCATTTCAATTTTGTGTAAATTTTATAGCAGTAAACATAATGGTTTGTGATGTGTACAGGGTGATGAAAGTATTGCAAACTTCAATCTGCATTCAATTCTGTGTATCCTTACTTTTGGGTCTTTCTTTTGAGGACACTTCACAAAGCTTCTTCCTACCCAGTGCTGAATACCATCAGTGTACCAGATAAGCTGGTGTCTTTGTGGAAGGGGACTTCATATGTTTTTTTAAATCTATCTATCTATCTATCTATCTATCTATCTATCTATCTATCTATCTATCTATCTATCTATCTATCTATCTATCTATCTATCTATCTATCTATCTATCTATCTATCTATCTATCTATCTATCTATCTATCTATCTATCTATCTATCTATCTATCTATCTATCTATCTATCTATCTATCTATCTATCTATCTATCTATCTATCTATCTATCTATCTATCTATCTATCTATCTATCTATCTATCTATCTATCTATCTATCTATCTATCTATCTATCTATCTATCTATCTATCTATCTATCTATCTATCTATCTATCTATCTATCTATCTATCTATCTATCTATCTATCTATCTATCTATCTATCTATCTATCTATCTATCTATCTATCTATCTATCTATCTATCTATCTATCTATCTATCTATCTATCTATCTATCTATCTATCTATCTATCTATCTATCTATCTATCTATCTATCTATCTATCTATCTATCTATCTATCTATCTATCTATCTATCTATCTATCTATCTATCTATCTATCTATCTATCTATCTATCTATCTATCTATCTATCTATCTATCTATCTATCTATCTATCTATCTATCTATCTATCTATCTATCTATCTATCTATCTATCTATCTATCTATCTATCTATCTATCTATCTATCTATCTATCTATCTATCTATCTTCAAATAAAGTGTATGTACACTCATCGACCACTTTATTTGGTACAGCTTGCTGATTGGACCCCCTTTGCTTTTGGAACTGCCTTATTTATTCAAGGCATAGACTCAACAAGTATTGGAAACATTCCTCAGAGATTTTGTAACAGGATAGCATCACGCAGTTGCTGCAGATTTGTCAGGTACACGTCCATGATGCAAATCTCCTATTCCAACACATCCCAAAGGTGCGCTATTGGATTGAGATCTGGTGACTGTGGAGGCCATTGGAGTACAGTGAACTCATTGTCATGTTCAAAAAAGATGATCAGAGCTTAGTGCATTATCCGGGAAGCAGCCATCAGAAGATGGGTACACTGTAGTCATAATGGGATGGACATAGTCAGCAACAATACTCAGGTAGGCTGTGGCGTTTAAAAATGCTCAATTGGTACTAAAGGGTCCAAAGTGTGCCAAGAAATGATCCCCCACACCATTACACCACCAGCCTGAACTATTGATAAAAAGCAGGATGGATCCATGCTTTCATGTTGTTTATGCCAAATTCTGACTCTACCATCTGAATGTTGCAGCTAAAATCGAGACTCATCAGATCAGGCAACGTTTTTTCATTCTTCTATTGTCCAATTTTGGTGAGCTTGTGCAATTTGTAGCCTCAGTTTCCTGTTCTTAGCTGACAGGAGTGGCACCTGGTGTGGTCATCCGCTTCAAGGTTCGATGTGTTGTGCTTTCAGAGATGGCATCCTGCATACCTTGGTGGTAACGAGTAGTTATTTGAGTTACTGTTGCCTTTCTATCATCTCAAACCAGTCTGCCCATTCTCCTCTGACCTCAGACATCAACCAAGCATTTTTGTCCACACAACTGCTGGATATTTTTTCTTTTCAGACTATTCGCTCTAAACCCTAGAGATGATTGTGTGTGAAAATGACAGTAGATCAGCAGTTTTTGAAATACTCAGACCAGCCCATTCAAAGTCATTTAAATCTACTTTTTTCCCATTCTGATTTGAACTTCAGCAAGTTGTGTTCACCATGGCTAGATGCCTAAATGCATTGAGTTGCTGCTATGTAATTGGCTGATCACCAATTTGCGTTACCAAGCATTTGAACAGGTGTGCCTAATAAAGTGGCCAGTGAGTGTATATCTCCCCTTTATCCTTCCCTTGAGACAGTAGAGGAACTACTAGGTCACAAAGGTGGCCCTTGCAAATGGGCCCTGGTGTGGGGGCCTGATGGGGGAACCAAAGGCTCAGTTCAAACTGCGCGACCCCAAAGTCCTGAACTTGCTTGCGATTTCCTTGTAACTTCCTTCCGATTTGCTTGCGACTTTGACGATTTAACATTGCAGTCTATGACACTCAAATCGCACCAAATCACAGAAAAGTGGCACAGGAAAATGGTTTTGTTGCTGCGACTTGAGTCACATTGAATGTGTTTTGACTTGTCCTGCAACTTTATGTGTCGCAGTATGAACCAGGGCTTAAAAAAGACACCGGGCCAGATGTCTGCTAACTAAACTCCTGTTTTTAAGGCATACTGTTAGACAGGTTAATTCGGTTGGTAAGCAGACTGGTAGAAAATTTCTCTGGTTTTGTCTTGCATATGTTGCCCTTCCATGTGCTCCTTGCTGTGAAGGCCAGTTATAGGTGGGGGCAGGGGCCATTTTGTTTGTTACTGATGTAATATTGGTGAGGGGGCACACTGGGCACCTTTGCTGCCATTGTGCTGGATGTCCAGTGTGCCCCTGTACCTTTAAGGAGGATTGGGCTACCTCCAGGCCCACCTGCCCCCTATCTATCCATTATGCATGTGCTTCCACTGTGAAGACTGTCATAAATTTGCAGGAGTTAGGCCTGCAGGTAATACAGGGTAACGTGAAGTGGCCTTGCAGCTTACGCGTGCATTTGCAAATGTGTGCTAACTAAACCCCTGTTTTTAATGTATACTGTTGGACAGGTTAAATCGGTTGGTAAGCAGACTGGTTGGTGAGTTGAGCTGGGAATTTCTCTGGTTTTGTCTTGCATGCCTTTCCCTTCCATGTGCTCCTTGCTGGGAAGGCCAGTTATAGGGGGGCAGGAGCCATTTTATTTGTTACTCATGTGACTTTGTGTCGCAGTGTGAACCAGGGCTTATAAAGGGCCCCCGAGACAGGAGTAAAGGGCCCCGGGATCAGCGGGTAGGGCCTCGGACTCAGAGGGAAGGGTCCAAGGACTGATGGAAAAGACCCCAGGAGTCAGGGGCCCTTCACGGTTTCTTGCACCAGGGCCCTTAAAGCAGAGTTCCGCCTCCCCCTCTAAAAATTTAAAGTCAGCAGCTACACATACTGTAGCTGCTGACTTTTAATATTAGGACACTTACCTGTCCTGGAATCCAGCGATGTCGGCACCGCAGTGGATGTTTCCATCGGCTTTCGGGTGCTGCCGCCGCCATTACAAGCGGGTCCCTACTGCGCATGCGCAAAGTGCGCTGCGCATTCCTACTGGCTCGGCGGTGGAGGAGGGAGGAGGGGGCTGAGCTTCCGATCCCAGAAGTGGGAAAGAGTACCTGTCAAAAAACAGGTACCTATTCCCTTCTCCTCCCTGAAAGGTGCCAAATGGGGCATCGGAGGGGGAGGAAACAAAAGAACGGAAGTTCCACTTTTGGGTGGAACACCACTTTAAGGTTCTAGTTGTACATCTTCCTTTAGACACAACAGAAAATGAGAGAACATTTCTCCAAATAACAGAATTTCAATCTTAGGGAGCTGTCACAGGACCAGGCTTCCCTACTGGAAGATAACATCTTAAAATTTGAGGATTCCTCATCACTTCCCTTCACTCTGTTTCAATGGTATTAGGTATAGAGGCCTGAATCTCTCCAACAGTGACAAAGACAACAAAACTGACAAAAGATCTAACCTTTTCTTACTCTTAAACACTGAACAAAAAATCCCTTAGCATACACTTTATATAAGAACTTGAGAAAATGTATTTATAAAACTTTGGGTAGGTAAATACAGTTTGTACCTGTAACTATGACATCCTTCACTAGATTAGCTGCTATAAAAATTTGCTCTGCATTATTTGAATGGAATTTGTTATCTGTTCGGCTGAGTTTACAACAGCTGACCGTTGTTCTCTCTCAGTGGGGAGTGATCGAGGGTGTCAGGCGCCAATCGGATCCACCTGACACATGCGCCGGCTCTTAAATCTGCGGCGGGCGGTCGTCTGGTGTTTAAGTAGCAGGCCTATTTCTGACACTTGTTGTTTATATGTTAAAATCTGGATTTTTGAGAGAAAATTACTTAGAACCCCCAAACATTATATATATATATATATATATATATATATATTTTAGCAGAGACTCTGGAGAATAAAATGACGGTCGTTGCAATATTTTTTGTCATGCGGTATTTGCACAGCGGTCTTTCAAACGCAATTTTTTGGTAAAAAATTAATTTCACTGCATTTAACAAAAACTAAACAGTAAAGTTAGCCCAATTTTTTTTCTATAATGTGCAAGATAATGTTATGCCGAGTAAATAGATACCCAACATGTCATGCTTCAAAATTGCACACAAGAAGCACATAGTGATGGCGAACCTTGGCACCCCAGATGTTTTGGAACTACATTTCCCATGATACTCAACTACACTGCAGAGTGCATGAGCATCATGGGAAATGTAGTTCCAAAACATCTGGGGTGCCAAGGTTTGCCATCACTAATAGGTAATAGTGAGAGTTGTTTTTTTACAGCATGGATGACACAGGGGTATGTGTAATTCCCTAACTTCTATCCTTCCAACCTATCTCTTCTAAGACTCTATTTTCATCTATGGGATATACAGTAACATGTCCACTATGAAGTATTAGTGGAACACACATGCAAGCATAAAACATTGTTTTTCATTTGATCTTTTTCAGACACCTGCTGCCATGTCTATTGAAATGAAGGAAGTGCATAAGAAACGATTGTTACACGATTCCATTAAAAGCCTTTCTGGTGGTAAACATTCATATACAATGTGTATCAGAGACATGACTTACCCAAGACTGACGGCTATCTCCTAGGGAAGAGCAAATGTGCCTGAGCTCAATTCACAGGCTGTTCACCAAATGAATCATAAAGCCCAAAAGTGCAAAAAAATGCTGCACAGCTGTGATGGGGGGTCTTCCCTTTTATGCAACTTAAAACGTGACACAGAAAAAACATAATTTTTTTCCATTACATGATTGGGAGATGCCTTAAAGCTGGATGTGGTGTTACAGAACAGTATGAATCTCAGACAGCACCAGTGAGGCCATACTCTGGCATCATATATGTATCATGTGTAATTGATTTTTGGCTTAAATACAGCAGCAACACCTCAATCTGATTAATTTCAACTTAAAAAAAGGCAGAGACACCTGATTTTTTTATGCAGTGGAAATAGCGTCTGAGTTAAATGGTTGGATCAGCAACAATGCCAGATCTAGAAAGGTATAGAAATAGGATCTCTTAGAAATAATGTAGCACTGTCCCCGTAGGGCTTGCTATGTTTTAAATTCTTAGTCCTCTCTCTCATTACCTTCAGTTGCTGGGGTTTTTTTCACATATCCCTCCTTACTCCCATTTGCTCGTTACTCAATAAACAGTCCAGGGTATTTGGTTTTTATATTTATTGTGGAACTTGGATGGGAGGAGGGAATAGTGGGATACCCCAACTGAACTATTCACAGTAGATAAGGACAACTCTCACTTGGCCTCACCCGATTACTTGTAGAATCAGACACACTGCTTTGACCATACTGCTACTTGTAGGGAAGAATTAAGTCTTCTTGCTCTCTAGCAGCAGACGTGATGCAACTACATTATCTTCAGGACACTCTCTAACATCCCCTTGACTGACATCTATCTACTGACGCTTCTACTTGAAGAGATGGCCCTCACAGGACAGGCCCCATGACAGATCTGTACTTACAGTAGGCAGAATCAGATCCTTCCTGGTGTCTCCCTTCCAGTCATCTCTGCAGGACCTCTGGGTTCAGCTTCTCTCTGACTTTCTGGCCCTCAGGTTGACTACCCAAGGCAACATGGAAACATCTCCCGGGACCCTGCTCTCCAGCCGAAGACCCCGTTGCACATGTGGCCCTGGCATTTATACAGTCCCTCAGTAGCAACAAGGCACTTTCCTCTGCCAATTGCCAGGGCTATAACAATGCCTGTGTCCTCACTTGTCAGGTTTTCCCCCACTGTCCAATATGAAACATTCAGACAAGCTGAGCTGTACCTGAGCACCATGAGCAGATCCTATCAATAGATACTGCTCCCTGGTAGGCAGAGAGCACTCTAAATTTACCTGATAAGCAGAAAGACCCAAAAACTATACTTTCGTCTAGGACCTACCTAGGAGGGTGCTACAAAAATAAAGCTAAACCTCTCAACTTCAAAATAATTGGACAGTGGCAAAATATTTTTATAGTATAGTTTTTGGGTTTAGTAGGAATTGGCTAGCATCAGAACAGTACATGAGCATTTGAATAGGTAGCTCTGCAACGTAGGCCTTTTTTTTAACATATCCATTACCAACCACGGCATTGTGGTCTGCAGCCTCCGTATGCAACGTATTAACTGTGGTAAAAGTAACAGCCATTTACCACATGTATGAAGAAACACATGACTTTGAAGCACAGAGCTCGGTAGGAGTAGCACCTCAATTGGACAGGTTGGCAGTAAAAGGCACCCTTTCTTCCTCCTCCTTGAGAGCACATATCAACGATTTTTTGGGGGGTCAATAACATACCCCTTTCCTCCTTCTCTTTCTACTCAAAAGCACATTGCAACCATTTTTTTTTTATTTGGCCAAGTTCTTTCTGCTACAACCCCTCCCATATAATGTAGTGGTAAGTTTCTTGCCATTTCCTCCTCCTCAAAAGCGCAAAACAGACATTTTTTATTTTGCTTGCTAATTTCCTCCTCCTCCTCAACAATGCCTATTAAACATTTTTTATGGATGCCTAATACAACATTTTCCTCCTCCTCAACAGTGCATAGTAGTAACATTTTTTAAATGCTGCCATAATGCTCTTTCCCTCTTTCCCCCAGGGGCACATATCAGCCATTGTTATGGACTCTAAATGCAGCCTTTTCCTCCTCCACCTCCTCTAGGGGGCATAGCTGCCACATTTTTTGGCCTGCCAATGCATCCTTTTCCTTCTCCTCCTCTCCCACATATAGGCCATTTTATAGGGACTCTCAATGCAGGCTGTTCCCTCTCAAATGGCGCATAACATCCATTTTAATTGAAACTGCTAATGGGCCTTTTTTTGTGGCCTGTGCCACTCCACAGTGGCTGTAAACCAGTTCCACCATTTGGCTGAGATGGTCCTGACCCAACACCATTGTTTTGTACAGAAGGCCATCCCTGCCTGCCACTTGCATGTGGTATACCAGGGATAGGATATGAGGAGGAGCATTGAGGTGCTGGCATTGAGGAGGAAGGGTTATTTTTGGGGGGAGCTTAAAGAATGATGTTTGCTCCCTCCCCAATACAAGGGACATTTTTGGGGTATCTACTACAATCACACGCCTCCCTGAGGGTATGGCATGATGGATAAGTATCTGCCTGTATTTCTCAGCATTGAGGACATCATTGATCCTGACCAAATCTCTTACTCCATTCACATAAATGAAGCCCCAAACTTGAAAGGAACTTCCACAATGCTTCACTGTTGCCTGCAGACACTCATTATTGTCCTGCTCTACAGCCCCTCGGCAAACAAAATGCCTTTTGCTACAGCCAAATATTTCAAATTTTAATTCATTAGTCTGGAGCACCTGCTGCCATTTTTCTGAACCTCAATTCCTATGTTTTCATGCATATTTGAGTCTTTTAGCCTTGTTTACACGTCAGAGGTATGACTTTTTGGCTGCAATTCTTCCAAGAAAACCAATTATGGCCAGACCTCACTAGACAGTAGATGGTTGTACCTGGATCCCACGGCTTCTTGCTATAGACATGATGAGCGGTCGCATTAATTTACAATTTTTTCATAGCCTGCGAGGCAACGCACAGGCATGGATAACGCACAGGTTCATTTTAAAAACTATAAAATAATAATGATACAGAACTATTGCATTTTCCCTTTAATGTCATTAAAATTACTTTAAACATGTAACTTAACTTTCTTGCGTTATGCCAACCTGAATTCGTCCTGTACAGAACACTGTGTACAAAACTCCCCAAGAAATCTTGAATCCCCCAGAAAAAAGAAGTTTTGCTAATAATGGTACATTTTCATGTCGGACTAGCATATATCTTTAATATAAAATAAAATGTTGGAGAAACATTCGGAGGTTTGTGATGTGGGTGTTAGATGTTATGTATATGTGTTTATGTGTGGGTATGCGCCTGCTTTTTCTTGCCGGAATTGAAGGCACTGTCAAAAAATCTCCTGATAATAGAATATAGCCACAATAAAATTGAATGATATTTCTCTTCTGTGGAAATTGATTCTGCCAGGGAGCAAACATGAAATAGGTCGCAACACCAAAAGAAGTAATTGGCTTATATCAAAATATAACTTTCTTTTTAGAATGCAATCATGCTGCATAAAATTATGATTCTACGGTATATTGAGTTACTGCAGAATATTTATTTACTATGTGAATGTTTTGATCACATACAGATACACAATTTCTTCTCATTATGATAATCCCTGTACTACATCACATAAATTTTAGACACTCAAGACACTCAGGAACATTGCGGAAAGAATGACATGAGGCAGTAAATAGACAAACTTCAGTCTGCATAAAGAGAGCACACCATAAGGCAAGCTAATAAATCTTAACACAAAGCATGTCTGTGTGATAGCTATGTTTTTATACTTGCCGGTTGGGATTTTTAGTTTGTTAGAGCAAATATTTGTTTATCTATCTATCTATCTATCTATCTATCTATCTATCTATCTATCTATCTATCTATCTATCTATCTATCTATCTATCTATCGATCTTTGCACCAAACATCCAATTTCCATGCATCCTGCCTTAGTATTCCTCCTAAGAGCCCTTTGCCCAAATGCAAGCAGTAGGTGGAATCTTAGAAGGACTTATGCAAATATCAAAGTGCCTTGATGGGTGGATGTCAGCCTGAAAAATTAGATGTTCCTAGGAAGGCTATGCTTGCAGCCAAGAAGTGCGGCAGGCTCTATCTGTTTTGCCATAGCTTCTAATGCACACTGTGAGGAGCAACCTAAGCCTGGCCATGTTTGATTAAACCGGTTTAAATTTGGTTAAAATATGTACATTCAGGAAGATTTTTCATGTCATGCTTGTTTAGCTCTCTCTCTTTCTATATCTTTCTATAACAAAGGCTAGAACACTAGAGACTGTAATACATCGACTGCATACTAAGAGCAAATGGAGTCCAATCTGCAACCCTATTCATCATTGGAAAGGACTGGGGATCTTTTGCCTGGGGTCCAAATACAAAGTGGCTCTTTCATGATAGGTATACATTCATATCTTCCAACATCAGCTTCCTTTGTGGTTCTTGGCATACGGTCATATCATTTCTCAAAGCTAGAAAGGAAGTTTGAGCTGGAAGACTTTCCTCTGCCAGAGACAGTGTTTGAAGGTCTGAATAAATAGCAGGTAGCTATATAAAGTCCAACATAGTTGATTAGACATCAATCAGAGAGGTTCTTCTTTGATTGGTGTCCAAATAATGAAGGATCTCCAATCGGGGCCACCAGCCCTACATATTTTTGTAGGATAGACCCTCAGGGCAAATGCTCCCCTGGCCACCGCCATAGTCCCACAGTAATATTCCAATTGAGAGAATTTGAAAAGTTATGATTACAGTCTTGCTGGGATGAGCAAAGCAGATTATAAGGCAGAAGTACTTGTAAAGGTACTTTTTTTTTTAAAATAACAAACATGTCTATACTTACCAGCTCTGTGCAATGGAGCGGCTGCGAACTTCCTCTTTTCGGGTCACTCGCCAATGCTCTTGGCCCCTGCCCTCCATCCAGTGTCCCCATGGAAAGCCACTTCCCATGGGTCACTGGATGGAGGGGAGGGCTCGGCCCCGCCCCCCTCATTACTGGCTTTGATTGACAGCACTAGTAGCCAATGGCTCCCGGTGCCCCAGCAAAGCCAGCGAGACCTGGAAGTGAGGGGAGAGAAGAGCTGCACACGTGCATGGCGCTTGATCCAATGAGAGCTCAGGTATGTAAAAGGAGGGTGAGGGGGTAATGCCAACACCTAAACATGTTTTACCTTAATTCAAGGAATGTATTAAAGTGATTGTAAAGTCTTGTTTTTTTTCTCAATAAAAATAACAAACATGTTCTACAATATATACAATTATAGTGCATTTGCACAGAGCAGCCCAAACCCTCCTCTTCTTGAGTCCCTCTTCTGTGCTCCTGGCCCTGTCAAGTGCCCCCACAGCAAGCAGCTTGCCATTCAGACACAGAGCTGCGACCTGCCCCCTCTCTATTCTGATTGGCTGACTGACTTTGATTGACAGAAGCAGGTGCCAATGGCGCCAGTACTGTGTCTCATCCAATCAGGAGGGAGAGTCTTGGACGGCCAAGACACTTGTGGACATCTCTGGACAGAGATGGGGCTCAGGTAAGTATTAGGGAGATGAGGGGGGCTGCTGCACATAGAAGGCTTTTTATCTTAATGCATATAATGCATTAAGATAAAAAAAAACCTTCTGCATTTGCAACTTCTTTAAGGTGAAAAAATGTTTAGGCTTTACAATCACTTTAACTCTAATTTTCCTTTCATCAATTACATCTGACTGACGACATAATAAAAACATCAGGTGTCGTGTCAAAGCAATCATTCAACAAAAGTACTTTCTGTAATTTTGTGGCATTCTGATGACCACTAAGGAGAGAACTTACAATTGTATCTGTAAACAAGCCCCATGAAAACATTTAATAGCAAATAAGTTAAGGTCTATAATGCCAAAATGACAGGAAAACGATGTGACAGTAATTATTACTGGCCAGTCTGGCTAAAACAGGTAATTCAGGTGGAACCTGGTGGCATGAGTCACACACTGGCTTCATATATCTCTTGGAGAGCCCAGCCTTAAGATCTCCCTTTCATAGTTCCTGGCTTTATTCTTTCCCTTTTTGACATTTAGAGTTTATTAACCCAACTTTGTGTGCCACCTCCCTTCCTGTTATATTTTCCTTAATGCAAAATCAATAAAAAATCCAGAAGGGAGCATGGGAACCCCCATAAAGGCAACGGCAGATGTAAAGACCCTAAAGCTCAAGAGCAGAACCATCCTTAAGAGTATGTGGGTTAGCTAAAAAGATTGCAAATCTTGTTAATCCTTGCCACTGTTACAATTTTCTAGATCCTCATGATACAACTTCCACCTCTAAGCCTTTCTACAATGTCCATGGGGACCTGTATGGGGATGTGTGACTTGAATGGGAAAACTTTACATTCACTATTTAGATTTAATTTGGACTTTAGAAAGGTTTGTGGCAAAAAGTCATATTTGCTTTTGAAAAAGATATATTGTTTAAGGTTACACTGTAGCGAAGTTGGTTTTTATCTTTCCCTCACTTCTGGACTCCCCAGGTGACCACTTCCTTTTACTACCTCATCTCCTAAACTAGTTCTGCTTCACCCTCCCCTTTTTCTTCCCCCCTCCTGTCGTGTCTTCGTTCTGTGTTGTCTTAGCCACTTACCGGTGGCTCCATAGTGGGGTTGGCCCGCCACTACTACCCCCTCCCATCTGCACGCGCATGGTATATCCCCAGGGGCGGACCTTGTGGGTCACACCAGCCACTTCTGCAGAAAGGTGGGGCACCCAGGTGACGGTCTGGGAATCCCTCCCAGCTGCACCCAGGAGGATGTCTCCGAATGTTTCGCAACCTTTTTGGTGCTCGGAGACCTCGGCCTGGTTGTGAGATTAGCGCACCTCAAGTTCCCATGGGAGAGGGATAGCCGGTGACGGGACTTTCCCCATTTTCACCATATTTACATCTGATTTGGATGCAAGATGCGGGAAATTATGTCAGATTTCAACACTGTTGTGCCCCTTTCTCCCCCTACCCCCCTTTACCTTCCCACCTTGACAAATATTCCATCGCTGCATGGTATGTTTTATGCCTATGTTTTAATGTTAGCTTTTTATTGTGTAACCTGACTGAAGATGCTACTGTAGGCTTCTGCTTGATTACTTTTATTTCCAATTTATAACCTGACTTTACACTTTGTAACCTGTTTGTTTCAAAATAAAAACTTTTTGAACAAAAAAGATATATTGTATAGCTTATATCAGTGATTACTTACTATGCAATCTCCTGGCATAAAACCACCTTTAGACATCATTCACACGGTTGTAAAGAAACGTATATACAAGTGTTTTTTAATGACGGATCTGAACACAGCAACATTGTTTTCAATGAAGCCATTCACACAGGTGTGCAAACATGCACTACATTGAGATCCATATCACAGAGCCTGAAAACATGCATCTAAAATAATGCTCTTTACGTGCTTATGCATATAAATGTATGCATACGCATTTGTAAGCGCATTATTTAAATCTAAACAAAAGGGGGAAATAAAGTATCATAAAAACAAATTATGTATGTGTATGTGTCTTTACGCATTTAAACACATCTATACACAAGTATTTTACTGGTCATTACGTAGGAACATTTCCTATAGAAAAGACATGAGTAATAACATCAGTTACATTTTTTTGGTCGTGTGAATGAAACCTTAAAGTAATACACCACTTAATTATACAATAAACAGTATGTACCAATCATGTAAAAATTCATGCAAACACAGCAGGAGTCTGAACTCTGACACGGCCAATAGAACATGATTATTCTATACAGACAACATGTATATATTATGCAAACACCTGCCATATTCCAGCTGGTTATTGATAATAAATGGGAGTCATCTGCACATGTAAGTCAACTGCTACACTCAAAATACTGTAAATGCCCTGTGTATAACCTGCATAATTGTCATACACATCATTAGCAAGCAAATTGAATTTTGATTGTCATAATTCTTATTAAAAAAAAAATTACAATGATCTTTAAACATTTACAGGACATTATGATATCCAGCCAGCCTGTAGGTACATACCTGTCAACATTTTATTTTTTCACAAAGAATACTACTGACATATTTTTATATTTATATATGTATAGAATAAGGGCAATGACTTGTGCTCTTAATCTTTTTGGAATTCTGTGGTTCTCTGCTTCCTGTGATAATTAATGCATCTTTGTAATGAATTTCTCTTTTCTGTATTCCTAAGGGGATTTGTGTAGCCTGAGGCTTGAATCTAACAGCGGGGTCAGGAAACTCCGTGTCATGCTCAATTGAATGTGTTTTCGTGATATTTAATTCCCACTTGTAAGGAGCACATACATTCCCATGTTCAGTGTGGCAGAAACACTGAATGACACCTAGAACCAAGAATACAGAACCTTCCAAAGCCATCAAAGTGAACATGATTATTCAGCATGAAGTAATTAGCTTACCTAGACATTAATATTTAAAATGACATTGAACATGGATAACATATCAGAAATGACAGAGATGCTTGTCTTTAGCAGGCTATCTGTAACCTATCTGTAACCTTCACAAGACACCATTTTGGTATGACGCTTAGATTCATTTCTAAAGAAAGATTCCTAATGAGGCAGCAAGGGATTGAAAACTGTCCCTCTCTACCCAAAACATTTAAAAAAAATCAAGTTTTAATAGTATACCACAAGCAGATATGTGTTCTATTGTGTTAGAAAAGTTGCTTGTTGGCTAGTTCCCAGGTTCCTGGTTTCGTCTGGACTAGGTGTCACCATCTTTACATGCCTCATCATTTAAAAGGGTGGCCACAAGCTGTCTGTCACCTAATTACCTTGTGTTGTCTGAAATTTCAAGCATACCTAGATATTCCTATGATATATGACATTCTGTATGTACTTCCTAAACTGGTTCGGAAATCATACAAGACATGGCAGCAGGTGGTTGGGACAGCAAGCAATCTACACCACAGGGTAGGGGGTCACTGATATAAGAGAAACATATTTTGCATAATACAGAAGGTGTTTAAAACTTGAAAGTACTTGCTTGATATACTCTACTTCATGCCATTCCCTTAGTTTGCATTGAATTATGTGGAAACAGATATATTTTAATATGCCTTGCTTGGCCTTGGGCTACACAAAGTGATCTTTAATATGTTCTCCACATATTCCTACTAAGAAATTATTTAATTGTTCAACATCTCACCCATAAAGCTAAGTTTCATTAGCAGCTGGGGCAGGGCTTTCACTTTTCTCCATGAATTTCAGGAGTAATAAACTTCAACTTAGAACCTCATACCAGTTTCCAGTGAGGGTATCATTTGAAGAACAGGCTTGGAAATAAAAACATGTTGGTGTATACACCTCCATAGAAGTCAAAAGCAGGCACACGATCGCTCATTCTTATGAAATTTTATTTTGCACTGAAGCACAACATCTTGGAAATGCTAACGCATTTTGGCCTAAGCCTCCCTCATAGCATACGAAAAATATATTAAAATCAAATTTATATTGAGGCACACAACCCCTGGCACAACCCCACACAATCCTAATTAACATCAATTGGAACCACCAGGGGAAGAAGAGAAGCCAGAGAAACCAGAGAAAAAGGGAAATATAAACACTGTGGAAGCTAGACAACATTAACCACATATATTCACAAAACACCATGAGTTAAATGGCCAGCATCCCAATAATTGTCAACAAGCAAAAAGAAGAGAAGCAGGACTTTAAAGGCCAGTAAAGGAGGGATGATCACAAATAATGCAAAACAATATCAAAATTTTATTAAATCATAAAATAAAAAAATATGTATGAATACAATATATTACACATAAAAACATGTTCCCTGAGGAATATTGATATACAATACCAAACTGGCAACAACAATATCTCTCTTAAATATAGTCTGTAGGACCTTAAAGATTACCACATATATGCTAAAACTTAAATAAACTGATCACTTCAAAAACAGGTTAATGTCCATTCTGCTATTCATTTCGCTTGTAATTCTTGTATTAAGCTTGTATATTCACCACACTTCACGCTGGAGTAAAATGCGGTGTGTATCTCCCCCTCTGATAGGTCTTTTAACCTGTTCCAAACCAAAGAAAGAAAAAGAATCAACCTAGAACCTCATACCAGTTTCCTGGGAGGGTACCATTTGAAGAACAGGCTTGGAAATAAAAACATGTTAGTGTATACACCTGGTGGCCTTTTTTACTCTAACCTTCTTTTCTAGTGACAACTGTAAAACTGTGTTTTCTGACAGTTCTTTATCCAATAACTGTGGTGGCAAGGACAACTAGTGAGGAAAATCTCCCCAGCGGGAACACGGACAGCAGTAAAAACTTGACAAAGGCTCTAACCCTTCCCAACTATATCTGAGTTTTGTCTGCGCTTCCACATTAGGTATTCAAGTATTTTAAAATATATAAAATAAATACCTATATGCATGCATACAATAATTATAGCAATACACGTTGCTGACGACTCCACTGCAAACCATTCTATAAAGAGGTAGTTAAGTAATAAAGTTGAAGAGTATAATAGATTTGAAATTTCAATATTGTTAGCATCTGTCTAATTGATTTTCACCAGCATTAAAAATTATGAGTCAAAGCACATCTGGTATTTCATCACGGCAGTTAACACTCTCTAAGGAAACATTATTTCAGTACAGTAGAGCATCTGTGTCTGATGGTGCAAAGGGGTAGGCAGCACAGAAAACACACTACAATTATTAAGCAATTATGATCTGATCAAATAGATAAAGGTATTCATGCGGGGTTTTCAAAATTCCTGGATCTAGTCCCTCTGGCTTTGTTTTTACCCAACAAAAGCACCTCTCATTCTCTGTAGCAGGATGCTTGTTACACAGCAGCTAAAAAGACCTGGAAGTCTTTAGTCGTTGCCTGTTTATATATCAATCTAGCAGAAGCTCTTTGGTTTGGTCTTAGTCTGCACCTTTTCAATTATTGGGAAGGTGTATGGGAATGTTGATATAGGAGGTGTAGTTTTTTCTGAACAAAATCTTCAAAGGATATGTGTACTTTCAAACAAAGTGTATTTATTCTTTTGCCCACTGTCTCTCCCATGGGTGAGCGGCGTGCTGACGTCACCACAAGTGTGATCCCGGAAGGACGGGCTACATATTGGCCAGCTTGTTTGATTTAAAGGCGATGTTTTACTAATAACCATGTAAGTGTAATATTTTTAGATCAGAATAAAGGTGTTAAACTATCTTACACTATGTGGAGCTCTTTATGTTATTGGGTGTATCTATGATGCTACCATCTGACTATCGGTGTGTGGAGATTTAAAGAGGACCCTGGACTTTATAAAGACCCCGGCTGGAGATTATGCTACAGTCAATTCAATTTTGAAAAAGAAAAAATCAGCACCTGCTTCTTTATCTTTATCAACAGGCTACCACACTCTCAAACCATCAGGTCCAGGTGGTTAAGAGGACCCATGCCTCAGGACAATGTCCCCATTGCTCTTACCTAAGCCCAGTTAGGATTTGGATCCTCTTTAGATCTAACCTATTGTATAAAACATAAATCATTAGCACAGGTGAGCATCAGAAGATGCAAAGTCCTTAAATTTGCTCCTTTTTAAATGACCTTTCTCTTTTTTTAATTTACACTGATAGACCTTCTTTGATTTCCCAATCCTTCATGGGTGAAATATACTTCTCCTTCAACCTATTATTGAAATATATATACATATTTTATTTAAATATGTCCTAGAAAAAAATGGCAATTTTGCTCAGGGCATTTAAATCCCAGTAAGAAACTGTAGGTAAAATAGTAACTCACAGTAAATTAAGTGGGTTGCCATGGGACTGAGGTATAATTAGAGGACGATAAGGGTATTGGGAGAGCCAGTCCTTGAACATGATGTACAATATCATATACCTAATGTTAGTATAAAAAAATTGCTGATCATAGCAGGCTGATCTTTTTTAAAACAACAATAAACTGTTTAGTATTATAGGAATAATGCTTATTAATATACAGAAACGATACAGTGTTTCATTAGCTTCAGTATAACTGTATTTATTGCAGGAAATAATTATCATGATATATATGACTTATGTATATGTGAATTAATTACACATAATTAAAATTGCTCACACTGGTTTCTGCTAATGATCTCCTAATTAATTGAATAAAACCATGTTAATGCTTCCTATTTTCTCTGAATGAAAAAGTGCAAAACCAAAGAGAGGACATTAATTTTCCTAAGTCTTGCCGTCAGTTCCAGCTGGAGAACTGAAACATCATTATAACGCTGTAGAGCTTACATTATTGTTGAAAGATCTATTTAAAAGGCAGAGGGATAAAATACTGTACATGGTACCTACGAAACTCGGATCATATGTCCACGGCACATTCCCTAAGTGTTTTAGAGGTTGCAGACAGGAGAGCACAGACTACCACATTTGGTGGCCATGCCTGGGGTCAGGAGATTTAGGATCTGGGTCTATAGTTTTATATTTTCTCTGACCCAGGCTAATCTAAAAAAGTCCCCATGGCAAGCCCTACTGGGCCGACCAGTAGTGGAGGTCCCAAGATACACCAACAAACTGATTTCATTCATGCTCTTGAACTCGCTCTAACGAGCAGGGCCCTCTAGTTCTTCCTGTTTTGAATTGTATTGTAACTGTATTGTCTTCCCTCACATTGTTAAGTGCTGCGCAAACTGTTGGCACTATATAAATCCTGTATAATAATAATAATAACTCCAAGATAACAATTGCCAGATCATGGAGGTCCTCATCTACCCAGTTCCCACTGATACACATAAAACTATCATGAATAATGATAAATAAAAAAAATGTCAGCTACATTACAAGATAACATTTTTCTATTTGAAAAAATATGAGACCCTTGGATACATTACCTTTCAGGAGAGCATTGAATGGCATAACTGACTGGACTTGCAGAATGAAGAAAGAGATGACATACATCTCTTCCTATACTTCCTCTTATTCTTTAATTTTCACCTTTTCTCTTCTTGTATTTCAACTAGTTTGCATGTGTCAAACATAAGGCCCAATCTGTGCCCCAATCTGCTCCGCCAGGCCCTCACACCCAGGGCTTTTTTCAGCCATAACATGGCAGAAATTTTATCTGCCATCTCCGGCTCTTGCCCTCCGCTCCATGCTCACCACTGTCACTTGTAAATACATAAGCCTTCTTCTGAGGGCTGTGGAGGGAGAGGTGTGCAAAGTGGGGGATGGGGAGAGTGATGCATAGGTCAAAGCAAAGGAGGGGTGGAAATGTGATGTGGACATCCTGTGAAAGAGAGTTGAACCTTGCACACTGTGCATAGCACACCCTTAAATCCTGGACTCTATATGTAGCAAACTCCTCAACCATATACTCATATGCATACATAACGCACCCCCCAGACCTTGGACTATGTAGGTAGCACACCCCTGAACCCTGCATTATGTATTTAGTGCACCTCTGAACTTTGTACTATGTATATAGCGCACCCTTGAACCCTGCATTATGTATGTAGCGCACCTCTGAACTCTGCATTATGTATGTAGCACACCTCTGAACTCTGCACTATGTACATAGCGCACCCCCCTCAACTTTGCACTATGTGCGTAGCGCACCCCTAAACCTTGGACTATGTACGTAGCGCACCCCTGAACCCTGCATTATGGATGTAGCGCACCTCTGAACTTTGCACTATGTATGTAGCACACCGCTGAACATTGTTATCCTACCACTCAACTTTGCCACTTACTTTTATCTTAGACACATGAGAATTTGTTTGTTAACAGGGTGATGCTCCTGAGCATATACTATGCAAACATGTTAGAAATCTTGTGTTACATTTGTTTGAAGATGTACGGTGCTGAAGCACATATGATCTTCTTTTAATTTTGTATGGCTGTGTTAAAAACCAATAAAGAATTACTGGAAAAGAGAAAAGGAAGAAGGAATGTGTGTACTAGGTATGAGTTTTGGGTTCAGTGCTACCGTGAGTTTGAGACAATAACTTTTAGCTTGGGGTGATTAGCTCTTCAGGCCTTTGTTGCTGACAGTCCATTCAAGAGCTGCCTTTTTTTTCACAACACCTCACCTCAGCCTTTAAAAAAAATATATTGTGTATCCAAAAAACAGCACACCCTTACTTCAGGTACACCACAACCCCCTGTCAAATCCTAATATATCCAATTTTTCAAAAATATAAAATCATGCCTTACACAAGCAAGGAATTTGCTAAACTAGAAATTCAAGTGTCTCTTCTCAGAGACACTTATGCATGCTTTCAATAATAAACATTACAGTGTAGTATATTAAATACACTTGTGAAAAAATTAGGCAGGGTCAGGAAAGCACATAAGCTGCTCAAACAGGCCAAAAGCATAAAAAAGCACAGCTCTTTTTCAGAAATTGTATTTCTCTAGCACCAAGAAAAATGCTAGTCTCAGTGTACCCAAGGGGGAGTAACCTGCAGTAAACTCCATAACTCCTTACTGGGTAGTCTGATGAATACCAAGTGGCTTCTTAGATTTTGCTCCACGGGCCTTGGCAATTGGTCACTGTCACCACATTTTCCAGACAACAAGCATAGGCCTATACAGTATATATATATATATATATATATATATATATATATATTTATATTGATAGAGAAGTCACAGAGAGTTATCTTCCAAAAAGCTACCTCCAGCTATTGGTACATCCTTGTCACTCAGTAGTCCATGGTATAAGCCTTTTAGTTACAGCCTTGCTGTTTGCCTGACATTTCAAAAATGTTTTTGCTTTGTTAACCACTTAAGCCCCGAAAGATTTTACCCCCTTCCTGGCCAGGCCCTATTTTGCGATTCGGCACTGCGTGAATTTAACGGACAATTGCGCGGAGGTGCGACGCTGTACCCAAATGAAATTGATGTACTTTTTTTCCCACAAACAGAGCTTTCTTTTGGTGGTATTTGATCACCTGTGCGATATTTACTTTTTGCGCTATAAACAAAAAAAGAGCGACAATTTTGAAAAAATAACAATATTTTTCACATTTTTTTATATGAAATTCCCCAAAAAAATGTAAAAATCAAAATTTTTTAAAATTTTAGGCCAATTTGTTTTCTGCTACATGTTTGGTAAAAAAATAGCAATAAGTGTATTTTGATTGGTTTGCGCAAAAGTTATTGCGTTTACTAACTAAGGGAAAGATTTTTGTCATTTTTATTGTTTTTTTTTTAACGAGTAATGGCGGTGATCTGCGATTTTTTTTGCGGGACTGCGACATTGCGGCGGACAGATCGGACCCTTGACTGACATTTTTTACATTTTTGGGGGTACCAGTGACATTACTACAGTAATCAGTGCTATACATATGCACTGTTACTGTAAAAATGACACTGGCAGGGAAGGGGTTAACTTTATTAGAGATGCAGGTGTTAAATGTGTCCCTAGGGGCGTGCTTCTAACTGTAAAGGGGTGTGGCTTTTCATGTAACCACAGAGACATACGACCCTACATAGCTTTGTTTACGTCAGCCGCCTGCCTTTCTCCCTCTCTAGTGGGAGACCGCGAGTGACTGGCCGACATCGGTGCCGCCGGTCACTCGCGCTGGAATGTCCGTGAATGAGCGGGGGCGGGAGCGTGCCTCTGGCGGCGCGCGCTCGCCCCCTAGAGGCTCGCAGTACTACGTCACTTTGCCTGTGAGGGGCTGACTGCCGCCGTAAATAGTGGGCAAGTGGTTAATGTTCCCTATGGTAGTACCCAGCTCCCCATGCCCTTTTTTGAAAATTGCCTATTAGCCTTGAAAATGGCCAAAAATTTGTATCAGGATCAACCCCCTTCCCTAGCCTTTATTGAGATTTGCTGCTAAGTTTGGGTTTCAAAAATGTTAAATAAATTTCAACTACCTCCCAGCAAACCACACCCAGGCAGATTCCCCCATTCCTTGTGTGCACCTCCTATTTACGCTGTATATTACCTACTGTACCTATGCCCTCCAATACAGCCTGAATTGGCAAAATTAAAACATAAGAGGTGTATCTAAATCCAAGAACAAAAATTTAAAATGTTGCAGTATACCTGTCCTGATATGTGGTGGCTGCATTAGTTGTACCATACCTATGGAGGAGCAGCATTAATACCCTACTGGGTAGGGTAGTATATTGGGATTATAGAACACTTTCCCTCTCCTATTTGGGCCCTTTAAGATGGGGCAGACTCTCTGAAGCTAATCGGATGCTGGTCGGTATCAGAGGATACATGTCCGCTGACACCTGCCCCTCCATAAAGAGCAATCGAAGGTTGGATCGAGTGCGCCTGAAAAACTGACAGGCAGATTGGCAACCAGCCAATTGGTTTGTCAGTGTGAAAGCAGCCTTTTCCATTACATAGAGGAGAGAGAGTTTTGTAGGAATAGCTAGAAACAATCTAACTGATAAGAGTGCAGCACAGGCAATGAGCACACAAAGTTATTATCTGCTTTCTGGCAGGAACAACCCTTTTTTAAAGTATAACCCTTTTTTTGGAGTGGAGAGGGATTAGAACACTTGCAAGGTTTTTTTTTATTGCTGTTTGTGTCCCCGTTTTAAGTAGTAATCAGAACAAGATTTTCAGTAAAATCTTTTGATTGTTCTGATGACCCTGGTGACTGACTACCAAAAATTTCCTCACTTTGGAGGGATTTCCTCTCACTTTCTATTTTGGCTATGGGACAAGAGGTGAAGGAAAATCTCTCAAATGGACACAGATGGCAAAAAAGACAAGGGTTATATCCCTCCCCAAAATGAAAAAAGAAAAAAAGTTTTGCCTTCAGTAACCTGTTTCCCTCTGTCTTATGCATGTATGTGGTAGCACAACACATATGCAATTTGTTTCGGTCCGAATGTACATTCCGAGGATTCAATTAATTTTGTTTCTTTTATTTGTTTTCTAATAAATTACAAATTTGCGGAACGATTTAAATTCAGCTTGGTTGAAAAAATGATTGACTGATTTGAATGTGTGACGAATAGTTGACTTATGGGCCATACACACTATACGATTTTCTGAAGACTTTTTCCTTTAGATTTACCAAAACCATATAATATGAGGTCAAACCTAAACACTTTCAATTTGTATGCAATCTGGCAGGCCCTTGCACTACATAGAAAAGGTAAATCTGAAGGAAGAAGTCTTCAGAAAATCTTATAGTGTGTATGGCCCTTTAGCAATAAGAATGACTTATCAGCTGTCAGTTGGCTTCCCCGCTGAGAGCTGAAATGTAAAAAAAAAAAAGAATGCCGGCAATAGAAAATTCAGAAAAAAACAGCGTCATGCCCCCCCCTCAATCGATACCAGGCCCTTTGGATCTGGCATGGATTTTAGAGGAACCCCGCACCATAACTTAAAAAAATGGTGTACCCCCCTTCAAAATCCATACCAGACATCTGAGCATTCAGCCTGGCAGGCCAGGAGAGGGGGAGGGCAAGCAAGCACCCCTCCCCCCTCCTGAACCATACCAGGCCACATGCCCTCAACATAGGGGGTTCTTTGATGAAAAAAAGGGCCTCTTCCCCACAACCCTGGGCGGTGGTTTTGGGGGTCTGTGGGCAGAGGGCTTACTGGAATCAGGAAGCCCCCTCTAACAAAGGGGGCCCCACGATTCTGACCACCTCATGTGAATTAAAATGGGGTATAGTACATAGTACCCCTACCTTTTCACCAAAAAAGTGTAAAAAGTGAATAAAGTTACAACATGCGTTTTTTGACAACTCCCCTATTAAAAAATGTTAAAAATGTCCCCCGGTGTAGATTCATCTTCAATCATGTTGCCTGCTACATCACTGGACCCAAAAAAGAAAGAAAAAAACCCTCCGGTTTTGTCAAATGCTCTGTCAAAGTGCTAGGAAACCAGACCACATGAAGATGCAAGTAAAATAAAGCAGTTTATTAGCGCAAACAACAATAAACGCACAGCAAGAGTGAGGAGTGTATGCTGAATCAATGAAACGAAATTAGTACAATAAAGAATATATCTGAAATAAACCTAATTTTTCTATTCTGCACATGTCTAGTAGCACGGTGGTGAAATTATGTGCTGGAAATGCACGCACTCGGCGCCCGCAGCACTGTGACCACACTTTCACTGACAGCTCCCTGTCACTGTTTACAATAGTGAGCCAGAAGGGTGGGCTGCTGATACCGTAATTATTGTGCCAGCCAAACACAGTGATCACACTATCAGGAAGCCCGTCTCCAGCATTAAGAACCCCTTAAAGGGCTGTAAGAGCTGGCTGAATAGTTACTTCACTCTTGTTGAGAAAAAAACAAACTCCTGTATGCATCCCTTTAGAAGTTATTAAGCCTTGGGGAGTATCTCACCAACATTACATTTCTACTACAGGGGTTGCCTAAAAGTCTGTATGGGCTTCCTCTGCAATGTAAAAAAACATGCAGCTTATCTAATAGGCTTCCTCTCAAATTGCTCCTAGTATGTGTTAGTGAGGTAGAGCAATTACATTTTAAGCCCCTTAAGGGGACATAGACAAATGTGATTGGATCTATGTAGTTGGTAAAGTGCTGTATAATATGTTGTTGCTATTTAAAAATTGAAATTAAGGAAAAACTTTTTTCTTTTTTTTTTAAATTTTGGATAGAGTGGAGAGGGATTAGAACACCTGCCAATCTTTTATGTTATATGAGCCCTGTAACAGAGCAAGACTCTGTCACTGTGAAAATGGAGGAGAGTATGACACACAATTTGCATTAGGGGGTTATTGTGAGGTTCCAGGCTATCGTTTCTGAATAAGCTGCGTTCTTGGTTTTCTCTGTATTCTTTAGTTCGAAATCGGAACCTTCAATCCTGTGTCTGGATTTTACCAGGTGCCTGTAGTCCGAGTACACAGGTGTGCAGAGTCATTATTTACTCAAGCCTGAGGATAGCTCAGAGCTCCAAGTTTTTAAGACAGCTCCCAGTGTGGGAGACTCTCACCCATGGGTCAGAGGAGACCCAGCCAGGAGACAGGAGGTCCCATCCAGGGGTCGTGGATGCCCCACCTAGGAGTCAAGAGACAGAAGGTCTTACCCAGGGGTGAGAGGAGCCCCAGCCAGGGCTCAAGACACAGGAGGTCTCGTCCAGAGGTTTAGAGGTGCCCCAGCCAGTAGCCAAAGTACAGGAGGTCTCCCCAGGGGTCAGAGGTGCCCTAGCCAGGAGACAGGAGGTCCCGTTCCAGGAATCAGGTAGGTTCCTATCAGGGTGTCAGGAGAACCCCTATCCAGAAGCTAAGATTGGGCAGTGCAGCAGGGCACTGTGACTAAAAGCTAAGAGACCCAAGTTAACAATACAGTTAGCAGGACTGATAAGAAGAGCAGCAGTGGTTCAGTATTTTCATTTGACATTGTTGATTTGATTCATATTAATGTGGAAGAACCCCTGCATGGGCAACTGATGTGTTATGTTTAATAAAAGTGGGCTGCCTTGCAAAATATAATTTGGACTGGCACAACTCTTTGGCAAAGCGCCTGCAACAGGAGTATAATCTCCCTAATACCATAGCCCCCATTAGTGAGATTTACCTTCTCTAGTTGCCCTGTTTATTGTTATCTTTAAAAAGTGAAAGTATAAGAAAATTCCAAAATTTGAATTGACATTGGAACAGTAATACAGGGGAAATCTTCCAATGGGCATACTAGCTCTGGTAACCCTGCCATTTCCTTCACTTTGGAGGGATTCCTTTTCACCTCCTGTTTTGGGGCAGGAAGTAGAGGGAATGCTCCCCTATTGAACACAGATGGCAACCCCCCCCCAAAAAAAAACACAGGGGTTGTTCAGCCATTCTAGACTTTGCAAGGCTAATTCTAGGGGAGGAGAATTCTTACTGAGACTGGTTAATGCAGTAATGTATTTTAACGTGGTAATGTTGAGAGAGAACAGCAAACTCTGCAGACACGGCCACACTGAACTCGAACACTTACAATACACAAAAGGGTGGCAGTGCACACTGTAGACACCAGACAGCATCCGACAGAGGAGGCTGCTGGAAGGCAGACAGGCAATGGGGCCCCTCATTCAGGAAGGCTACAGCTCAAGACACAGTAACAGTCCCTACTCTGTTCCTTCGCCACAGGAACCTGAGCCTATGCTAATCCTACTGTTCCAATCAGTGAGAGATCTGTCCCTGACCTATCCACTATGCAGAATGCGTGCCAACCCCAAAGGGGCAATGCTTTTTATAAGCACTGTCCTCATCAAAGATGGCCACCAGATCAGTCAGGGCAGCTTCCCCCCTGATGGCACATATGAAGGCCTTGGAGGAACCTGGTTTTCCCCTTGTCCTCCACCCTTCCTGCACAGCGACCACCGAACAGCGCCACTCTTGCAGGGAGGCTAGACTACATCTGGCTACAAGAATAACACACTGACTTTATACTTTACATCTTATCTGTGAAGGAAGGCTACAAACACAAAAATAAAATATTATAAAACAGCGCTACCAGGCGTATAAAAATAAAGTGCACTAATAATGTAAACTAGATTATTCGCTAATAATAATAATAATAAAGTGCATCAGTGACAGAAAATGTAATATCATACAATCACATAATTATTTAAAAAATATAATATATAGAGTGCCAAATGTGTAATAAGTGCAAAAAGTGCTAGATATAGTGCAGTCCAAAAATTGTAAACAGTCCACTTGAATCAAATAAGGTGCTGAATATCGTGCTCCACACAAAGTGCCAAGTGCTTTCAAAGAAACCCCTCTTGGGGATACACCCACCAGACTTATAATAATTCTGAGCTTTACATATATGTATATCCAAGCATATGGCCAATAGGGAAAGATAGGATGGCTACACCTCCGAATCAACCTCCAGCCTCAGGTGTGGGATATTATACAGCCTTGGTGTCCCCCAGGATATCAATAAGGATGAGCCTTCAATATACCTCCAATCACCTCTGAAACTTCTCCATGCTTAAAAGCTCAAACAAAAGAGGGAAGGAGCTGAAAATAGTGAAGCCTGTAGGGTGATTTTATTATAAAAAGTATTAAAAAGCTACTCACAAACATAAGTAAAGTATCAGCTTTGTATACAGATCAATAGTCACAGTAAACCGATCCACTTTCGGGTACGCTGCCGGCGTGCGTTCCACGGTGGTTTAAGGAAGTGACGTTGTGTGACGAGTACGTCAACACGTTTCGCTCCCGCCTATCAGGGGCGTCATCAAAGACATCACTTCCTTTCCTTTTCAATCTGCAGCTCTGTAATATGCAATGCAATATGGCTATATATAATAGCCATATTACATTTTCTGTCACTGATGCCCTTCATTATTATTATTAGCGAATAATCTAGTTTACATTATTAGAGCACTTTATTTTTATACGCCTCGTAGCGCTGTTTTATAATATTTTATTGATTCCTGGGTTTTTTACCTAAGTGAGCAGCAGCAGCTGCAGGTAGCATTAGTACACATTAATCAAGCACGGGTTTAATAATATTTTGTTTACAAACTCAAAAAGCACATACAGGACAGCAGCACAGCTGTAAATAAGTTTCCCCAAGGAAGTGCCCACTGGATGGGACTTGGCACCCAACAAATGCGCCCAATACAACTGTGTAGACCAAATGTTGTTGCAGGTCTGCCTACTGATAAAATATCTGTACATTCAACAATGAAACACCCTTTTGTTAATGTAATTTTATATTTACTTAATAGGAATTAATGTAATTTTATATGCACTTAATTGGCAATAATGTGACTCTGTCCCAAAAAAAAGAAAACAAAATGAATAAAGCTGCTGGTATAAAAGGCAAGGCAGGTACAGGTGCATGCACACTGCTGTAGCAGTTCTCATTTTCCCTGCTTTGTAAGAGTGCTAGGTCATTCTGAGCTGCCAAAGCTCTGGCACATTCTGGAAGTGATGGAGCTTTCCCACCCCTTCCGACCTTTCAGATGCTCCTATTGGCCAGTCAAGCAGGCCACCATAGTGATAGGCCAATACAAATATGTGGGGAATAGGAGGGAAAAGGCAGACTAGTGCCGAAGCTTTGTTGGTTCATAGCAGCACAGAGGAAATGAAGTTAAATATATGGTGCTGGGAGTAGAAGACATAAAGTGAACCTATTGCTTTTTCCCTTTTTAGGTAAAGCACAGGTCACCCCTTAAAATGGTTGTTTTTTTATGTGTAAGAGAAATGTGACTTTTAACCCTCGAGGCAAGCCGGATTCCCTTGCATATTCTCTTTTATTGCATGCACTTGGCTTAATGTCACCCATTAGATTAACAATGAATTTAAATCCTCATCTCATGTAATGTCATTTCATGGCTCTGTAACTCTTTTACATTGGAAAGTCTTGCTTAAATGCTACTTGAAGTGATTGTAAATGATCACCTTGTAAAACAACCTACTCAGTTTAAATAGAAATGAAAGGCAAAACATTTTTTGTATTAGTATAGATATAAAAAAACATTATAAATACCTTTTTTCCCTTTTTATAAGTGATCACATTCCTTCTGTTCTCAGCTGCATAAGAGCCAGGGGGAGGAGAAGCAACTGTACACTGAGCTTTCCAGTCAATGGTTGTACAGGCAGGGGCGTGTCAGAACAAGTCTGATCATTGGAGGAGAGCACACTGAGTTCCCAGCATAGCTACAGAACTGACCATGTTGTGTCTTCCTGCTTAGTGTGGTCCATTTTTAATAGGAAAGCAGAGGGACTGGCAGGAACACCAGGCATTTCACAGAAAGGAAGCAATACAAAGGGAACAGGATACTTTCTCATACAAGTACATGTTACAGCAGGCATATGTCAGGAATATGAAGTGTTGGGATAAAAAACTCTTCTCTCAGCAGGCATCCCAACTAGCAAAAACTGATTTCAGGGAGGTGGCAAACTAATTTCTGGGAGGTGGCACTCCGTAAAGCCCCCCCCCCCCCCCCCCGCACTAATTTAACACAACTAGAGGGTGATAAAATGAGAGTCAGAAATATTGCACATGCTGGGATATTTACAGTTATGCGCTGGGGGCTAGTTGCACCCCTAGCACATATGACTTAGGCAGCCAGAAAATGTCATATCCTTATTCATACATGCATGATCAAGTTCATGACATATTATGACAAAACCCAACTAGTTATTAAAAAAAACATATTGCAACCATTTACACACGCTAATGCACATACCTTTTCTACTTATATTGCAGACTGCTGGCAGTTACTGCTGGTGGGTACTGCTGGTTCGGTTACTGCTGGCAGTTACTGCTGGCTGTTACTGCTGTTGGGTAATGGTGGCGGTTACTGCTGGCGGTTGCTACTGGCGGGTAATGCTGGTGGTTACTGCTGGCGGGTACGGCTGGTGGGTAATGCTGGCGGGTACTGCTGGTGGGTAATACTGGTGGGTACTGCTGGTGGGTAATGCTGGTGGGTAATGCTGGTGGTTACTGCTGGCAGTTACTGCTGGTGGGTACTGCTGGTGGGTAATGCTGGCGGGTACTGCTGGTGGTTACTGCTGGCGGTTACTGCTGGTGGGTCCTGCTGGCAGGTAATACTGTAGGTTACTGCTGGTGGGTACTGCTGGCGGTTACTGCTGGCTGGTACTGGTGGCGGTTACTGCTGGCGGGTACTACTGGCGGGTACCGCTATTGAATACTGCTGGCACAGCTGGAGGGTATGCTGGTAATCATGCTGGCAGGTACTGCTGGAGGCAGCAGCAGCTGCAGTAGAGAGCAGAGTGGCTCTGTCACTGAGACAGACATCCTGAGTCTCCCGCGGCAGCCGGGAGATTGCACAGCACTTGCGGGTGTCCGTGAGCCACTGGCCAAAGGAGGGAGACTCCTGCAAGTTGCGGGAGATTGGGATGTCTGTCTCAGCTTTTTAACATGTGTCTGAATTATGAATTACTGGCAGTTATTATGTAATACTATAATAGACTTAGGCTGGCCATAGATTATGCAATTTTTTTTCCTTCAACCAGGGGTTGAAAATTGCTCGATTCCCCCATCAACACAGTCATTGTTGATGGGGGAATCCCTCCTGCTGCACTATTGTATTCTGACAGCTGGAGGTTTCCCAGCCGACAGAATATGATTACTGCTGCTGGCTATAGCTGATGGTAGTTATCATACGACAAAAACCCATCAAGCTGGTTGTACTGAAGTCGATCAATAGATAAACTTCAGTACAACCAGCCTGCCTATAAATTAAACCATATAGCTACATTTGCCCTAGGGGACTTTATGTGAGGTACATCACTCATAAAATAACACAGTACAAATATGTTTCACATACAGTATCTCACAAAATTAAGTACACCCCTTACATTTTGTAAATATTTTATTATATCTTTTCATGTGACAACACTGAAGAAATTACACTTTGTAACGCTGTAAAGTAGTGAGTGTACAGCTTGTATAACAGTGTAAATTTGCTGTCCCCTCAAAATAACTCAACACACAGCCAATAATGTCTAAAACGCTGGCAACAAAAGTGAGTACACCCCTAAGTGAAAATGTCCAAATTGGGCCCAATCAGCCATTTTCCCTCCCCGGTGTCATGTAACTCGTTAGTGTTACAAGGTTTCAGGTGTGAATGGGGAGTAGGTGTCTTAAATTTGATGTTATCGCTCTCACTCTCTCATACTGGTCACTGGAAGTTCAGCATGTCACCTCATGGCAAATAACTCTCTGAGGAACTGAATAAAAGAATTGTTGCTGTACATAAAGATTGCCTAGGCTATAAGAAGATTGCCAAAACCCTTAAACTGAGCTGCAGCACGATGGCCAAGGCCATACAGCGGTTTAACAGGACAGGTTCCACTCAGAACAGGTCTCGCCATGGTCGACCAAAGAAGTTGAGTGCATGTGCTCAGTGTCAAATCCAGAGGTTGTCTTTGGGAAATAGACATATGAGTGCTACCAGCATTGCTGTAGGGGTTGAAGGGGTGGGGGGTCAGCCTGTCTGTGCTCAGACCATACGCTGCACACTGTATCAAATTGGTTTGCATGGATGTCGTCCCAGAAGGAAGCCTCTTCTAAAGATGATGCCTAATAAAGCCCGCAAACAGTTTGCTGTAGACAAGCAGACTAAGGACATGGATTACTAGAACCGTGTCCTTTGGTCTGATGAGACAAAGATAAACTTATTTGGTTCAGATGGTGTCAGGCATGTGTGGCGGCAATCAGGTGAGGAGTACAAAGACAAGTGTCTTGCCTACAGTCAAGCATGGTGGTGGGAGTGTCATGGTCTGGGACTGCATGAGTGCTGCGGGCACTGGGGAGCCACAGTTCATTGAGGGAACCATGAATGCTAACATACTGAACGTACTGTGACATACTGAAGCAGAAAATGATCCCCTCCCTTTGTAGACTGTGCCTCAGGGCAGTATTCCAACATGATAACGACCCCAAACACACCTCTAAGTCAACCACTGCCTTGTTAAAGAAGCTGAGGGTAAAGGTGATGGACTGGCCAAGCATGTCTCCAGATCTTAACCCTATTGAGCATCTGTGGGGCATCCTCAAATAACAGGTGGAGGAGCACAAGGTCTCTAACATCCACCAGCTCCGGGATGTCATCATGAAGGAGTTGAAGAGGACTCCAGTGGCAATCTGTGAAGCTATGGTGAACTCCATGTCCAAGAGGGTTAAAGCAGTGCTAGAAAATAATGGTGGCCACACAAAATATTGACGCTTTGGGCCCAATTTGGACATTTGCACTTAGGGGTGTACTCATTTTTGTTGCCAGCAGTTTAGACATTAATGGCTGTGTGAGTTATTTTGAGGGGACAGCAAATTTGCACGGTTATACAAGTTCTACACTCACTACTTTACATTGTAGCAATGTGTCATTTCTTTAGTGTTGTCACATGAAAAGATATAATAAAATATTTACGAATATGTAAGGGGTGTACTCACTTTTGTGAGATACTGTAAATAAAAATGTATTGGACAAATTGCATAAAGGAAAAAAATCCAGTAAAAACATACTAGACTGATTAGTGATGACAGATATATACTGTATACAATTCCAACATTAGCATTAATATAAAACACGATTAAATACTGCATCCGATAAACTCGACGTGTTTCGCGAATCAAAATTCGCTTCCTCAGGAGTAGATGCGTAACATATACCGGTATCTATAAGGTAATATGTATGGATATCTAAGCTGAATATTGGTATCACAAAGATCGAGCAGAATATTCGACAGAGTAGCCGTCTATACTTACTAATTCAGTCTAGACATAACAGCGCTAGGAAAAGAGGTCCTCTGGGGAGTCTAACTTTTTTTTCATTTATATTCACTTTCATCAAGTGGAATCTTTCTGTTTTTTCACTTTGTTCATGGTCCCCTATGCTTTCATTTCCAATATTTTCTTTTTTTTTTTTTTATTTAATTCTTCAGCTGCTACTATGAATTTTTTGTTATCTAGTATCACCACTAATGGTCACTTATACACAAATATATACTTATTTTTACAGTTACTGGTTGGAATTCTGGGTGGTTGTCAACCTGAATTCAGGTACATGGATACATACTCTGGTAGCACTTGACCTGCTCTTCATCTGACCCCATGGCCCATTGGTGTTCTGCCATGGCTCCCAGGTTAGACTCCCCAGAAGACCACTTTTCCTAGCGCTGTTATGTCTAGACTGATTTAGTAAGTATAGGGCATAGGCAACAACTCCGTCAAATATTAGGTTCGATCTTTGTGATACCAATATTCAGCTTAGATAGCCATATATATATGTTATACTGTTATTTTACCTTATAGATATCTGTTACGCATCTACTCCTTAGTAAGCAAATTTAGATTTGCAAAACGTGTCGAGTTTATCGGATGCCGTATTAAATCATGTTTTATATTTATGCTAATGTTGGCATTTTACTGTATATGTATCTGTCATCACTAATCAGTCTAGTATGTTTTTACTGGATTTTACCTTTATGTAATCTGTCCAATAAATTTTCATTTATGTGTAACATATTTGTACTATGTTATTTTATGAGTGATGTGCATCACATAAAGTCCCCTAGGGCAAATGTAGCTATATGGTTTATATAAATTGGGATGGAAGTACACCATTCTTATGGTGGATTCAGATCACATTCTCTTTATTTCTGCCCATAAATAAATCAAACAGAAGGAATCGGTCATGATTTGATCCATCTGTGATCAGCTTTATTGCTACACTGGTTTTTCCCCTAAATCTAGGTTTTACCCTATCAAGTTTAGTTTGGTGTAGAAAAAGCATATAATGCACATAGTGTATTGCTCAAAGCTGAACTCTGGCATTCCCTTCAGTCTTGTACAGTTGTACAGGCTTCTCTCCTGTACTGAAATTCAGTCCTCTGATTTCACTGCACTCTGCAGCTAGTCAGATAGAGTGCACCGCATGTCCTGCTGGAGAACATTTACACCATCTTGCACTTTTCTTCCCTGCTTTACTATCACTGACACCTTTTTTTATTCATTTAAATACTGTTCTTTCAGTCATGGTGGTTATGCATGGCTCATGAGGGCATTATCTGGGGCAGTCTGCATGTACAACGTACAAGCAGCCTGCCTAAAATCTCTCACTCCCCCTGACATCCACCCATCAAGGCATTGAGCCCATTGCTTGCATCAGGGCTGTGTGATATTTGCAGGAAGATATGTACAGTACCATGTTGCCCCCTCTCATCAGCCATAATCTGCAAGCATTACAAGGACAAACATAGAGAACTAGTAGGAACTAGATAAAGGGAAAGGGTGGGGGACCAGAGAATGTGAATGATAAGCAGTTTAAACTTGAAGCCCAACTCCAGCCAACTCAAATGAATCCCTTGCAGTGGGCTGTGCCTGCACTGCAAGCATTAATTGCTCGTTTAAGCCTAGGGCAGTGATGGCGAACCTTGGCACCCCAGATGTTTTGAAACTACATTTCCCATAAAGCTAAACTACACTGCAGAATGCATGAGCATTGTGGGAAATGTAGTTCCAAAACATCTGGGGTGCCAAGGTTCGCCATCACTGGTCTAGGGGAAAAAATTCTTGTTCCTTCCTGCAGCTAGATTGACCCTCACTGCCTCTTCGTACCTGCACTCTAGCAGGCTAAGATCCTCATATCGGTACAAAAAATAAAGGCTTGACCTGACTTTAGAGGCAAATTGGGACATATAATAGTATAAAAATTGTTAATATTTTTATTCATAAGCAAGGTTTAAAAAGCATGTAAAGTCATGCATTATTAAAAGCATGTGCACAAATATACAACAATGGCAGTGATTAACCTACTAAATTGCACCAGAAATGTTGGGAATGAGTCCTGTGTATCAACGTGTTTTCCCTTGTCCACTTCCTCAGCACACACAAAAGGAACAAAAGCAGAATTTACTACATAAATTGATTTAAAAAATGGACATTGTGCATATAATTCTAAATATGTTGTTGCTACAGCATATTTATGCACATTGCATCCATCAAAAAATATGTTTACCTTGCATGAGCGCACATGGAGGAAAACTCCCTAGGCGGGCATTGGGGCAGAAAGGAAACCAACTAATCATCACCCAGCAGCCAAGTAGGCTGGAATGAAAAATAGCCCATAAACAATATCTAAGATTCCCAAAAGAGGAAGAGGGTACATACACATATGTAACTCTAAGATAATAAATTATAAATCAAACTGTATGCATACATATATTGAACTATACTGAGCATATCAATTGGGTATAAATCCCTTTTAATCTTCCTATAATTTCTAAATATACTTAATTGAATAGATAAGATAGTAATAATGCATAAAAGCCTACAATGGCCATGAGTATAAGTACAGGATCATGTAACTTCAAGGAGGTCAATCACATCCCAGATGGTATAATGTAGGTGAAGGATGTATTAGGGGCAGGGCTTTTTTTCTCAGAGAATAGGTGCCGGATCTCCCCATTTCTGAGGCAATTCCGTCTCCGCCCCTACCCACCTCCAAGCACTGTTTCTTGATTCCACCACCCACCCACCTCTTAGCACTGTCCCTTTTTAGAGAATACAGAGCCAAGTACCATTTCACGGTGCTAAGTAATTTGTATGGCAACAATAGACCCCCCCCCAGCAACAATAGATGTCCCCCAGCAACAATGGACCCCTGCAAAAAAATACCACCCCAGGCCCAGCAATAGACCTTGAGCACCATGCAACAGATCTCCCAGCAGCAAGCATAAATAGAACCCTCCCTCAACAGCAGAAGACAAGCAACAATCGACCCTCCCCCCCCAGCAACATAAGCACCTCCCCCAGCAAACAGAAACAACAGACATCCTCAGCAACAATAGATCAACATGCAAAAAAGATCCCCTGCAGCAACAGTAGCTCCTCCAGCACACCCCAGCACCCCATTTCATTACATACAGTACATTCAGTATTAGAGGTGCTGGAACTGCGTTCCCCCGCGTTCCCACTGAAAAAAAGCCCTGATTAGGGGCTACTCATATTTGTGTAGGGCACCTCATGTCATCACATCTAAAGCAGGGTCCACAGCCCTGGATTGGATATACTGTAATAAAGCCGAGGGACAGCAGTCCACCACTGGAGCGCAGGGAGTGCCATCTACCTAGATAGCGGAGGAACAGGTAAGTAAAACTGTTTCTCTTCTCTCTCTAGACAAAATGCAATCAGCCCCATTACACAGAAAATGTTTTAGTTGCCTGGAGTTGGGCTTTAAAGAAAAGCAAGCATCTTAAACAAATTCTCATTCTTTTCTAAAATAGTTTGGAATGGCATCCACTTTCTGACCCTGAGCAAATGGATTTTCTGCTATATAGGCACAAAGGTACAAAGACTAAAAAAACAGTCGTCTCTTGGGTTGGTGTAAGTGATGGAAAGATCCATTCACCAGAAAACTCAGACTTCTCACTCAGCTGTCATGTGTCAGGAGCTAATACATTTGTATACTGTACTTCAGATCTGAACAGTCGGAACCTGAGCTGCATTTCTAGGACAAAGGAATTAACCATATGATGGATGCATACACTACTTCTATTTATCCAGAATCATGCCTGAGAATTTTGGCATCATAAATAAATGTTCCATTGTCCCTGGCTAATTATTGATGTGTCCAGCCTAAGATAGAAGGCCCAGGCTCACAAGAGAAAGTGATCAAGAAGGCCCAAAGGTTTATATGCAGAAGATAATTAGATTCCATTCTCTTGCATTAGATTGGCACATCTTTGAATATGAGAAATGAAAGACATGAGGGCAATTCAATAATGCATTAATGCATCTGCAACACTTTCTGGTGGTATGATCCCTTTAAAAAAAACAGCCTGTGCTTTAATCCCTAAAGGCTCTTCACATGTGCCAATTTAGGAATTACCACCAATTTGTAGATTAGGAATTTAGCTGTAATTAAGACCAAGTCTGATTTGAAGTTCAGAGAGATGCCATTGCTCTGAGTAGGGCATGTACATTATATGTTGGGAAGTTGTCATGAACATGGGTTGCTAGGATACTGGTGGCTGCTGGGATTCAGACTGACAGTGTCTTAGCAACCAAAGATGCTGTGCTGTATTGCACCCAAGGATGCTATGGGACCGGGGGCTAATTGCAAATAAAATGCCTCAGTGCTGCCTCCACCAGATTTTAAATCCATGGACCTGTTTCGGATAAATACATGAATTTGTTCCAGGCACTGCCAATTCTAAAGACATTCTTTATACATTCTAGAAATGGAGATTACTGGAAGATGCTTGCGTGGCTAGTCTGAGCTTTTATCCAGACTAGATAAAGAAATAGGTTCACTTTACCAGAGGAACCATAGGGAATAACTTCTTACCTTTTCTAAGCTGCTCCGCTGCCCCAGATCTTTACCAGAGCACCCACAAAATACCCTGTACTTCTAAGGATGGGATAGCACATAACTCTACCCCTGTCTCTCCAGTAATACCCTATACTTCCAGGGATGGGATAGCACATAACCCTACCTTGTCTCTCCAATAATACCCTGTCCTTCCAGGGATGGGATAGCACATAACCTTACTTTGTATCTCCAATAATACCCTATACTTCCAGGGATGGGATAGCACATAACCCTACTTTGTCTCTCCAATAATACCCTGTACTTCCAGGGATGGGATAGCATATAACCCTACCTTGTTTCTCCAATAATACCCTGTACTTCCAGGGATGGGATAGCACATAACCCTACTTTGTCTCTCCAATAATACCCTATACTTCCAGGGATGGGATAGCACATAACCCTACTTTGTCTCTCCAATAATACCCTGTACTTCCAGGGATGGGATAGCACATAACCCTACCTTGTTTCTCCAATAATACCCTATACTTCCAGGGATGGGATAGCACATAACCCTACTTTGTCTCTCCAATAATACCCTATACTTCCAGGGATGGGATAGCACATAACCCTACTTTGTCTCTCCAATAATACCCTATACTTCCAGGGATGGGATAGCGCATAACCCTACTTAGTCTCTCCAATAATACCCTATACTTCCAGGGATGGGATAGCACATAACCCTACCTTGTCTCTCCAATAATACATTGTACTTCCAGGGATGGGATAGCACATAACCTACCCCTTTCTCTCCAGTAATAGCATGTACTTCCAGGGATGGGATAGCACATAACCCTACCCCTGTCTCTCCAGTAATAGCATGTACTTCCAGGGATGGGATAGCACATAACCCTACCCCTTTCTCTCCAGTAATAGCATGTACTTCCAGGGATGGGATAGCACATAACCCTACTTTGTCTCTCCAATAATACCCTATACTTCCAGGGATGGGATAGCACATAACCCTACCTTGTTTCTCCAATAATACCCTATACTTCCAGGGATGGGATAGCACATAACCCTACCCCTTTCTCTCCAGTAATAGCATGTACCTCCAGGGATGGGGAAGCACATTATTTGTCCCTGTACAAATGATTAGTAAGACCTCACCTGGAATATGCAGTTCGGTTTTGGGCACCAGTTCATAAAAAGGATTTTGGGGAACTGGAGAAAGTAAACAGAAGGGCAACCAAATGGATTAGAGGCATGGAGGAGCTCAGCTATGAGGAAAGATTAGATGAACTGAATTCATCCTCTCTTGATAAGAAATTAAAGTGATTGTAAAGTCTCCTTTTTTTTTTTTTTAAATAACAAACATGTTATACTTACCTCCTCTGTGCATTGGTTTTGCACAAGGCAGCCTGATCTTCCTCTTCTCGGGTCCCTCTTTGCTGCTCCTGGCCACTCCCTACAGTCGAGAGCCCCCACCAGGGCTGCTGTTAGAAATCATAGGGCCCCATACAGCCTACCTGGCAGGGCCCCCCGAATATCAAGACAATATTTTCACTAAAAATACACTAAAATCATTATTAGCGGACACATACATAACAGAGAACCTGTATGAATTAGCCCTTTTTTTGTTTTTTACATTTAAGAAAATGTACATTTGTTTTAAAAATTTTTAAAAATGTGTAAATTTTTTTTATTTTACAATATTTTCATTTATTTATTACAATGTTAATTTTTTTTTTTGAAATGTGTAATTTTTTTACAGTGCAGGGGGTGGGGGGGGGGGGAGCACACATGGTCAGAAGCAGGCAGAACAAGGAGGGGGATCGGTGTCGGAGAAGCAATTACAGGAATGATGCCCTGTGTCCTTGTCTCTCTTCGCAGCAGTTCGAAAGCTGGCAGGAGGGGGAGAATCTGGCTTTCAGCTGCTGCAGAGAGCCGCACAGGGCTTCCTTCTGTTATTGTCCCTCTGCCCGACAGTACTGATTCCCCGTGCTGTCTGGGCCCTCTTGTGTGCCCAGGCCCCCTACAGAAGAACTGGCGGTCCCCCCCCATCAGCGGCCCTGGCCCCCACAGCAAGCAGCTTGCTATTGGGGCATCTGAGTCGAGCTGAAGCTGTGTGTGTCCATTCAGGCACAAGGCTGCCATTCGGCCCCGCCCCCTCTCTCTCTTGATTGGCTGACTGACTTTGATTGTCAGCCGCGGGAGCCAATGGCACCGCTGCTGTTTCTCAGACAATCAGGAGGGAGAATACCGGATGTCTGAAGGACTCGTGAACATCCCTGGACAGAAATGGAGTTCAGGTAAGTATGAGGGGGTGCTGGGGAGGCTGCTGCACACAGAAGGCTTTTTATCCTAATGCATAGAATGCACTAAGATAAAAAAACCTTCTGTCTTTACAATTTCTTTAAGAGGGGATATGATCAACATGTTTAAATATATAAGTGGTCCATATAGTGAACTTGGTGTTGAGTTATTCACTTTAAGGTCATTACAGAGGACAAGGGGGCACGTTTTACATCTGGAGAAAAAGAGGTTTCCAAATATGGAAAGGCTTCTTCGCAGTAAGAGCTGTGAAAATGTGGAATAGAATCCCTCAAGAGGTGGTTCTGGCCAGCTCAGTAGATTGTTTTAAGAAAGGCCTGGATTCTTTCCTAGATACACATGATATAACTGGATACTAATATGTATAGGTAAAGTTGATCCAGGAAACATCAGATTGCCTCTTGGGGGATCAGGAAGAAATTCTTCCCCTGCTGGAGAAAATTGGATCATGCATCATTGGGGTTTTTTTTTTTGCCTTCCTCTGGATTAACTGTGGGTATAGGATTTTAAATATAGCATTGTATATATATTTTCCCTTCTATTGGTTGAACCGGATGGTCTTGTTTTTTTTTTTCAACTTGACTAACTAAACTGTAAAATCACTCAACCCCTGTTTCCCCATAAATATCCGGGACTTCCAGTTTTTCCATTTACAACCCTCTGTGTTTGAATGACCAATTTAAATTTGACAGGAGGCAGCAGGGTGAAGAAGCCCTGCATTCTGTAAGGGAGGCACTGGGGACGGGTTGAGGACGGAGGGCTGTGGACACTAACCATGATTCATGTTACATCATAGATATGGGTGTAAAAGTAAACATGTTTAGAAAGGTGATGTTAGCTTAGGTGCATGTTTCCAGCACAGTTACCAGTCAGTCAGCAAACAAATTCAAAACCATGTGTGAATATTGCAAGAATGGGAAGTATGAGTATTTTGGGGGAATGTAACAGCCAAAGTAGCTAACATTTCTGCACCAAACTGTTTCCAACAGTCAGTATAAAATAGGTGCACCCTTCAAAATTTACTGTGTTAGACAATGACAGGATGTTGAATGTTAGCAATAAAAAGCAGGCGACCATTCTAACCTCTCACTACCCTATCCAAAATGTAGACTTTACATACACTTTAAGGGTAATGTGCAAAATGTGGCAACCCACAGAAATCCACCAATTTCATTTTTCTCCAATATAAAATCAGTAAAAAAACACCTTGCACCTAACTATTGTTTTTTACACTGCTTTATTAACTAAACATTCATATACCCTGAAGGCAACAAAAATTGCACGAATCAGAAAAAAACATCTTTTATTTTATTATATTAGTTTGCATTTAATTTTACACAACAATTCAAATCATCAGTGAGATTCTCTTTTAAATTACTAAGCAGAGAGGAGCATTCAGTAGCTCTTACCGTCACATTTTCTCACCCATGATCAGAGCAAAATAATTTAGCCTTACAGCAATAGCGTGCCTACCTTTCTCTCCATCAAACATTTTAATCAGTTCATTAAGCCGTATCATATTATTTATCTTTAGGAACAGTGCTAAACTGCATTGTAGAGAAACCCACAGGAAGAACCTGCTATGAACAATATGTCTCTGATTTCCTCTGTAGACGACCATTTTGCCGGGTCACTAACTTTTGTAGAGTTTTTAAGCCATGGGAATACGCTCGTTCATAGACCATATTTCTGATATTTGTATTTTCTAAAGTCTTTTTCCCCCCACTGTGCTCATGAGGCACTAATGGAAACTGTTTCCCAGTCTGAACACAACAGAATGTCCCATGTCTATTACTATTTTCAGGATCTTCTTTACAGACTGTTTAACTCACAGCCATTTGCCAGGAGTTAAGCCTTATACTCATGCTGCTTACAATTTACATCTCGCCAAGCCCAATGAAGTGCTGGCAATTTCATTCTGCTACAACACATGTTTTTTTTTTCCTCCCCATCCCAAAAATTAGCCTTCAAACGACGTGCCTGTATTATATTACACCCTCTGCTGCAGACGCACCGTGGTGGGGTGCTGGTAGTTAAGACGCTGATTCCGATTCAATGAGCTGGGAAACTGTCGCTTGTCTCCGTTACAATATCATGGGACACAAAGCCTCTAATAGCTGCTTCACAGTTTATTGAATGCAGCCCATTTCATTTATAGGCAGTGGTGCTGCTAGTCTTTGAATTAGTATAAGATCATGTGACTAGCTCTGTCCTATTTTGCGAACAATTCTAGCCTGACAGCACTTCACAGAGAGAAAGAAAAATATGGCAATGTAGAGTGAGATGAATAAACTATAGAAAGCTATCACAATACAGAATGGGCACCAGTGGAGGTCATGAACATTAGAGGGTCCCTTCTCAGAAATTGCAGTCCCTAATACCAATCTGTCACTGTTGTCCAACATATGTACAGTACACATCTTCCTTCCAAGTGCCTGCTGGAAGACTGACACGTGACCAATACTTTTATGGGCTTTGTACCTGCATCAGATAAAGGAAAACGGAATATCTGCGCTCAGTATGGGCAATATGGTGATGCATGTACAAACAGAAAATGGGGTGCAGCGCCCCAAACAAGTGATGATCAATCAATTGTCCAATAATAACAGGTCACGATGCAAGAACGCACACGCCGCGGCCAACTTGCTTCATCTATGCTCGGTCTCATCTACCAATATGTGAGTGTTATCATGCTTTATATTCAATTAAAGTTTGTACTACTACACAATCAGAGCTCTTTTCCCATTTTGGAGATTTGCACTTTCAGTCGAGGTCTTAGATCGCTCTAATGATGTGAGAGAGGGAGAACCTGGTGGAATACTGTTTCCACTGCTGCCGATCTTAGATCGCTCTGATGATGTGAGAGAGGGAGAATCTGTAGGATTACTGTTTCCACTGTTGCCGGTGTAAGGAGGAGTCTGTGCAAATATGCCATATTTGACCACTCTATAATTTGAGGGTCAATTACTTCTGGTAAGCTGCTCATTTATCTAGAGCACCACGGTGGAGTTTCTTCTGTAATTATCACCCTTTTTTGGGCGTGTGACCTTTTTCCTCTCTCTTCACGGAACGTGCTGAGTGGATTCATTATTACCCACATTGTTATTATTGGACAAGCATCCCCAGGAAGACGTCATCGGTGACGAAACGCGTAGGGAAGGTGTGCTGACGTCACCACTGTGTACCCGGAAGTCGGGCGGCAGCATTCTATGGAACGGTTTTGCAATAGCACTATTGATTCTTCTGAAATGTGAGTTATTCACCTTGTTCTGCAATAAAATTGGTTGTACATACTACACTATTGTGGCCCCCTTCTCTTGCATATCCTCATGATTGCTCTGTGATCTGGATGAGGCTGGCTACTTGTGCTGTATGGTGGATATCGCAGGTCTCTGCCTACTGAGTGGATCATCCTGAGAGAAGCACCGTATTCGGTCTAGTCCATTGATGTCCACAGACTGTGTTGGAAGCTGATATTTTTGCATTATCTGGTAAGCGCATAGCGTATCTCCAGCATCCCACACTAGCGGCGGAGGAAGTCACTATTTATGGTGGTGGATTCATTTCTTGTACGCTGCACTCTGTACTGGACCTCTTCCGTTGTTATTTGAACTCTTTTGGGCACATGTTGTGTCAAGCATTGGGACATTTTGATTTATATGTTCATTAACCATTTGGTGTTTATTTATCTGTCAGTTAGATAATTGTATATCTCAGACATAGCGCGGCTTTCCCTTTTACATTCTTAACTTTTCCCTTTTATATTCTTAACTATAGTGTTTCCCACTACAGCTGCTGCTTACTTTATTGGTCATTTACAGGATAATTAACCATTGTATGTCTTTTTGTGCTTAGCTCGGTTATTTTTAATATATTATTGGACAATTGATGGTTCATCACTTGTTTGTGGTGCTGTACCCCATTTTTTGTTTGTACCTGCATCACCATATTGCCCATACTCTGATGTTTTAGCATCCTGCTGTTATTTTGGTGCACTAGATAGAGACCAACAGCACAGAGGAAGGAAGGCCAACATTTAACCCTCAGTAGGGCTATTTCGATCTTTTTAAGGGACCTTAAGGTTTCGGATATCCAGTGTAGTAGCTGGGTTTACTTATGGTCTGCCCCTGTGTATTTACACAATATGCATCCAGGACTGCAGTGGAAAAACAATGCAAGGAGAGAACAGGATCCCACAACCAGAAATTGCTGCATCCCTTCCTCAATAGTATTCATGTTAGCTTCACAGCTTCACTTACAGTATGTAAAATATCTTGCACAGCTAGCTATAGTGGCTTAGTGGTTAGCACTTTTATCTAGTAGCCCTAGGGTCATTGCTTGACACCACCTGCATGGAGTTTGCATGCTCTCCTTGTGCCTGTGTGGGTGTCCTCCAACACTCCAAAGACACCCTCGTAGGTTAATTGGCCCCTATCTAAATTGTCCCTGGAATCTAAGTTAGGAACCTTAGATTGTAGGCTTTTAGAGGACAGGGACAGACATGAATGTACAATATACACTATATTGTCAAAAGTTTTGGGACACCTGCCTTTACACGCACATGAACTTTAACCACTTGCTGACCGCTCACTGGAGCTCTACTGCGGCAAAGTGGTTAGTACCTATCCAGCGACGTAGACCTACATCGCTGGACTCCTCCCCTTGTGGGCGGCGCACGCGCGCCGCCGGAGGCTCGCTCCCGCTGTATTCAATCACAGCGGGAGTCGGGCCAGGGGAGGAGCGGTCGTCGGGGAATAGAGTCTGGAGATCCGCCCGCTTGTGTAAACAAAGCGGGCGGATCTCCTCAGTGACAGATTGCAGGGTTCAGCATAGCTGAACATGCGATCTGTCCCTGTGTCACTCAGTCACCTCCCCCCACACACGTTAGTAAGCACCAGGCATACATTAACCCCTCCCCCTCCAATAAAATTAACCCCTTCCCTGCCAGTGTCATTTTTATAGTAACAGTGCATATTTATAGCACTGATTACTGTAGTAATGTCACTGGTACCCCCAAAAGTGTCAAAAATGTCAGTCAAGGGTCCGATCTGTCCGCCGCAATGTCGCAGTCCCGCGAAAAAAATCCCAGATCGCCGCCATTACTCGTTAAAAAAAAAAACACCAAAAATGACAGAAATCTTTTTTTTTTTTGCGCTATAAAGGATAAAAGAGCAACAATTCTGAAAAAAACAAAAATTTTCACTTTCTGCTATATAACATTCCCAAATAAATAAATAAATAAATAAAATCCAACATTTTTTAACATTGTATGCCAATGTGTTTTCTGTTGCATATTTTTGGTTTAAAAAAAAAAAAAAATCGCAATAAGTGTATTTTGATTGGTTTGCACAAAAGTTATCGCGTCTACCAACTACGGGAAAGATTTATGTAATTTTTATTGTTTTTTTTTTTACTAGTAATGGCGGCGATCTGTGATTTTTAGCGGGACTGCAACATTGCGACAGAATGGACCCCTAACTGACATTTCTGACACTTTTGGGGGGATCAGTGTCACTACTACAGTAATCAGTTCTAAAAATATGCAACTGTTACTGTAATAATGACACTGGCAGGGGAGGGGTTAACACTATGGGTGATCAACGGGTTAAATGTGTACCTAGGGGTGTGTTTCTAACTGTATGGGGGCAGGGCTTGTGAAATGATCACAGAGACCTGTGTTCCTATATCGAAGGATCACAGGAGCTCTGTGATCATTTTAGAGAGAAGAACGGTCAGCTGTGTTTACAACAGCTGACCGTTCTTCTCTCTCATCGGGGAACGATCGCAGGTGTCAGGCAGCAATCGGAGCCACCTGCCCCATGCATCAGAGTCCCCTCTGCTGAGTGTGGGCAGAAGCACACCGGCGGCGGCACGCACTCGCCCCCTAGCTGCAGGCACGTGACCAACGTCGATTCACGCAGGAGGGCGGTCCAGGAGTAGTGATGTCGCGAACATAAAATTCGCCGTTCGCGAACGGCGAACGCGAACATTCGCCGATGTTTGCGTTCGCCGTTCGCAAACATTGCGAACTGCCATAGACTTTAATAGGCAGGCGAATTTTAAAACCCACAGGGACTCTTTCTGGCCACAATAGTAATGGAAAAGTTGTTTCAAGGGGACAAACACCTGGACTGTGGCATGCCGGAGGGGGATCCATGGCAAAACTCCCATGGAAAATTACGTCGTTGACGCAGAGTCGGGTTTTATTCCATAAAGGGCATAAATCACCTAACATTCCTAAATTGTTTGGAATAACGTGCTTTAAAACATGCAGTGTGTGTATACGATCAGGTATGATGTTGTATCGATCAGGTAGTGTAAGGGTTACGCCCACTTCACAGTGAAAGACCAAACTCCCCGTTTAACGCACCGTAAACAAACGCAAACAGACCAGAACCGACCAAAATGGGACAGGAACTGGGCTTTAAGGGTTAGGGTTAGGTTTAGTGTTAGGGGCTAGGGTTAGGGTTATGGTGAGATACGTAGGGTTAGAGTTAGTAACCCTACCCCTACGCCTCTAACCCTAACTGTCTAACCCTATGCACTAAAAATATCCCTAGCCCTAACCCTAACCCTAGCCCTAACCCTAATTCTAATTTTTTTTCTGGTTCTGGACATGCTACAGAGCTGAAACTTCACAGGTACACTTTTTAGACCCCCAGACACCGAATCACACAAAAAAAGTTCTTAAAAATTGTAATTTTTTGTTAGAGAGCCAATTATTGGAAAAATTTAAAAAAAATAAAAAATCTTTGGATTTAGCATCTGGGGGGTCTAAAAAGTGTACCTGTGAAGTTTCAGCTCTGTAGCATGTCCGGAACCAGAAAAAATTACGAATTAGGGTTAGGGCTAGGGTTAGGCTTAGGGCTAGGGTTAGGGCTAGGGTTAGGGCTAGGGTTAGGGTTAGGGTTAGGTTTAGGGTTATTTTTATGGCTAGGCTTAGAGGGTTAGGGTTAAGGTTAGAGGGTTAGGGTTATGGTTAGAGGGTTAGGGTTAGGTTTAGTGTTAGGGGCTAGGGTTAGGGTTACGGTGAGATACTTAGGGTTAGAGTTAGTAGCCCTACCCCTACCCCTCTAACTCTAACCCTCTAACCCTAAGCACTAAAAATAACCCTAACCTTAGCCCTGACCCTAACCCTAACCCTAGCCCTAACCCTAACCCTAGCCCTAACCCTAATTCTATTTTTTCTGGTTCTGGACATGCTACAGAGCTGAAACTTCACAGGTACACTTTTTAGACCCCCCAGACAATAAATCCAAACACATTTTTTTTTAAAGTTTTTTTTTTGTGTGATTTAGTGTCTAGGGGGTCTAAAAGTGTACCTGTGAAGTTTCAGCTCTGTAGCATGTCCAGAACCAGAAAAAAAGATAATTTTTCAGTAGAGCAGGGATGGTGGGAACCCCTTTTACACCTATATGATCTTTTTTTTTCTGGTTCTGGACATGCTACAGAGCTGAAACTTCACAGGTACACTTTTTAGACCCCCCAGACAATAAATCCAAAGAATTTTTTTTGTTTTTTTTAAGTTTTTTTTTTTTTAATTTTTCCAATAATTGGCTCTCTATCAAAAATGACAATTTTTAAGAACTTGTTTGTGTGATTTAGTGTCTAGGGGGTCTAAAAAGTGTACCTGTGAAGTTTCAGCTCTGTAGCATGTCCAGAACCAGAAAAAAAGATAATTTTTCAGTAGAGCAGGGATGGTGGGAACCCCTTTTACACCTATATGATCTTTTTTTTCTGGTTCTGGACATGCTACAGAGCTGAAACTTCACAGGTACGCTTTTTAGATCCCCCCCAGACACTAATCCAAAAAAAGTCATGCCTGCCACCGTATATATCAGTGGTGGGCAGTGCACTGCAGTGGGTATTTTTTTTTTTCAATTTGCAACAAGATGCTGTGCCACCGTATATATATCAGTGGTGGGCAGTGCACTGCAGTGGGTACAGTACACTCCGTGGACCTGACACAGCACTCACTGCAATTATGACAGAGGAAAAGAAAAAATATTTTTTAAAATGCAAGGTACTGTGCCTGTGCCACCCGAAATGAGTGTGGTGTGCACACAGTACAGTCTGTGGTGGGTCTGTGGCCTCTCACACACAGCGGGCAGGTAACTGCAGTGCACAATAGATATCGATATAGATATATATATATATAGATATAGATATAGATAAAAAATACTCAAATACCAGCCCTCAAAAGGGCTTTTGGGGACAACAGATATATATATATATATATATATATATATATATATATATATATATATATATATCACAGAACAAAAAAAATTACACAAATACCAGCCCTCAAAATGGCTTTTTGGGGACGATATATATATATATATATATATATATATATATATATATCCAAAAAAAACCTCAAATACCAGCCCTAGGAAGGGCTTTTTGGGGTGCTGTCCTTACAGCAGGAGTGTACCAAGAACACTGGCTAACAAGACCGGGAACACTGACTAACTGTCCCTAGCTATAACAGCAGCAGCACTTTCCCTGCTCTCAGTAACACACTGCTTCAGAAATTATCTAAGATGGATGCTGCCCTTGCTTATTTATAGGAGGTGGGAGGGTGTGGGAGGGAGGTATGCTGATTGGCCTGGAATGTGTCTGCTGACTGTGAGATTCAGGGTCAAAGTTTGCCTCAATGATGATGTATAGGAGGCGGACCGAACATCGCATATGTTCGCCCGCAGCGGCGAACGCGAACATGCAAAGTTCGCCGGGAACTGTTCGCCGGCGAACAGTTCGGGACATCTCTATCCAGGAGCAGTTAATTGTGGAAGTCATGATTAAGTGCTGACATAGCGAGAAACGCGTCAACTTTCTCAATCCCCACAGTGTCTGTGTTGCTATAAGAAGTTGATTTTATTTTTCAATAAAGACAAAGAATCCCAGAGTGCAGCTGTCAGGATTGTTAAGTGTCTTTGCTTAGGCTGAGATTATGTCATCAGTCTGCTAAAGGCAGGAGCAAGCACATCCAAAGACCGGCCATACATGATTACGTTTTTTTTTGTTAAGCCACAGGGCTGAAGAAAAAAAAGAAACATATTCCCCCGTCCACACAAATAAGGTAAATAGGACAAATGGAACAATGTATGGATTACAGCTGATTGGGTGCTGCCACTGATTGATAGAACATTTTCCAACATGTCTCTGACAGAAGCTGAAATAGAAGTTGAAAATTCAGCCAGTAATCCATGTTTAAAAAGTTTGCTTGAAAAACTTGATAGCTTTATGTTTCAGGATACAGTATTTTGCTTTTATTGTCATTTTCTGTTTTCCTGCAAGCCAGTCTGCAATATATTTCTTTAAACTTCATAAATTTTGTAACAGTTAAGAACCAGAAAGGGCCTAAAAGACAACATATTAATCATGTGCAAAAGTTCAATGGAATTTTACACTGGAAAAAAATAAACTCATCTAGTAAATGGAAGCTTTATGACCTTAAAGGAAACATGGAGGCTAGCATTGCTCAGTTCTCATTCTGCAAATGTTCATTGCCTAGATAATATGCAATCCATCTTACACTAACACTAAGCCAATGACTTGGAACAAATGTTCAGATCAGGAAAGTAAAAATAAAGCCAGAACTCCTTATTTGCATACTTATTCTGGTATTCCAGTCAATGTATTGAAAATAAATGGTCAGCATAGCAGCCAATAGGGTAACATTGCAGAATGGGAAGTCAGTAATGGCGGCTTCCTTGTTTACCTCAGGAAAGGTTTCTTTTTAGAATTTGTATGGTATGAATGCCCCCTCACACTAGACTGCTTCTCTGCTTTTCAATCCTCAACCTCCCCTAACCAAAGACTTGTCTTCTCCCCTTGAACCTCTCACTGGGTGTACTAATGGATTCAAAATTTCATTTGATTTTAAAATGAGTTTTGTAAAGAAAGAAAGAAAGAAAAAAAAAAAACAATAACAACAACAAAATTCATGAAAAAACAAGCAATAATCAAACAACGCTCAGGTGCCAATAAAAACTCATGCAATAAAAAAAAAAAAAAAAAAAAACGTAATTTTGCCTTACCTATTGGTTTCAAAACAATATGCTAAAATGTTGGTGAAGCTAAACCATCAGTTTCACTTACCCTACTTAGAAGCCCTTCCAGGACCTGTATGATGAAATATGCAGTACATTAACCATTTAGCGCTTGCTAATATTATTCAGGGGTGAACAATTGGCAATCAAGTGGTAAAAATTATATTACATGAAAATAAATGTAAAAATAAATAATTTTAGTGTAGATCACACAGCTATGTGATAGTATGCCAGTAATATTCACAATTAATATGCATAAATGAATCACAATATCATCAACCTTAAATAAATACTTTGATTAACATAAAGTGCAGATATAGTGCCAAAATTGGTGCCAAAAATTGTCCAAATAAACAGTTCATAAGTGACTTAGTGCATGGATAAGGTTTTCAGTGCCAGATAAGGGAAAGTGCAAGTGCTTGGTGTTGGGTCCTACAGTAGTCCAACTGCTGGTACTTAGGTGTGACTTGGAATAATCAGGGTTTACACTCACCAGAGGCAGTGGGTCTTAAATACCTTATGGTAAAAAGACCTTTAGAGCTTGTGGCTTCCTGAGCCTGAGAGGTAACTGCTGGGCCTTGTAGTTCCCTGTGGTCCGGGATCGCTCCCTTGGATAAACGCGATCCTCCAGGTCCGGTATTTAGGGAAGAATAAAAGTGCTCAAATCGTGCAGTACCGTTAAAAAGTAGCCTTTATTAGATAGTGCTGATAAACAGTACAAAATAGTTTAAAAATGACTGCTGCGGATGGCGCCTGTGAGTGGAGGACTGTGACTACCGGTTTGCGTTCTACCAGGCTTCCCAGAGCGTATAGCATGCGTTCCACCTGGCGCGCATTTCGTCAGAGCGTATGACGTCTTCAGACCGCACAATTGTCAGTTAAAATAACGCAGGGCCGAATTGCAAAAAATGGCCTTCTCGTTGACAGGATTTTTGCTTGCACATGATTTGATGATTGAAGTCAGCACAATGTTAATTCAATCCGTAAGCTAAGTAAAAATTCACTTTGCAAAGAGAAAATTCACTTAGCTTATTGAATACAAAAAAGTTGAGCTACCTTCAATCATCCAACCACGTAGAAGCAAAAATCCTGATGTATTCATTTTCCTCGCACATGTATTCTTTGCAAAGTGTTTTATCACTTCGACCTCTTTCATAAGTTAAATTTCTCTTTTAACATGAACATACTCTACTCCTTTAGTATATAAACTCTGATATCTGTCATGTGGGCATTTTAGAATGAGTATGTTAGAAATTCCAATGACTGATATTTGGGTAGTAGTACAGTGATCACTGACATGTAGGACAGCAAACTAAATGTAATCAACAGCCGTGGTATCTCTAATTAGAAGAGTATCACTAATGTTCCATAGTTAGGAATGGAGAAAACTGCTAGTTTAATTTAAAGCTAAAAACCCCATTAAGACCCCCTGAAGAGAGAGTTACAGCTGTAATGAAAATAAATAATTAGAATGTACATTAAACTCATATACTATAACTGTACCTGATCATTTGGTATTCTATTATATCTGTTATTTATGTTATAAAATTGAATGCGGAAAGAACAAAGAAGACAAAAAAACAAAACAATAAAACATAAAAAAGATAATGAGTTTTCTATATTGTAATCTACAAAAATGCAAAGCTCAACACTTCCTAACTTTATCAATGAAGCAGAGATGAGAATGAGAAGCTATACATATTTATGGTATAAAATTTGCATGTCTGCATACGGTGCACATATGGTTAGAAATTTCTTGCTGCGGTTCCCAGCATGGGCTCATGTATTATTATACCTGTCCCTTGATAACCGCCAGACATCAGAACCATTACGGAAATGCCACACATCTGGTAATTAGGAAAGTTTTCAGCTGAATTTTCATTTCAATTTGTCTTTTTATTTTTTTTCCTTCCCATCCTTGCCCTCAGTGTACGGAATACTCACAATTCCAAATCAATTAAAAATATGCACGTTGATTGCTTCCAATCAGCACAATTCAGCTTCATTAAAATACAAGGCATCTATGAAAAAAACGTCAATAAATCTCAGCTTAGACAAAGAGGAGACGATCCGACTGAACTGCGGGAAGACTGAGAGTCTCAGAGGTGATTATGGCTCTGGCTGTGAGGATCATTGCAATAAAATACAAGGGACTTAATATAGTTATACTTAAAGTGTGCTGGATCCATAAAATACCAACTTACACTTGTCACCGTATTTTTTTTTTTTTCATGCATAAGTTAATTAAATTGTCAGTATAATAAGTGTAATTGCTGTATGACCTAAATTATATTTTCTGATTTGTTGACTTGAACTCGTTCTTTTATGACTAAATTAATTAATAATTCATAATACACTTATGAAGTAGATACATCTTAGGGGGAAATGTAATGTACCTGCAGTTAATTATGTGTACAACTTCGAAAAATAATATTTGTTCATTTGTTAATCATTCTTTGAGACAAAATAACTAATACATGTTGGTATTTATAGTTATGTACTATTTTTTCTTTTTACTGAACCATCATGATGCAAACCTGGTGTAGAAAAAGCTTCTGAACGTAGGTCTCTACTGGATAATAGGCACAGCAAGGTGCCAGATCATACTTCTCATATTATGGTTACAGTGAAGTGCTACTGAAGCTCTGTGATGATTTGCTGAAAATCAGTATTTGCATAAGTATAGGCATGTGCCCTACCTCCCATGTGTTAATGCGTGGGCCTGGCATAAGAAATGCACACCCCTTTTCTCTGCAGAGTTAATGCTAAGAACCTTTGGAGTTCCTAAAGCTTTTAAACAAACACAGACTTTCTAAAAAGTTGGCATTTGGATGGGCACAAGAGCACCCCTCATATTCCATGTCAGTGCCCAAGCTTAGAAGTAAGACACCAATAGAGTTGATCTTGAAATTCACACAATGTTAGATTCAGCCAGAATTTCATGACTTTGATTGTACCAAGTTTGATATGGGGGATTATTAATCCACACCAGTCTGAACTGTGAGATTCCGGGCTTGCCAGCCCCCTTTTAATAAACAAACTAAAGTGAAATACAATATGCTGTAGAAAAATGGTCACTGCAGTGATCGCACACAAGAAGCCCACTCACTGTGACCAAAACTAAACCAGGTAATGTAAGATAGCTGCAGCTCTGCTCTCCGCCCGGAAGAGAGGTCCCTCAGATGCATTTTGCCCCCAAGTGGGGTTTACCACTCAGCCTGTAGTTACAGCTCTCTGCTGTACAGGCCCAACCCTGGCCTCTTAATATGAGTTCTCCTAACACCCCAGGCTCTCTCACTCCTCTGAGACTTACAGATTGCCTCAATCCCCTGGAGCCGCCTAGTTGTCTCATCTTTCTCAGACTCCCAGATTCTCTCAGTCTCCCAGTCTTTTTTTTTTTTTTAACAAATTTTTATTTTTCAAAGGAGAACAAAAGAGTACAGAGAATAAACATCACAATAAACATCTCGTGAAAACAGAAAACTCAGGTACCATCAGTCATACATAGATGCCTCGAAAAAGATAAACCTGTGAAAAACCAGGGGGGGGGGGGGGGGTAGGGTCAAGGTGCATATGATGATACCAGCATACGATCGGCCCAAAGGCCCAGGTGAAAAGACCTTCTCTAGAGTAAGGGGGGGGGGTGGGGACAAAAGTATAGACAGAAAACCTACACTACAGAGGTATTAACCAGTATCCGAGTAGGTGAAAGCATCATGTAATAAGGTCAGCTGATCGTCGTTCGGTAGAGAGGAAAGAAAATCCTGCCACTTCGTGGAAAAGCGGGTTGTAGATACCTTGTGGTTAAAGTCAGTATTGAGCTGGTCATAGTGGAGAAGGCACAGGAGATCCCGTTTTATTTGGGATATGGAGGGGCATGTCTGAGAGATCCAGTTCTTGAGGATAGCTCTGCGAGCAACCAACAAACATGTTAGTGTCCAACTACGAGTAATTGGGGTGGTGCGATTCGACCATACCTGCAGCTGTTTGTCCCAATAGCCGAATATCAAAAGCAGTGGGTCTTTGGGGAGATGGAGCAATGTGATCCCGCTGATAAAGGAAATTACTTGGTCCCAAAACAAAGAAATAGAGGTGCAGTCCCAGAACCTATGTTTCAATGTCGGCCTGGGTGTAGAACAAAAGGGACAGGTGCTTGTAGGAGAATCAGCTTTCCCAGATATGAAAGGGATGTAGGCTCTGTGTAGAATTTTCAGTTGGGTTTCACGCCAGGTTTCGTTTGGGGTCAGTTGAAGGGTTGTTCTATATCCTTGGAATATTTTGTCCACAATGCCTTCAATTTCAAAGTCCTTGGCCCAGTGGATAAGGCAATGCGAGAAGATGTCAGGTTTAGTAGAGGTATGTAGATGTCCTTGATACTGTATGACCCTTGTTCCAGAAGAGGGTCCAAAAGCGGATCACAAAACCTCCATTTGGGGTCGCCAGCCACAGATTTAATAAAGCTGAAACACTGCAGTAGAGATGTCGCAAACATAAAATTTTCCGTTCGCGAACGGCGAACGCAAATTTCCACAAATGTTCGCGAACGGGCGAACCGCCATAGACTTCAATAGGCAGGCGAATTTTAAAACCCACAGGAACTCTTTCTGGCCACAATAGTGATGGAAAAGTTGTTTCAAGGGGACTAACACCTGGACTGTGGCATGCCGGAGGGGGATCCATGGCAAAACTCCCATGCAAAATTACGTAGTTGACGCAGAGTCGGGTTTTAATCCATAAAGGGCATAAATCACCTAACATTCTAAATTGTTTGGAATAACGTGCTTTAAAACATGCAGTGTGTGTATACGATCAGGTATGATGTTGTATCGATCAGGTAGTGTAAGGGTTACGCCCGCTTCACAGTGACAGACCAAACTCTGACAGACCAAACTCCCTGTTTAACGCACTGCAAACAACCACAAACAGTCCATTTGCACAACCGCAAACTCCCCAATTGCACAAGGTTGGATACCAAGCTAGCCATGTCCCGTTCCTTGTCCTCACTGACGTCATTGAAGGTCTCTTCCTCCACCCAGCCACGTACAACACCAAGGGTCCCCAAAAGGTGACAACAAGCCCCCTGGGACACCAGCTGTGGTTGGTCTTCCACCTCCTCAAAGCCACCTTCCTCCTCTGACTCCTCTTCTTCAGACTCCTCTCTCTGCGACAAAAAGGCTGCTTCTGGTGGTGATGGTGACCACAACTCTTCCTCTTCATGCTCATCTACGGCCTGATCCAGCACTCTTCGCAGGGCACCATCCAGAAAAAACGCATATGGGTTGAGGTCGATGTTGCCTTGGGTTTGACTGACCAGGTTTGTCACCTCTGCAAAAGGACGCATAAGCCTATAGCCATTGTGCTTGAGCGTTCAGTAACACGGCCAAAAAATACCCAGCTTGCAGAGGCTGTCCTCTTTTTTTAATCAAAAAATCTGTTCTTACCAGTTTAATCTCTGTTTTGTCCCCTATCAGGGGCCGGTGTATGGAATAGATTTTAGGAACCGGGAGATGGAAAAAGATGGTCGGTCGTCCTCTTTCTTTCAATTTGGGGCACTGCGCGTGCGCTGTGCAATGTACTGTGCCACCCTATATGAGTGGTGTGTTAAGTAGTGCTATTCTTATCAGTTTAATCCCTGTTACGTCCCCTATCAGGGGCCAGTGTATGGAATAGATTTTAGGAACCGGGAGATGGAAAAAGATGGTTGGTCGGTCCTCTTACTTCCAATTTGGGGCAATGCGCGTGCGCCGTGCATAGTACTGTGCCACCCTATATGAGTGGTGTGTTAAGTAGTACTATTCTTATCAGTTTAATCCCTGTTTTGTCCCCTATCAGGGGCCGGTGGGTGTATGGAATAGATTTTAGGAATCAGGAGATGGAAAAAGATGGTTGGTCGGTCCTCTTACTTCCAATTTGGTGCACTGCGCGTGCGCCGTGCAATGTACTGTGCCACCCTATATGAGTGGTGTGTTAAGTAGTACTATTCTTATCAGTTTAATCCCTGTTACGTCCCCTATCAGGGGCCGGTGGGTGTATGAAATAGATTTTAGGAACCAGGAGATGGAAAAAGACGGTTGGTCGGTCCTCTTACTTCCAATTTGGGGCAATGCGCGTGCGCCGTGCATAGTACTGTGCCACCCTATATGAGTGGTGTGTTAAGTAGTACTATTCTTATCAGTTTAATCCCTGTTATGTCCCCTATCAGGGGCCGGTGGGTGTATGGAATAGATTTTAGGAACCAGGAGATGGAAAAAGACGGTTGGTCGGTCCTCTTACTTCCAATTTGGGGCACTGCGCGTGCGCCGTGCAATGTACTGTGCCACCCTATATGAGTGGTGTGTTAAGTAGTACTATTCTTATCAGTTCAATCCCTGTTACATCCCCTATCAGGGGCCGGTTTATGGAATAGATTTTAGGAACCGGGAGATGGAAAAAGATGGTTGGTCGATCCTCTTACTTCCAATTTGGGGCACTGCGCGTGCGCCGTGCATTGTACTGTGCCACCCTATATGAGTGGAGTGTTAAGTAGTACTATTCTTATCAGTTTAATCCCTGTTACATCCCCTATCAGAAGCCGGTGTATGGAATAGATTTTAGGAACCGGGAGATGGAAAATGATGGTTGGTCGGTCCTCTTACTTCCAATTCGGGGCGCGTGCGCCGTGCAATGTACTGTGCCACCCTATATGAGTGGTGTGCACACAGTACAGTCTGTGGGCCTGGAATGTCTGCTGACTGTGAGGTACAGGGTCAAAGTTTGCTCAATGATGACGTATAGGGGGCGGACCGAACATCGCATATGTTCGCCCGCAGCAGCAAATGCGATCAAGCAAAGTTCGCCCGGGAACTGTTAGGCCGGCGAATAGTTCGGGACATCTCTACACTGCAGTAGAGGGAATAAGTGAGAGTCCGTTAGACCAAATTTGGTAAGTATCATCTTAGGAGAACTAGTTTTGCCAGTGTCCAGGTCGCAAAGATCTGAGAAGCGGAGAAGGCCGTTCCGTTCCCAGAGTTTCTAGGCTGGGGAATCCAAGCCTGGGGGAAAGTTCGGATTTCCCTGGATCGGTAGAATCTTGGAGAGTGAGACCGGAAGCCATAGAAGTTTTCTAGTCTCTCTCCAGGCAATGACCATATCTCTTAACAGGATGGTCTGTCTCAGGTGGGGAGGCATATCTTTCCATTTAGTGTGAAGCAGAGCAGCCAATGACAGGGGGTGTAAGAATTGGGATTCCAGGGCAAAGTCTGAGGATTTTGAGGATCCGGAGATCCAGTCCACAGTTATCCGTAGCAGACAAGAAAGATTATACACCCTCACATCTGGGAGATGTATCCCACCTTCGCTCCTGGGAAGAAAGAGCTTCTTTAAAGATATACGGGGCCGTCTTCCTCTCCATATGAGTTTGGAGATGGCCTTATGTAGCCTTAAGTAAAATGGGAATTGTTTGCATAGGACAAAGGAGGCGGGCAAAGCCGACCATTTTAAATAAATGACATCTTTCCAGCAGCGAGAGCGGCAGATCCATCCAACCGTCTAGTTCTTTCGTGATCCTAGCAAAGAGGGGAGGGTAGTTTAAGGAGTAAATTGAGGAGGGGGTCCTACCAATTTTGATACCTAAATATGTTATATGTGACTTGGCCAGAACAAAAGGAGACTGTTGGGCCCATGGTGGAGTGGAACCCTGGCCCAGTGGAAGTATTTCACTTTTGGAGTAATTAATCCGTAGCCCTGAACATAACCGAAACCGATCAAAGACAGATATTACAGTGGGCATATCGGCCGTGGGGTTTTGAGTGAAGATCAGGATGTCATCGGCAAAGAGGGAGGTCCACAGTTCCTTATCACCAATAGAAATCCCGTGGAGGGGGGCCATCTCTAGGAGATATCTGGAGAGGGGTTCAAGTACCAGATTGAAGAGCAGCTGCAACAGGGGACATCCCTGCCTTGTGCCCTTAAAAATACAGAATTCATCAGTGAGGGACCCAGCCACCCAGAGCCTGGCCGCTGGAGAAGTGACCATGGCCCCTATGATGTGTTTGAAGGGACCATCAAAATCCATTTCCCAAAGGACCATGGAGAGCCATTCGAAGTTCACATTATCAAATGCCTGTGATATGATGGCCAGGTACCCCCCCCCCCGATTGCATTGTGGCAAGATTCAGCTCCACAAGCACTTTTCGGATGTTAGAGGCCGCCGATCTGCCCTTCGTGAAACCTGACTGTGAGGGATGTAGTAGGGTAGGCATAATACTGGCCAGTCTAGTGGCCAGGATCTTGGAAAGGATCTTGACATCTATGGTGAGAAGGGATATGGGTCTATATGAACCTGGTTCGAGGGGATCTTTGCCTTTTTTGGTGAGAAGTTTAATAATAGCCTGGTTTCCAGTAGGGAGGTAGGGGCCACCCGACCAAATTGCTGAGTACACTTCAAGTAATGTTGGAGCAAGAACTGTGGAGAGGGTTTCGTAGAACTCCCCGGATAGTCCATCCGGACCCGGGGCCTTATTTGGGGCCAAAGTTTTGATCGTGTCAGTGATTTCAGACAGTGATATGGGGGTATTCAGTTGAGCCAGTTGGCCAGGGGAGATTTTGGGTAGGGTAACTCTCGCTAGAAAAGATGTGGCTACCTTCGTGTCAATGGGGTCGGAGGAGTAGAGGGAGGAGTAAAACTTGAGGATAACGGACTTTTTCTGACCAAGCGTCAAATTCCTTTTTTGCCGTTGCCCATTCAGACCTAGTGATCAGGGAATTGTGAGATATTAGCCTATGTTGGGCGCTACAAAGCTTCTCACTGTCTTGTTTATAGCTACGGGAGAATGATTTCTTGAAGGCCATGGTGTAGGCTATAATACGGCCACGAAGATATGCCTTGCCAGCTTCCCAGAAGAGAGAGGGGGTTGAGGTATGGGAGATGTTGTTTGTGGAATATTCTTCCCAGGCTCTGGTTATAAAGGCTTGGAAATCCGCATTGTCGCGTAGAAAAGATGGGAAACGCCAAAGAGGAGTAGTAGCTTGTAAGTCAGGGGGATCGAGGGACAGAGATAGGGGGGCAAGGTCCGATATAGCTATGTCATGTAGCTCTGAGTCCTCCAGTCTGGGAATAAGCTTATCTGAGCATAGAAAATAGTCTATATGAGTAAAAACATTGTGCGGGTGGGAATAAAAGGAATATTCCCTATGAGCAGGATGGTATAGGCGTCAAACATTTGTCAACCGCAGATTGTCAGCAAAAGAAGCTAACAGTGTCGGTTCTGAAGTCCCAGAACGAGCAGTAGAAGGAGTGCCACGTGATCTGTCCAGAAGGGGATCTAGAGTGGAGTTAAAGCCTATCAGGTGTGGGGAGTGGGGAAGTCGAAGGAGGCAAGTCGTCTGGTCGCGGTAGAATGAGGGGTCAGGGGTGCTGGGGGCATATACATTGGTCAAAACCAGTTCCCTACCATTGAGTTTGACATGTAGCGACCCTTGTCGTCAGTGGTCGAGGAAAGCAGCTCAAAGGTGATATTTTTGTGGATAAGAAGGAGAACCCGTTTTAAGTCTCTTAAGGTGGCGCAGGACTTTCATACGCTTAATGGGGGATCTCAGGCCCCTAACGTTCCAAGAGACTACTCGCATGGGGGTGGGTTCATAAATAGGGGATATAGGCGCTGCAGTGGTGACCCATATGAGAAATGGTTGCCTAGCAGCTGTGGCAGCTGGAGTTGGAGCTGGGGTGAAACCGTGTGTGTAGGTGGGTGGGGGGAGCCAGATGGGATGATAATCTGGTGCGCAACCCTAGGGGAGCAAGGGAGGGTTGGGATAGGGTGGAGGACAACAAAATTATAATAAACACAACGGAACATACCGTAATCTTCTAGAGACTTCACTTTTTTCCACATGCTGTCAACGTGTGGGGGGAGGCCCTATCTTAGGCACGGACCAAGCAGGTGAGGAAAGGGAACAAGGAGTAACAACCTCGTTGGTTCGACAGAACTTGGCGGAGGAGCAATGGGAGGCCCAGGCGAGAAAGCCCCTAGTGGCACAAAGACAGCATGAGGGAAAAGGCAGTCAAAAAGAACCAGAGCATATATATAGCCTGCAGTAATGCGGAACAACAACAGTAAGGGCACCCAAAGCCATGACCACATGATAGAACAGATGGGCTCAAGCCGTAAAAATTAACTAACGTCAAGTAATCGGAGGGGATGAGTTACCCTGCATATGAGGATTAGCATATGGATAGTAGAAGAGGTCAACAATGTGGGTCAGGCTGGTTAGAACTGACCACTTCTGAATACTTGAGACGTATGGGCGAGTCCTTGCGTGGGATCCTTTGGATCAATGGTCGGGGTACCGGAGATGTTTGTCCATCAGCTGATAGGGAGCACAAGAAAGATTCCACATCCGCCGGATCCTGAAACAAAAGTTGTTCACCGCTGGGAGATTTGAGTCGAAGGGTAGCCGGATAAGCCAGTGTGAATTTGATCTGTGCATGATGCAGTTTCGAGCACACGGTCTGGAAAGCGTTCCTCCATTTAGCTTCCTCGACCGAATAGAAAAATCAGGATTTTGGTGTCATCGATCTGGAAGGACTTGGTTTGCCTGAACTTCTGGAGTATGGCTGCTTCATCGGCATAGCTTAAGTATCTGGCAATGATCGGGCGTGGCGAAGTACGGTCTGAGGAATATATACCCATTCGGTGTGCCCTCTCTACTACACACACACCTTGCAGGCCCAGAGCCTCTGGGATTTTCTTAGCACAGAGATCAGGGATGGCAGAGGGGACCATAGATTCTGGGACCCCAATAAAAGGCAGATTGTTCCTCCTCACCCTGTTCTCCAAGTCTTCTAACTTTTGTAAAAGAAATTGGTTAGTCTTCTCTTGAGCCTGTTCAAAGGAATGGGATTGGTAGAGCTCATCCTCTATATTAGAGATGCGGCTTTCAGCATCATTGAGTCTATGTGTAATTTCCCCCAGCTGGCGTTTAATGTCTTGCATGCCCGCTGCGACTGCTCCTTCCACAGAGTCTGTTATGGTGGGGGCGAGTAGTGTAACCACCGCTTGTGCAATGAGGTTCACTTGTGGGTCGCCATGTACAGGCAGAGTGGCAGCTGTGGAGGATATCTCCATTAGTGGAGAATCTGCAGGGCCGGAAGTGCGGGCCGAAACCGCGGTCTCGATTTGTGGAGTGCCCGGCGGAGCGCGCGGGCCAGTTTTCTCCAGGAACCGTTCCATGTAGCATGGCCCGATGCGGTCTGCAGGTGCCTGGATTTCAGAGGCAGGTATATAGGGGTGCCACGGAAGAGAGTGAGGCGTTACGCTGGTGTTATAAGCCGATTTAGAGTCCCGCCGAGGGAGCCGAGGAGGGGAGCGGTCACAGCATACAGCGCCGGAACCGGAAGTATCTCCCAGTCTTACTTAGCCACCTTAAATCACTCAGCCCCATGGAAATGGAATCTCTCCATCATGAAATGTTGTCTCTGCAGTTGAGAAGCTCTGTCTCCTGACAGGAACACAGCTGTTTTAAAACGGAAGCACACCACCCCTCTGTTTGGGGCCCTGAGCTATCCCCAAGCCTCGCGTATAACTAAGTGTGCACACTTACATAGCCTGCAGTTCTCCAAAAAGACCTGGACAAAGGGTTGAAGGTTTTGTCTCTTCCAAGAGACATTGAAGCCTTTAAAACCTAGAGAAAACCAACTACGCAGTTTTCTATACTCATAATAAAATCTCAGTAGCCATGCACTTTTCATACATACGAATTCCAGTGTCATTCCTACATCCATTTTTACAGTGGCAGGGTCTTGCACTGTCACACAAGCTAAATCCAAATTTCAGTGTTATTTCAATAGTTCAGTTTTCCAAAATACTTCTGGTAGCCATATGACTTCCAAAGGACCAATCAAAGAAGCTGAAAATATGTTCTATCCCCTCTGATTTAAAAGGTAGCCTCCTCCCACAGTTCTTCACTGTGACTGGTTGGGAGAAGGCAATCGAGAAATAAATTATTTTTCTCCTGCCAGGCCGAAACTCTGAGTAATGTTTTTTCTGGAAAAAGAGACTTGCACTATTTCTTACACCTACCCTGCTTGTGACCATATTCCTACTGGTGCTGTCTGAGGACTGCAAAGCTGCCCTCCCCACCCACCATGGGAATACATTACAGGGAGTGCAGAATTATTAGGCAAATGAGTATTTTTGAGGATTCATTTTATTATTGAACAACAACCATGTTCTCAATGAACTCAAAAAACTAATTAATATCAAAGCTGACTATTTTTGGAAGTAGTTTTTAGTTTGTTTTTAGTTTTAGCTATTTTAGGGGGATATCTGTGTGTGCAGGTGACTATTACTGTGCATAATTATTAGGCAACTTAACAAAAATCAAATATACAGTATACCCATTTCAATTATTTATTTTTACCAGTGAAACCATTATAACATCTCAACATTCACAAATATACATTTCTGACATTCAAAAACAAAACAAAAACAAATCAGTGACCAATATAGCCACCTTTCTTTGCAAGGACACTCAAAAGCCTGCCATCCATGGATTCTGTCAGTGTTTTGATCTGTTCACCATCAACATTGCGTGCAGCAGCAACCACAGCCTCCCAGACACTGTTCAGAGAGGTGTACTGTTTTCCCTCCTTGTAAATCTCACATTTGATGATGGACCACAGGTTCTCAATGGGGTTCAGATCAGGTGAACAAGGAGGCCATGTCATTAGCCTTACTTCTTTTATACCCTTTCTTGCCAGCCACGCTGTGGAGTACTTGGACGCGTGTGATGGCAGTAGGAATGGGAGTTGAGCTTGAGTCCATCCTCAACTCGAAAAGGCCCCACAAGCTCATCTTTGATGATACCAGCCCAAACCAGTACTCCACCTCCACCTTGCTGGCGTCTGAGTCGGACTGGAGCTCTCTGCCCTTTACCAATCCAGCCACGGGCCCATCCATGTGGCCCATCAAGCCTCACTCTCATTTCATCAGTCCATAAAACCTTTGAGAAATCAGTCTTGAGATATTTCTTGGCCCAGTCTTGACGTTTCAGCTTGTGTGTCTTGTTCAGTGGTGGTCGTCTTACAGCCTTTCTTACCTTGGCCATTTCTCTGAGTATTGCACACCTTGTGCTTTTGGGCACTCCAGTGATGTTGCAGCTCTGAAATATGGCCAAACTGGTGGCAAGTGGCATCTTGGCAGCTGCACGCTTGACTTTTCTCAGTTCATGGGCTGTTATTTTGCGCCTTGGTTTTTCCACACGCTTCTTGCGACCCTGTTGACTATTTTGAATGAAATGCTTGATTGTTCGATGATCACGCTTCAGAAGCTTTGCAATTTTAAGAGTGCTGGATCCCTCTGCAAGATATCTCACTATTTTTGACTTTTCTGAGCCTGTCAAGTCCTTCTTTTGACCCATTTTGCCCAAGGAAAGGAAGTTGCCTAATAATTATGCACACATGATATAGGGTGTTGATGTCATTAGACCACACCCCTTCTCATTACAGAGATGCACCTCACCTAATAGGCTTAATTGGTTGTAGGCTTTCGAGTCTATACAGCTTGGAGTAAGACAACATGCATAAAGAGGATGATGTGGTCAAAATACTAATTTGCCTAATAATTCTGCACTCCCTGTAGTTTCCAAAAAAAGATTAACATTCAAAGTGGAATTTCACTCTCCCAATCAACATTGATTATTTCTAATCCTCATGCTGCTAGCGTTAGTAAATACATAGGAAAGTACAGTATATCATATCTACTTGTTTTAAACTTTTGTTTTTACTTTTGTTCAGTTACTTCCTGGTTCCTGGCATAGGCAAATTTTTTATACATCCCAGGAGTCTTCAGGAAGGTCAAAAGCTTTTTAAGTAACTCAGGAGTCTTCAGAAGGGGGAGGAGTGGAGGAGGGGTTTTCTCAGCTAAGCTCACTCTCCTACAGGAACTAAGGGCACATGGTTTCCAGGAAGTAATTGCTACATGAATCACTTGCCCTTATTCAAGATGGCCACAGCCAGACATGCTAAAGGGTTGTTTTTTAAAGTGATTTCTCAACAAAATAAAGCATGGAGATATGGATGGATGGTGAAGTTTGCTTTAAATAATAAAAATGAATGAAATCGTGTTTTTAATTTGTGGTGCTCAGATGCAGTGAAGATCCACTTTAAGTTCTTTCTGGGCTGCTAGGAACTGGTTTCTGATTGCATCTCAGTTGTTCCAGTGTTTCACCCTATCATCTCATTGTGCAATGCAGGCAGTATACTCCCAAAATATTCTGCAAAATTTTTCATCATTTGCGGCTCTGTAAATGACACTTTTTGGAACCTTATTCAAATTTTCTTTGACTTTATTTTGCACTTCTGTTTGGAAATTCTGCTTGCAAGTTTTAAAAAGTTACAGTCATAACTAATTGAACATTTGTGAAGTTTGTTCAAGCCAAGTCACTAAGCAGAAGGAGATGTGCCTATATTTCATTAGCTTTAGGGCTCTTTCACACAGGCGGACCGTTCAGATCCCCCATGCATCTTTATGGGGCATCGCATGTCAGCGGAGACATGTCCGCTGACATCCGATCCGATCCGTCAAATCTGGACGGATGGAAACCCTATTTTCCATCCGTCCAGCGGATTGGATGGGATTGGATGAGAACGGACCGATGGTCCATTCACATCCGATTTCCCCCATAGAGATACATAGGGAACTGATAGCTGTGTCTCCGCACACAGCGCGGAGACCCAGCTGTCATCCTCCTGCTCAGCGGGAGATTGGCGGATCGATCCCCCGCTTTAGAAAAACGGACTCCGTCCGACGGACGGAGTGTGTGAAAGGGGCCTTAAAGTTCAAATTTTGTTGGGAAGCTGCATTTTGGAAAGGCTTTCTGTAATCAGAAAGGTATTATCTAACACCTATCTAGCAGTGGCTTTAGCACTGAAGCTTTTGTTAATTGAGTTCAGTGTGTTTTAAATGAGACATTTTAAATCAAAGGGAAATATCATGCTAATAAAAAGTTAAAAATCCCACATGTAGCTTTGCTTTTATTTCCTTTCATTGCAAAATTGAGTTATAGTTAATCTGTTTCCAAATATTGCACTTTTCAAAAAGGCAAAGAGTAATATACAAAGTGCAGTAACCAAAGTAGCAGGTTTGAGTTCAATTAATTGAATGTCTTTGTTGGTTAATTACTATATGTGATTATAGCTCTTTATATCAATTCATTAGAGGGTATGTAAACCTAATTGTGAAAGCTTGGGATTACATTCCTCTGTTCCTCACAGTCAACATACTCCTTCCTATTATTTATTGAAGCCACAATAAACACCTGGTGATCCTGCCAGTCCTGCTGAGAATAAAGGGCTTTCTGTTGGTTTACAGCCAGGCAAATCATGAAAGCAGATTTGTGTAAGTGAGGTCAGTTTGCATAATTTCTTCTTCTAACTTGATCTTCAGAATTCAGTACTGACACAATGCATGGCTATAAACCTGTAGTTAGCCCCATAAGCCATTCCCTATCTATATTGTGAATCCCTTCTATCTAACCATGCGCCCAGCCCTGCAGAGAAGAGATAGGCACACAGTCATGGCAGTCACATGACTGCTAGATAAATATAGTTTTTCAGTAAAATTTGGAATAATTTCTTTTACAGTTTAAAGTCATATTTCAGATAGAGACAATCTGATATGACAGCCTGCTTGGTAATAGTAGAAATAACATATGTTCCAGTGGATTGCTCTACTGTGAGGTACAATATAACACAATCATTGCAAATAACTTGAAAATTACATAATGGTGTACATTTATTTTGTATTTTCCAGCATTATACAATTAAAGCGGAAGTTTAGGTAAGGTCTATTTTGCATAGTTGCATTGGTCCAGCTTGGACCAATGTAAGTATGCATGTGCCATACCTTGCAGATCCCTGTGCAAACTGGAAATCATTGTAGTATGCACCACTACTAGAGTGATCCCCACTAGCTTCGGGGTTCCATGCTGAGTGGCTGCATAATGATCACAGGCAGTCACTCGCTTGGCATAGGAGCCATTTACAGTTTGTGTTTGCTCAATGAATGCAAAGTGTTCTGTGTTTGGACAGAAGTGTGTGTGTGTGTGTGTGTGTGTGTGTGTGTGTGTGTAAAGAGGGGGGCATCACAATCTTCCCCGAAAAACAGGAAGTACTACTCTGGCTGCCCATATCTGAGCACAAATCTCACCAAGAACAAAAATAATGAATAGATCTGTCCTTCTACCAATTTATTGCTGCACTGCCCACACTTAAGGTCGATGACAAATGCTAAATGGATTATATTTATTTTTCTAATGCACAGTGTTTTTTTTTTTTTTATATATTATAATAAATTACTTATTTTCACCCTTTTTGCCTCGGAGATGGGGAAAGAGCATTGTCACCCTATGGCAGGATTACTAGCTGTTACTGTAACAAAAGCTGTCAATTTAAAAATGTTGAAAATTACTTTTGAAATGTCTTTAGAAAATAGGTAGTACTACGCCTGAAGAAGCCTGTGGAGTGTTTGGGTGCTGTTACTGGGCCCAGAAATGACCTGCCCTGTACCTGGCAGTTCATAGAGCAGATATCTGGTCACAGCTTTGCAAAGCCTTCCCTTTAGAATCAATAAAGTATTCTGAATCTGAAAGCCAATCAAGGTCCTTTCCTGCTCTTGCTTACCAGGGGCAGGCTAAGGCCCCATAGATGGAGCAAAGTTCTTTCCTGCAACCACGGGTTGCAGGAAAGAAATTAGCTTGATTCCCCCATCAACACAGTGTTGACGCGGGAATCCCTCCTGCCAGGCCATTGTCTTCTCCTGGTGGGGGAAGCCATCCCTGCTGGAAAAAGACAGTGATTATCCCTAGGGGCTACAGCAGCCGCTTGCGATAATCGCAAGAGAATCCAAAAGGCTGGTTGTACCCAAGTTGATTGATCAATCAACTTGGTACATTCAGCCTGCCCATTAATGGTTTAAATCTTGTCCGGTTTCTGTGGAACCAGTCGAGATTTGAACTGTGTGTGGCCATCCTTAGTTCAGGCTGTAATGACAGCCAATTGAAATCCTTGAAATCCTCAGTGACTTTCCTCTCCCTTGGTTCTGTCAGTGGCAGGGAAGGGGGCAAAAAGCTGCGGAAGGAGGAAACACTCTGCCATGCAGCATAAAAGATAAGATAGACAAGATATATAGATAAGATAGATAGATAGATAGATAGATAGATAGATAGATAGATAGATAGATAGATAGATAGATAGATAGATAGATAGATAGATAGATAGATAGATAGATAGATAGATAGATAGATAGATAGATAGATAGATAGATAGATAGATAGATAGATAGATAGATAGATAGATAGATAGATAGATAGATAGATAGATAGATAGATAGATAGATAGATAGATACCTTTTTGGTCCCAGGATGTAAATGGACCTCTTAACTGCAAAGGGCCCTTATGTAACTACACAGTCTTTAGGAATAGTAGCCTCACATCTGTTCTGACAGAAGCACTCATTGTCTCTTCTGCAAAACCCAAACTAAGGTTTTCATTTGCCGATATCAGGCTTTGTGGTAAAATGTTAGACAAATAGCAAGAACTTCCAACCACTGTCTGGGCTCTCTATTGCTCCCTTTTGGCTAATAATGCCCCTTACTACTGATAATAGCTCTGACTATGGAAAGGGCAAGGGAGCATATCTCAGCCTAATTTGAACATACAGTTGTGTTTTTTTACTGCATTGTCTGGGCTTAGGGCCATATACACATGGGTTCGGTAGGGCAGAAGAAGTTTTATTGGTTAATAAAGGCACACGCAGGGACTGCGATAACAAAAACAAAACGAAATTATTGGTCTGGTTTTAATCGCAGGTTCACTGTAATACAGTAATCCTTGGAAGTGCCTAGAGCAGTGTCACCTCTAAATGGAGCCCTGCTGTACTGGATAAATACACCATTTAATGCTGATATTTGTGAGGTCCTATGAGACATGATACAACCACAGCCATAGGTATGGATTGAGGGGTCTGTGTGGTCCCTTAGTTAATTCATTTCTACCCTAAGAAGCTGAGGGGGAATAGGTTACTCAGTAATTGAATATGCATGAGAAGCAAAACTATTGCTTCAGGATAAAAAAAGATATGGCAGATTGCATGCTCACTCATTTTAACATGTTTACAAATGACTGTATTTTTTTTTCACTGTTTCATATTCTGTAGTGCTTCTATTGAATCGCGAAAGCTACATTTCAGACATTTTTCTTAAAAAGAATATGGTTTGATCATCTCTTTGTTTGCTAATTTCACAACATAACCAGGCATATTTAGTTAGGAAGAAGTAAAAAAAAAAAAAAACGTGATTTGAATAAAATATAAAAAAAATATATAGAAATAGAGCTGCAACTTGACTGTGAAATAGACACAAAAATCAAACCAAATTAGAATAAAGTTGTGCTATACTGAAATTACAGTAGACCAATAAATTGTGCATTAAACAAAAATAGGCTGTTTAAATGGAACCATAAAGTTATTTCACTGCTGTGATAAACACCTGTGCAAATATACAAATGAAGAAAAAGTCCAACAAAAATCTTCCACGTGATAATAGCACCCTTCACCACCAAAGTAGTAATGAAACCTCCTCCAAATCAGGAATGCCTGCTTACCAGACAAATAAGACCTCTTGGGTGAGAGGTCAATAGCACTTTTGGCTTAACCCTGCCAGGGCCTCTTAATCCTCCAAGAGGGATGAGCGATTAGGGATGCAGTCTCCCCTTAAAGGCCATGCGGCGATGGTCCACCCTCAGGTCCTCTCACATAGTAACATTCCCCGAAAATGTAATAGAAAACTCGCCGTAGTATAAAATCACTTATAACTTTATTTGTTAAATAAAGGATTGCACATACAATTGTGCGGCATTAAACTGCATAGCCAGCCGGCTGATATGCACTCACACGTCTTTCCGAGATCACAATATGTGGTGACGTCAGCACGCCGTTCAAACCAACGTGTTTCTTCACAATCTCATGTCGTCCTGAAATGTTTCGGCTCTTTGTTTTCCTGGCTTTTAGTGGCCAGGAAAGCAGCTGATCAGAACAATCTGTGTCTGGTCAGCAACATTAGAGGACAGAGGACAGATTTGGGGTCTAATAGACCCCAGATCTCTCCATAAAAAGAACTTGTCGCGGCCCATGCTGTCACAAAGGATCATTCAAAATATGGAAAGAATGGACTTTAAAGGCATAATTTAAAACAATTTCATATACAAATTGTATTTATGACAAAAATTATGGACATGGACACATTTAAAAACACATACATCGATATATATGGCTAAAATATATAATTGACCCACAAGCGGTCTATAGTCCTCACGGACTCAATTAACAAGGCAGTTAGGCCAAAGCATCCTTGAGTTGTCCCAATATATGAGGCCAACTCAGGGTGTATCGATTCCGCTTTATATTAATTCAAAACATGCTTTCCATTTTTTAAATGTTTCTGACAAATTAATTAGGGATGTGGCATAGTGTACTTATTTACTGTCCACAGTACCACCCTGTGGGGACAGTACCAGTGTATTAATTTATTTCTGTCAAAAGGGATGTTGTTCATCCCTTGTGACAGCAATAAAGTTAATGCAAAAAAAAAAATCAGACAGTGAAAAAAATAGTTTTAGATGAAATAAATAAAACAAATGATTTAAAAAATGTAAATCACTCCCGTCCCCCCATGCTTATGTGCAAATTGGAATGCATATGTAAGTCCCGCACGCCTCTAAATGGTGAGGTATCATCATGAACGTCAGAGCTAGAGAAATAATTCTAGTGATAAACCCCCTCTGTACCTCTAAACTGGTAACCTGTAAAATGTTTTAAAATGACACCTATGGAGATTTTTAGGTAACATAGTATGGCACCATTCCACGGGCATACGCGATTGTACAGCATGACATGTTAGATATCTATGTACTCAGAGTAACATCATATTTTACATATGTGTGCAGTAAATTTGATGCTTGTGTGCAGTAAATTTGAATAAAGTGTTTTTTTTTCCCAAAAAAATTATGTTTGAAAAACCGCTGCGCAAATACTGTCATAAAAAAAATTGCAAAACCCATCATTTTTTTCTATAGGGGCCTCTGCTAAAAATATATATGTATATATAATGTTTAGGGGTTCTAAGTCATTTTCTAGCAAAAATGTAAATTTTCACATGTATGCGATAATACAATTTGACTTGTTTTGCAAATTGTATATGCTAGATTCTTTTTTTTTAATTTGCGAAGTGTTTTCCCATGGAAGTGGAGTTACCCTTTAACATCCTTCTCCACCTGATGTACTTTGCCATATGCTTAGCCGTTGTGGCTAGGGAATTACAAGTACTTCTGGGTAGGGGGAGCATGTGACCCACATCTGCCAAGTGACATTGCTGGTGGTTGGTATTTGGCTACTTAGGCACTCAATGCTATCACATGGCGGTGGGGGAAAGATTCCTTTGCCCTCAGGACTTGGAGTTTATACAGGGCTTCCCCCTTTCTCTTCTGGCAAACAAATTCATTGTTGCTTGTCTCTACGTTGGAGATGTCCCCTAAAGACAAGAAGTGAGAGGGAATCTCCTTATCGGAACACAGAAAACAAAACCTTACAGTAATTTATTTAACTATTCAAACTCTAACTCAAACTATTTTTGTGTTTTAGGCTCATCCTAGGTAAAGTGTTTTGAGCATCCACCAATCTTTATTTTGCACGGGGAGGTTGTAGATATATATGACCCTTTGAGTGTGTTGTACAATTACCTGCTGGCAGAAACCATGATTTATGAAGGGGAAACAATTATCCATGGGATGAAAAATCCATCCTAGCTGATTTTACTTTATGGTATTTGTTGGCTTTAAAGAATATGTAAACCTAACGATTCATATTCCTGATATGTGCCTGTTGTACCATGTATTTGTAAGAAAGAGTATCCTGTTCTCTTTGTATTGCTTGCTTTGTATGAAATACCTGGTGTACCTGACAGTCCCTCTGCTATCCTATCAAAAACTGACCACACTAATTATAGAAGCACAGCATGGCCAGTTCTCTAGCTTTGCTGGGAATTCAGCCTGCTCTCCACCAATGACCAAACTTGTGCCGACAAGATTAGTGTTCTGCTGTTTCTCCACCCTTACCTCTACATGCAGTTGAGAACAAAGGTTATGTGATCACTTATAAAAAAAAGCAGAGAAAAAGGTATTTATAATGTTTTTTATACGTATACACAAATGAGTTAATTTTAATTTCTGATGTAAACTGTATGGGAAGTTTTACAAGGTGAGGGTTTTTATAACATTATATTACCAAAATTATTGGGAAGCCTGCCTTTACAAGCACATGAAGTTTGATGGCATCCCAGTCTTAGTCTGTAGGGTTCAATATTGAGTTGACCCACTCTTTGCAACTATAACAGCTTCAACTTTTCTGGGAAGGCTGTCCACAAGGTTTTGGAGTGTGTCTATGGGAATGTTTGACCATTTTTCCAGAAGCACATTTGTGTGTTCAGGCACTGATGTCTCCGCTGTAATTCATCCCAAAGGTGTTCTATCAGTTGAGATCAGGAGTCTGGGCAGGCCAATCATGTTCCCCCACCCCAAACTTGCTCATCCATGTCTTTATGGACCTTGCTTTGTCCACTGGTCTAAATCATATGGAGGAGGGGAGATTATGGTGTGGGGCTGTTTTTCAGGGCTTGACCCCTTAGTTCCAGTGAAGGGAACTCTTAAACATCAGTATACCAAGACATTTTGGACAATTTCATGCTTCCAACTTTGTGGGAGCAGTTTGGGATGGCCCCTTCCTTTTCCAACATGACTGCGCACGAGTGCACAACGCAAGGTCCATAAAGACATGGATGAGCGAGTTTGGGGTGGAGGAACTTGACTGATCTCAACCTGATAGAACACCTTTGGGATTAATTTGAGCGCAGACAGGGAGCCAGGCCTTCTTGTCCAACATCAGTGCCTGATCTCACAAATGCGCTTCTGAAAGAATGGTCAACCATTCCCATATACACACTCCTAAACCTTGTGGAATGCCTTCCAAGAAGAGTTGAAGCTTTTAAAGCTGCAAAGAGAAGGCCAATTCAATATTTAACCCTACGGACTAAGACTGGGATGCCATTACAGTTCATGTGTGTGTAAAGGCAGGCGCCCCAATACTTTTGGTAATATAGTGTACACTTTAAATGTCTACTAAGGTCTGATGCCATCCATAAACACCACAGATATCAGATAATCTGATTCAAATGCTTATGGCTACCTTCAGGCTGATAATGCCTTTACCTCCAGTATGGTTTAAAATCACCCATAGCATAATTACTTTCTTAAACGTGCATTAGGGTGAGAGGCATGGTTGTAGCATCACCCAATCCAAGGCATTTTAATTTACCTATGAGACATGGCTTTCTACAAGCCTTTCTACCAGGCTTTTTTTGTGTACAGACATCTCAATTTGCCTGTTAGCACCTTTAAACAATTAATGGGCTTTGAAAGATAGTTCTACTTTATAGTAGCAACTATAATTGAATTCATTTTCGGATAGCTCTGAGCAGTAGTAAACTAAATTAAATAACAGATGTTGACTCAAGAGGAGGTGGAATTAGATTAATTAGCGAAGCCAAGAGTGTGGATTAAAGAACGAGAAGCAGAAAGGCATCTGTTTATGGGAAATTCATCATATCAACCAACTTTCTTCAGGATATATCTGAAAGCGTAGAATTGAGTAAACTGATCAAGGCAGGGCACTGATATAACCCTATATGCTGAAAACGCTATATGGTGTACATAAAACATTTAGGTGTTTCTATCAACTGGAAGGGAAGTAGCTTGCAAAAAGCATGTAGTGTATAATGTATATTTAGCACCCTCCAAGGTAGGTGCTAGGTAAAGTTATAGTGGGGCCTTGCCTGCTAATCAGCAGGGCCATATGGTTCAGCTAGGCTGACATGTGCTCCCAGGTATGTCTGTTGTGCTGGGGAGTCTCCCCACTGTAAACTTGGCCAATAGCACACCAGGGCTTGTATCCATCCTGGAAGGGCAGATACTGCCGCACAGCATTCTGGGAAGGGGTATAAGTCTGTGGGGCGCGCATGTCAGATGGTCTTTGGTGGAAAGCAGAGTCCCGGGAGGGAGGTGATGGCTGTCTCTCCTCCTGTCAGAAGAAACGGGTGTCTCAGACGGCTTGCCTGAGGAGATACTGGGGTGAGCTGAGCTGCAGAGAAGGATCCAGGGTGCTGAGAACCAGCGGAGCTGTGTTGGGGAAGAGTTTCAGGAAAGCATTCTGAGTCATGAGTACTGAAAACTACCCCTGGGGTCTGCCTAGGAGAGGGGACCACTCCAGAGAAGGTCAGAGGGATCCAGGAGCTAGCTAGCCAGTGTGGAAGTGAAGCAAAGGGGGTGCCAGTGTATGCCCTGACGAGTAAAGGGGGCGCCAGCGGTTGGGCCCTGAAGTGTTAAAGTGTTGAGAGTTGCAGCAGTGACTACAAGTGGCTACCTCAGTCGGGGAGGTCTGGAGGAAGCAGTGCAAAGGACTTTTGAGCTAACAGAAGTGTCAGACGTCAGTTTCCGTTCAGTGACAGCAAGTCAGTGTTCACAAGCGACAGTAAGCGTTGGTCGGCATTCAGCCGGCGCCAAGTCAGCTCTAGAAGGCATTTTTTCTCAAGTGTCCCATTTTTGTAACTAGTTTAGTCAGAGGAGTATCCCTCTCATTCCCTTCTCCCATCCCCATATAAAATAAACAAAAAAACCAAAGATCCTGGACTGTTCATTGTCTCAGTTCTCACACTTGGGCAACAAGCTTAAATGCGCTGTTGGTGTTAGCGGCAACGCTGGCAGACCCATCCCCAGCACCAATGCTGGAAATTCTGCTACATATAGAGTACAAAATATTAATTTTAACAACTTAAGGACCGCCCGCCACATTTATACTGTGGCAGGCAGCCCCTCCTCCGCAAACCGACGTAGGTATACGTCGGTCGCGCGCCTGCAGCTAGGGGGGAGCACGCGCCGGCGCGCTTACGCCCCCACTCAGCAGTGGGGATTCGGATGCATGGGGCAGGTGGCTCCAATTGCCGCCTGACACCCATGACCGTTCCCCGCTAAGAGAGAAGAACGGTCAGCAATTGTAAACACAGCTGACCGTTCTTCTCTCTGGAATGATAACAGAGCTCATGTGATCCTTCTATGTAGGATTACAGGTCTCTGTAATCATTTCACAGGCCCCGCCCCCCCTCCCCCCACAGTTAGAAAAACTCCTCTAGGCTTAAATTTAACCCCTTGATCACCCGCAATATTAACCTCTTTCCTGTCAGTGTCATTATTGCAGTAGCAGTGCATATTTTTAGCCAGGGCTTTTTTTCTCAGAGAATAGGTGCAGGAACTCCCCCCTTCTGAGTCACCTCTGGTCTCCGCCCCTACCCACCTCCGAGCACCGTCCCTTAGTACCACCCCCTACCAACCTCCCAGCCTCATTTAGAGAATACAAAGCCAAGTATCATTATGTCGTGCTAATTCATTTGTATGGAATTTGGTAGTGATAACAAATAAAGCAGTAAAATAGATCCCCTGCTGCCAGCAACAACATACACCCCCAACACCAATATATTCCCCCAGCAATAATAGACCTCCCCAGCAACTTTGGACCCCTGCAAAAAATATCACTCCAGCAACAATTGACTCCCATCAGCAAGAAAAGATCTCCCAGCAGCCAGCATCAATAGACTCTCCAGCAGCCAGGAACAATAGACCCCTCCCTCAACATTAGATCCCTTGCAACAACAATTGACCCCACCAGCAACAATAGGCCACCACACAAAACTGAATTCTCTCCAGCAACAATAGATCCCCAACAGCCAGCATCAGTAGACCTTCCATCACACTCCACCCCAGCACTCCTTGCCATTACATACATTCAGTGCTAGAGGTGCCGGAACTGCGTTCCCCCGCGTTCCTGCTGAAAAAATGCCCTGTTTTTAGCACTGATTACTGTAGTAATGTCACTGGTCCCCCCAAAAGTGTAAAAAATTTCAGTTAGGGGTCCAATCTGTCTGCCGCAATGTCGCAGTCCTGCTAAACATCGCAGATTGCCGCCATTACTAGTAAAAAAAAAAAAACAATAAAGATGACATAAATCTTTCCTGTAGTTAGTAGACGCGATAACTTTTGCACAAACCAATGAAAATATGCTTATTGTGATTTTTTTTTAACCAAAAATATGTAGCAGAAAATAAATTGGCCTAAAAATGTTAAAAAAATTAGATTTTTTTTTTTTTAGGAATGTTATAGCAGAAAGTGAAAAAAAAGTTTTTTTTTTTTTTTCAGAATTGTCGCTCTTTTTTTGTTTATAGCGCAAAAAATAAAAACCGCAGAGGTGATCAAATACCACCAAAAGAAAGCTCTATTTGTGGGAAAAAAGGGATATAAATTTTAGTTGGGTACAGTGTCGCACAATTGCACAATTGTCCATTGTGCCGAATCGCAAAAAATGGCATGGTCATTAAGGGGGCAAATCCTTCCGGTCCAGAAGTGGTTAAATACTTAATTGTAACAAGGCCATATCCATCCATCTTTTCACAGACCTACAGAGTGCCGATATTCTGTAGTCTGTTCAGCATGAAGCAAGACGTAGACTTTGCTTAACTAGGGGGCAGGTTAAAGGGGCAGGCTGTGATTGGGAGGGGTTGTGTGCCAGAGGCAAGCTGTGATTGAATGGAGGGCATGGTGGCTAAACAAACTACCCAATACAGGAATGCTGTGTGTCTGCACAGTGTCCTGTATCTCTATATGACCAGCCAAAGAATGAAAACTGACCACACTAACGCAGATCAGCGTTTGAGCTTTATGTGGTCAGTTTAGAACAAGGAAGCAAGGTGACTGACAGGATCAACCAGGTACTTCAGATAAAAGAGGTACATGAAAATGTTAAAGACTATGATTTATAAAATGCACATATGTGAATACACATAGAAAAAAATATATGCATTTAGGGTAACATACACATTAACTCTTTCTTAAGACCTTTGTATTAATAAAAATATGGCTGCTTTTCAAATAAGATTACAGCATCAAAGGCATTTAGGGATGCTGTTGGGATTCCAAAAGGCCCTAGCACACCCTTGAGCCAACTGAGTAGAGAAATCCCATATTTCGCTCAGTGTGCCATGGTGAATAGGGGATGTGACAAGACATGCTTTCTGTACACAGACTATAGACAAGTAGTCTCCAAACTGCAGCCCGGGGGCCAGATGTGGCCCTTTGCTTGCCTTTGGCCCTTGGGGCACTATTTCACCAACTGACACTAATGATAGACACCATTCCCCCTAGTGACACATCAATGTTGCACCGTTCTTCCAATAATACCAACAGTAGGGGACTATTTTTCCCAATAAAATGTTACTAAACCCACAACAGTAAAATCAGTCAGTATATGTAGTAAAGCATGCTTGTTATACTCACTGTGGAACCTAAGGGGTTAATCCTCTGCATTGTGTAAAAAGGCTGTTTGATCCTCCCTTCTCTGATCTTCCCTTTTTCCACTGTCCCCAATCCATCTCCTGATCAGACAGAGACTTTAGAGTCACTCTCAGAGATGTATAGTAACTAAGTAGAACTACTTCACTACTGTACTTAAGTACCGAAAGGCGGTATCTGTACTTTCCTGGAGTAGAATTTTTTTCTCCTACTTCCACTTTTACTTCACTACATTTTTTAGATGATTTCAATACTTCTACTCCATTATTTTTTTTTTTGTGTTGCATAGTTACTCGTTACAATTATAAAAATTACCACTGCCAGAACAGTAGATGGCAGGTTTCATGAAGTTCAAAAAAATGTGTATAATGTCATGTGTAAATCAGCGCATACGAAAATAAATGCTACTGTATGTATAAATAAAATGGTCTATATATCTGCTGTTAAGGGGAAAGAGAACCTCCCCCAACCAAGGAGAGTCACAAGTGTACATAGACCTTTTTTCTGGTAAGAGGCTGATTTTGCTTTTTTCACTGGAAGTTGAGAGCACAGGTTTTGCAGTTTTGTTTCACTGGAAGAGTCTATTTTGATATTATTTTGCACTTACGTTCATCTGCCGGGTAAGGGGGAAATCCACAAGGTGGTAGGAGTCTGCACCTATTATTTGGGATAGCACCTGTTTTATTCCTGCACCTTTGAAAATATATTCATCTTGTTTTGTCACATATATATGGTATTATGGTATTATATATATGGACTTTTTATTGACTTTGATTTCATACACTCTTCCTTTATTTCATTATTGGGATATATTGTTGTAGATCACATTGGTTTATATATGATTTCCCCCCCGCACCAATAAGCTGTGGGGGAAAAAAAACATGCAGGGAAGAGAAGGAGGGATGCTTTAAAGGGGAAAGGGAGGGACATACTTTATCTGTTTTTGTTTACAAAAAGTTACAGCCAAAGGAATTGTGATTGTCCTTTAGGTTAATCATTTGAAATAATAAAAAACAATATGATGTTCAAACTTTTGACTTCTTTCTTTAATTACTACATAACACGGTACTTGTACTTTTACTTTCAGTACTTGATTAGCATTTTTTTTTTAAAACTACTGGTACTTTTACTTTCAGTACTTGAGTAGCAACATTTTTTAAAAAACTACTTGCAATACTTAAGTACAAAAAATGTTGAATACTTTAGTACTTCCACTGAAGTCACTTTTTGATCGAGCACTTCCACTTCTACTCAAGTCACTTTTTGATCGAGCACTTGTACTTTTACTCAAGTATGGGTTTTGAGTACTTTATACAAGTGTGGTCACTCTGCATGAGATCACTTTGGTGTATATTGCTAGAGAGTTTTTTTTTGTTTTTTTCTTGGGAGAGTGCATGTGAACAGCCTGGGGCAAATCAGCACTCTCCAGACAGAGGGTCAGGGGTCCTGCAGCCTCATAGGACAGTCAGAGTAGAATGAAAACTCCTCCTACAAGCTTTAGACAGTGCTCGGCCAGACACTGATAGAAGTCATAAGACTTAGATACTGCTGATGAGAAAAGGTATTTAGCAATTCAAACTGTATTTACTTAAATGATTGCATTTTTATGTTCTGTTTATTATGTGAGACCAAATATAGTTAATGCAGGGTCCTGGGTTTAGTAACACTTTAAAACCAATGTTGGGGCATTTTCTACTCCCACGGGCCACAGTCTGCCCCCTCTAAAGCCTTAAAGCCATTGAACTTGTCCTTTGCTTAGAAAGTTTGGAGACCCCTGCTATAAACATACGGTAAATGTCTTAGACATTGTCTAAGCACATCTTAAGTAAAAAAATAGAATTAAAATACTTTTAATCTAACTAAAAGCTGCCCGGAGTTACCTACAGCTGGTGAGGCAATGAACACTTTAGTAAGGATTATTAATGTACAGGACAGATTATAGAGTACAGAGGTCAGAATTGTGTGATATATAGCACAACTTGTAGAGGGTCAAGTGTATACATTAAACAGTATAGTATGTCATACTCACTGTTCCTGGGATCTAGCACCAAGTCTTCCCTCCAGTGTACAGCCCCTGGTGCATTTAGATATCTCCTGGAGTGCCAGTGCTTCAGCCAATCAAAAAGATGCTGTGACACTCCTCCACTGGATGGGTAAAATGCACACTCACCCCAAAGATGTGCTGCCAGGTGATAAGCAGCAAAAGAGCATTTATCACCAAACTGGGCATCAATTTTGCCTCTAACACATCCTCACGGGTATGGCCAACTTCTCCCTTTTATCCTCAGTTAGGGGCTGTCATCCACTCTTGTACTTATGAAGAACCACCACACACCAGGGAAAAAATACAAATTATAGTGTAGCATTATTTAAAACCAGAATCTCCACAAGTAACAGGGTAATGATTAAAATGTATAAATAAAGCCCTCTGACATGCTAAAAAAACTGGGCAATGTGAGAATGTGATGTGGCAGTGTGACATCACGCACATGGCTCCGACCAACACGTTTCACGCAAAGGTGCGTCCTCAGGGGCCTCTAGTGACTAACAGTATGGCCATTAATATGTAGCCTACAACCAGAACTTCAATATACATCACTTCTGGACGGGCGCCATCTTTAAGGAGCCCAAAATCCACCAAACGGTGACCATTTTTTGATGGATGTTATACTGAATAGGGATGATCGAACGGTTCGGGTCGACCATCGGTTCGACCCGAACATTGACTGTTCGAGGTTCGGCCGAATTTAGAACTTTTTGCTGAAAAAGTTTGGAATTCGGCAACCAGAACCAACCAAAATGCAATGGTACAGGAAATGGGCTTTAAAAGCCCATGATTGGAACAGAACCATTAGTAAAAGCCAATTGAGGGGGCAGTAGAATGCTAGGAATGTGATTAGAGTGACTAGGGGGTCCAGAGGCCAATCATTAGTGAATACGCCCCCCAGTATATAAGATAGCCCCGCCAAATTCCTAGCATTTTAATACAGGGATGTGGAAGAGAGTGGAAGCAGTTCTGTTACTTCTGCTACAAAAGTGTCATTTAGCAATTATTAGTGTAAGGAAAGGGATATCTAGTGTAGTTAGGGTGCTATTTTCCACTTTAGTTAGCTTCAAAAATCTAGTTTCTGTAGGGAAAGTGTTAAGTGCCAGGGTGACCATAGTGTAGTGTAGGGTGAACTGACTGCTATGGCAGGGTGACCATACCCTTCCATTTCAGGGTAACCGCTATAGAGAAAAGATTGTTTCTCTTATGTGACTTACAGAGCAGCGATATGGCTTCTCGCCGGTCAGCCTGCTTTTTGCTGCAGGCGTTTATAGGGCTTTTTTGAGGACATGTTTGGAGTCAGGCATGACATCTGAACTTGTGTATAGGGGTATATATACACACACATGTATGTATATATACACCTACACATATATAGGTGTGAAAAGAGCAGAACACTATGCTTGCACTAATGAAATAATTAACAGGCATATGGCTCTGCTCCTATCACACCTATATGTGTGTATGTGTATAATACATATAAGTGTGTGTGTATATATATATATATATATATATATATATATACCCCTATACACAAGTTCAGATGTTTTGCCTGCCTCCAAAGACCCCAAAAAAATGCACAAAAAAAACGCCTGCGCCAAAAAAAACGCCCAGATGTGTTATTGCAGGCGTTTTTTTTGGGCATTTTTTGTGGGTCTTTGGAGGCAGGCAAAACATCTGAACTTCTGTATAGGGGTATATATACACACACACTTATATGTATATATACACATACACATATATAGGTGTGAAAGGAGAGAAGCCATATGGGTGTTAATTATTTCATTAGCGCAAGCATAGTGTTCTGCTACTTTCACACCTATATATGTGTATGTGTATATATACTGTGGGGGGTTAGCTCGGTGGCGGGTATGGATGACCCCTTGGGGGGTTAGTTACACAGGGAGATAGCCGAGAAGTGGTTGCAAACCGTGTAACATTTTATTCTTGCAATTTTCTTCACACAAGTGCAAGCCTCAAAAACATCAAAATAAAAATAAAACACAAAATAAATCCTTGCCACTGTGGGTGGCTACCTTCTCACACACAGGAACCTATCTAATGAAGTCTGTCTCCAACCTACTGTTGGGCAAACTTTGCTGATCCTACAGCATACACTCAATAGTCCATGTTTTTTCTTCACACAACAAATGTCCATTGAACATGTCCCTTTTCCTCTTCACATTGAACCTGTCCTTTTGCTTGTCTCTTCACATAGTAAACAGTTCATTTATTTCTTCCACATAGAAATAGTTCATTTTCTCACCTTGAGAAGTCTTCACACTTAGTTAATTTCCCCTTCACACAGGAAATATCCATTGGTTTCTTTTCACATAGAAACGATCCTTGAGTAGTCTACACACTTGTTACCCTCCTCAGCGCACATCGCTCCAGGAGGTCTTCCCCATGCCCACACAGCTTCAGGGGGCACACCTTCTCCCATGCCCACACAGCGTTGGGAATGCACACATGACTGTCCTCCTCTCCCCAGCTTCACACAGAGTCAGGAGGCAGCAATCAATAGGACTTCCTTTGGACATATTATAGAGGCCTTAACTTCCTCATTCCGAACAGCTGAAGGCCTTTCAACTTCCTTAGACAGTTCTGGCTACCTTTGCAGTCGACACCCTATAGTAATTGGTGAATTTTCTAAACCAGGTGGAAATTTATCTCCTGTCTGTGACTACATTCACAGATTTACCTGACTTCCTGTCACAATACATATAAGTGTGTGTGTATATATACCCCTACACAGAAGTTCTGATGTTATGCCTGCCTCCAATAACCCCCAAAAAATGCCCAAAAAAAACGCTTGCTACAAAACCGGCAAGGTGTGAAAATAGCGGAGCCATATCCCTGTTCTATAAGTGACCTAATAGAAACAATCTTCTAGCTCTCTATCAAAAATGACAATTTTTAAGAACTTTTTTTTGTGTGATTAATAGTCTCTGGGGCATGATCCAGAACCCTAGGCACTTTTTAGGGGCATTTATTGGGTTTTAGGGCTTCAAAATGCGGTTTTTTGATTACCAAAGTTCGGGTCCCATTGATTTAAATGGGGTTCTGAAATCCGGACCGAACTTTCTGGAAGTTCTGGTGTTCTGGTTGAACCGAACTTTTGAAAAGTTCGATCATCCCTAATACTGAAAAGATATATATGCATATTAACCACTTTCATACAGGGCAGTTACACCCCCTTCCTGCCCAGACCAATTTTCAGCTTTCATCGCTTTGAATGATAATTACTCAGTCCTACAACGCTGTACCCAATAAAACATTTTTTATATTTTTTTTCCACACAAATAGAGCTTTCTTTTGGTAGTATTTTATCACCACTGGGTTTTTTATTTTTTGCGATATAAGTGGAAAAAGTATATGTTTTTCCACCTTTCCCTCCCCATTTAAAGGAAAAAATGGGGAGGGAAAGGGGGCAATAGAAGGAGGGAAGGAGAGGGAGATGGGACTTTAAATGAGACTCGTGCAATAGAGTCTCCATCCCTAATAGGATGAACATAAGGAACACATAGTGTTCAAACAAAATAAAAATGTGGGACTTTATATGAGGTGTGGCCAGTATACACATAATGATATAATGGTAGTACATATACATCTGCTGGTAAGCATAAAGAAGCATATGATTAACATCACGTGTTTATTAACATGTTCTATAGCAGTTTATATAGGTACAATAGGTACACAACCAATCAAAGGGGACATGCACAGTATACAAATAGATAACATGAAAATAACCATAATAAATAATAAAAACAATAACAGAATAGACCAACAGACATAGAATGTAGGTAAAGAATGATAATTGGATGCATGCTGGAATTGGCAATAAATTTAAATGGCCCCCTTAGCTCAACGCGTTTCGTGAAAAAGGATTTCCCTTCATCAGGAGCAGGCACAATTTGGTTTCTAAAAAACATATATAACATAAATGATATTGCATCCAATGAAGGGGTATACTACAGAATTGAATGAGGAGGGTGACTTACAGTAAGATAATTACTATCTATTGCCCCCTTTCCCTCCCCATTTTTTCCTTTATTCCCAATATATACTATATAGACATAGGGTTGGAGGTGTGTCACCAGTTTTTTCAAAATTTTTATTCAATTTATATATACCCAATTCTATTTAAATAATTCATTATTTATTACTCCCCCATTATACATCACGTACATGCCACTGGGGTTTTCCCCATTTGGCTACCCCTTTTATAATATACCCTTTTTTCCAAGTTTTGTTGTCACTGGGGCCGAGATGTTCATTCATATTCCATCCCTTTGGGAACTGCGATGCGCCCCTGCTGTTTCCGTCCCCCTCTCCCACACCCTGACCTTTCGGCTGGGAAGGGGGCGTGGGCTCGGCCGAACCGCATTGGCACCACGATTTTCCGTGCAGAGCATGACATCATTTTTCGGTGTCGGCGTCTCTGCACGTGATTCCCATCGGCGTTCATATCTGAAACGCCATCTTAGGCAGCCGCAGTCTGCCCGGTGGTGTTCCTCCTAGGTATGGCAATACCACATGTGTGAGACTTTTACACAGCCTGGCCACCTACAGAGGCCCAACATTCAAGGAGCACCCTCAGGTGTTCTAGGAGCATAAATTACACATATAATTTCCTAACGACTCATCACACTTTTGAAGGCCCTGGAGCACCAGGACAATGGAATTACCCACAAAACGATCATATTTTGGAAAGCAAACACCCAATGTATATTCCATGAGGCATACTGAGTCTTTTGAACATCTCATTTTTTTCCACAAGTTTTTGGAATATGTGGAAAGAAAATTAAAACTTATTTTTTTTTTTTTTTTACATAAAGTTGTCAATTTATAAGATTATTCTAACACATAACATGTACATATCAAAAATTACACCCCAAAATATATTCTGCTACTCCTCCTGAGTACGGTGATACCACATATGTGAGACTTTGTCACAGCATAGCCACATACAGATGCCCAACATGCAAGGAGCACTGTCAGGTGTTCTATCACACTTTTGAAGGCTCGGGAGCACCAGGACAATGGAAACCCCCACAAAAAAATACCCCATTTTGGAAAGCAAACACCCCAACACATAATCCAGGAGGTATGGGCTGCAGATAGGTACTCAGGTACTTTGATGAGCTGCAGATAGGTACTCGGGTACTCTGATGGGCTGCAGACAGGTACTCAGGTACACTAATTGGCTTCAGAAAGTTACCCGGGTACACTGATGGGCTGCAGACAGGTACTCGGGTACTCTGATGGGCTGGAGACAAGTACTCGTGCACTCTGGGCTGGAGACGGGTACTCAGGAACTATGGGCTGGAGACGGGTACCCGGGTACTCTGATGGGATACAGAGAGGTACTCGGGTACTCTGATGACAGGTACTGGGATACCCAGTACCTGTCACCAGCCCATCAGAGTACCTGAGTACCTGTCACCAGAGTACCTGATGGGCTGGTGACAGGTACTTTGATGGGCTAGTGACAGGTCCTCTTTATTGGGGGGGGGGACAATTAGTGTGTTTTGGTGTGGACTGTAATCGGTAACTAGCTGTTACTCCAATATTCTCCTCACACAGGATCGGTGTGTGAGGAGGAGAACACGGTAACAGCTAGTTACCATGGTTTCTGTTGACATTCTGTGACTGGCTGTGATTGGACACAGCCGGTCACGTGGTAAAGAGCCAATTTTATTGGCTCTTTTCCCTGATCGGGGATGGACTGTGTCAGAGTGACACTCTCCATTCCTAACCGCCGATCGGGGCGCGCACAAGCGGCGTGCATGAGGACAGTGCATGTGGCCGGCTGTGATTGGACACAGCTGGTCACATGGTAAAGAGCCATTTTTTTAATGGCTCTTTACACCGATCGGGGATGGGCTGTGTCCCGACGGGCATGCATCATCCCCGATCGCCGCGCTGCGAGCCCCTGGGGAGGGGGGGCAGGAGAGCAGCAGGAATGGGCGGATGTCATATGACGGCCACCCGGAGGGAGGAAGAAGTGTTCCTGCCGGCATCATTTTATAATGCGCCGGTAGGGAAGTGGTTAAGAAAGGAGCCCAACAATTCTAAAGCTGATCCCAGCTCTGTCTCCAGCAACCACTGCACTTTTTTTGGCTCCAGTGACCCTTGTACCCCTGCACTTCTATTGGCCCCCACACTCCTGTGACTCCAGAGATTTTATGACCCTTGTGTACTCCTGTGACCCCAGTGTTTCCAGTAACCCCAGTACTCATTTGCCTTCAGTGACTCAGACAGTGACCCCTGTGCACTGTTGTGACCCCTGTGTCCTTAGTGAACCTAGCACTTCTGTGCCTTTAGTGATTCTGTGGCCTCTGTACATTCCTTTGACCCCAGTGCTCCTGTGTTTTCAGAGACTTTGTGACCCCTGTGCACTCCATTGAAACTCTGTGTCTCCAACGGTCTCTTTTTCTCCAGTGACCTCAGCGTCAACAATGACTACTGCATTCTGGTGTCTCCAGTGACTCCTGTGTCTCCAGTAACCTCAGTATCTCAAGTGACCCTTGCGCTCCTGTGTCACCCAGTGTCTCCTGAGTGCCTTGTGTCATCCAGTGACCCCAGTGCATCCTGCATCACCCAGTGATCCAAGGGCAACCAGTCTCATGGAGTGATGGCAGAGTATCCTGTGTCATCCTGTGACTCTAGTGCACTCTTAATGCCTCCATGATACCTGACTCTCCACACAGCCTCAGGTATGCTCTTGTATTTCCTGCATGGTTTCTTTCCCCATATATATAGACACCTGTCCATGACACAGCAAATAGGAGTATGTCAGGGGTATGCACTGTGCAGAGTAATCAATGGCAACTGCCTCTTTACATTTATGATCAGCAGTGAGGAGGCTCCTTATGTTGTTGGCCAGTGGCAAATGCTCTATTACATTGTTAGTCAATGGTAAGTGCCCATTATGTTAGTGATTATTGGTGAGTGTCAGATATGACTGCCTCCCCTTTGTTGGTGGTCATTTGTAAGTGCCCACTTCATTTGTGGTAGTGGTTAATGCCCCTTTAGTCTGGCGGTCATTGGTGATTGTCCCCTTTAACCTGGTGGTCAGATGTGAGTGTTGCTTATACCATGGTTGTCAGTTGCATATGCTTCTCTCACTGGTACTCAGTGGAAGCTCAGTAATTGGTGTTCAGTGGTTACTTACTTGAAAGAAACTACACAGGTCCTGCGCTGCTGCCTACTGCTTCTGTCTATCAATGTAGGCAATAAAACTATGGAAGCCCTGTTAGGCACAATATCACTCTGTCTGGTGCTGCATGCATAAAGAGGTGCCAGTAGACCCGGGGCACAAGGAAAGAGACCCACAACGTGTGTCCTAGGTGCCCTGGTGTAGCAATTCATATGAACATCATCACAATTAACTACCTATATTTCTCTCTGCTAATAGCAGAATAGGAGGCTGGTGCTACTGAATCTGTCCACCCTTCAAGGTCAATTCTAAGATCCTAAGACACATAGGGTGACTGGGCTTTGTGACACCAATGCCAGATTTAATGGTACTATTATATGACACAATTTGTTATATTAATGTTATTATTTAAGGTTTTCAGTGCTATTTGTTTACTTTGTTATTCACCATCACAAGTGATAGGCCGGACCCCCCCCCCCCCCCCCCCCACGGTTAGGTTTGCACCAGAACTTATAACCATGAAAAAAGGCCCAATTTTAAAGGCTTACATTTGCCATAAAAAGGGTATGGGGGTCAGGGTACTGCCCTGGGGGATATGTATCAATAAAGTGATTTTAATGATGCTTAATCTGAAACAATAAAAATGAAAAATTCCTTTACATATAGTGCCTGGAGGCTTCCCATAGTCTGCCTGTAAAGTGGCACATATGTACCCTGTATAAAACCTGCTGCAGCAAAACTATCATATTTAAAGGAAAAAAAAGACATTTAAATAGATTTTCTTGGCCGCAAGGCATTGCAGGCAATACAAAAATGTAAAAAAAATCCATACCAGACCCTTGGCTGCATGCTCAGATAAGAGTCTGGTATAGATTTTAGGGGGACACCATTTTTTTTTTTCATTTTGATGTGGGGGTTCCTCTCAAAATCCATACCAAACCAAAGGGCCTGGCCATGCTGGGATTTTTTCACATTTTTGTATTGTCAGCAATAGGGATGATCGAACTTTTGAAAAGTTTGGTTCGACCAGAACACCCGAACTTCCCAAAAGTTCGGCCCGGATTTCAGAACCCCATTGAAATCAATGGGACCCGAACTTTGGTAATCAAAAAACACCATTTTGAAGCCCTAAAACCCAATAAATGCCCCTAAAAAGTGCCTAGGGTTCTGGGTCATGCCCCAGGGACTATTAATCACACAAAAAAAGTTCTTAAAAATTGTCCTTTTTGATAGAGAGCCAATTATTGAAAAAAAAGAGATTTGATTTTGACTTTGGATTTAGTGTCTGGGGGGGTCTAAAAAGTGTACCTGTGAAGTTTCAGCTCTGTAGCATGTCCAGAACCATAAAAAAAAGATTGTTTGTATTATGTCACTTATAGAACAGGGATATGGCTTCGCTATTTTCACACCTTGCCGGTTTTGTAGCAAGCGTTTTTTTTGGGCATTTTTTGGGGGTTATTGGAGGCAGGCATAACATCAGAACTTCTGTGTAGGGGTATATATATACACACACACTTATATGTATATATACCCATACACATGTATAGGTGTGAAAGTAGCAGAACACTATACTTGCGCTAATGAAATAATTAACACCAATATGGTTATGCTCCTATCACACCTATATATGTGTATGTGTAAAATACATATAAGTATGTGTGTATATATACCCCTATACAGAAGTTCAGATGTTTTGCCTGCCTCCAAAGACCCCAAGAAAATGCCTGCTGCAAAAACACACCTGGGCATTTTTTTTTGGCGCTGGTGTTTTTTTGGGCATTTTTTTGGGTTCTTTGGAGGCAGGCAAAACATCTGAACTTCTGTATAGGGGTATATATATATATATATATATATATATATATATATATATATATATATATATATATACACACACACTTATATGTATTTTACACATACACATATATAGGTGTGATAGGAGCGTAACCATATTGGTGTTAATTATTTAATTAGCGCAAGTATAGTTTTCTGCTCCTTTCACACCTATATATGTGCAGGTGTATATATACAGACATGTGTGTGTATATATACCCCAATACACAAGTTTAGATGTCATGCCTGACTCCAAACTTGTTCTCAAAAAATCCCTATAAACGCCTGCAGCCAAAAAGCAGGCTGATAGGCGAGAAGCCATATCGCTGCTCTGAAAGTGACCTAAGAGAAACAATGTTTTCTCTATAGCGGTCACCCTGATATGGAAGGGCTTGGTCACCCTGCCATAGCAGTCAGTGTCAGTTCACCCTACACTACATTACGGTCACCCTGGCACGTAACACTTTCCCTACAGAAACTAAATTTTTGCATCTAACTAAAGTGGAAAATAGCACCCTAACTACACTAGATATCCCTTTCCTCACACTAATAATTGCTAAATGACACTTTTGAAGCAAAATTAACAGAACTGCTTTCACTCTCTTCCATGTCCCTGTATTACAATGCTAGGAATTTGGCGGGGGCTATCTTATATACTGGGGGGCGTATTCACTAATGATTGGCCTAGGGACCCCCTAGTCACTCCAATCACATTCCTAGCATTCTCCTGCCCCCTCAATTGGCTTTTACTAATGGTTCTGGTCCAATCACGGGCTTTTAAAGCCCAGTTCCTATCCCATTGCATTTTGGTCGGTTCTGGTTGCCGAATTCCGAACTTTTTCAGCAAAAAGTTCTAAATTCGACCGAACCTCGAACAGTTAATGTTCGGGTCGAACCGATGGTTGACCCGAACCGTTCGATCATCCCTAGTCAGCAATGCTTTTTGTTTTCATTTAGCTGTCAGCAGGGTAGCCCGTTGCCAATGATGACTCATCCAGTTTCCCGGCCCTTATTGTAAGGGGGAACGCTGATGGTAAAGGAGGGCTCTGATGGTAAAGGGGGGCTCTGATATTGAGGGGGACACTCTGATTGTAAAGGAGGGCTCTTATGGTAAAGGGGGGCTCTGATGGTAAAGGAGGACTCTGATTGTAAAGGGAGGCTTTTTATGGTAAAGGAGAACTCTGATGGTAAAGGAGGGTTCTGATGGTAAAGAGGTGATGTGATGGTAAAGGAAGACTCTGATGGTAAAGGAGGGCTCTGACAGTAAAGGGGGGGGGGGCTTTCTATGGTAAAGGAGGACTCTGATGGTAAACAGGAGGGGTTCTGATGGTAAACAGAGGGCTCTGATGGTAAAGGTGGCTCTGATGATAAAGGGGGGGCTGTGATGGTAAAGGAAGGCTCTGATGGTTCTCAGGAGGGATCTGATGGAAAGGGAGGGGGGCTCTGATGGTATTGAGGGGCTGTAATGGTAAAGAGGGACTGTGATGGTAAAGGGGGACTCTGATGGTAAAGTGGGATTCTGATGGTAAATGGGGCTCCAATGGTAAAGAAGGGCTCTGATGTTAGAGGGGGACTTTAAAGGTAACCTGGGTCCTGGAAGGAAGCTTTATTTCCTCTCTGTTTGGACTGTGGTCCCTTTGAGGGAAAAACAGGGTTAACTTACTGGCTGGAGGAAGTGGGTTTAAAAATTAAGTTGTAGATAGGGGGAGCAGTAGGGTGGAGGAGCACAGATGAGGCTGGAGAATGGAGACTCTGGCTTTTGTGTACAACAGTGAGGCTGCCTGTCAGTATCCTGGCCGGAAACCTACTGGGAAGGGAAGTTACCCCATCCAAAAGTCGGGGACCATTTAACTGCGATTGCAGTTCTGAACTCTTCAAGTTGGTGAGACTGTTATTTTGCTGCCGTGAAGCTGTTTAAGTTAATAAACATTACTTTTATTGCAGTGTCCTGTGATCCGGCTGGATTCTCCAAACATTGCAAAACAAAAGCACTATTTCGGACCTTCATTAAAAAAACAAATTAATAAATTGTCCCCCGTGTAGATCCAAGGTCAATCATGATGAATAGTAGCCACTGACAAGAATAAAAAAAAAAAGGTCCGTACCTGACGAAGGCTACCACCAAATAACAGCTCTGCCACCTCCCACCGCTAAATCAGCTAAGGAGCGGGGCTACCAGATTTTTTTCCTGGGTGATCCCTGCCCCTTGTGACATCATCGACTAGTGCATGTTGGGTTGATGACATAATGGGGACCAGTGGCGTCAGTCTGGTGCTTTGAAGAGGGCACGCACGCACTCTGGTCTCTCTCTGCATTGATGGGGGGGGGGGGGGGCGGCCATGTTACATGCCTTTGACATGCCTGTACCTGTGTACTATACCATCTGTGCCATGCCTATTCCATCACCTGTGTCATGCCTGTACCTGTGTACTATACCATCTGTGCCATGCCTATTCCATCACCTGTGCCATGCATATTCCATCACCTGTGCCATGCCTGTACCATCTGTGCCATGCCTATTCCATCACCTGTGCCATGCCTGTACCTGTGTACTATACCATCTGTGCCAGGCCTATTCCATCACCTGTGCCATGCATATTCCATCACCTGTGCCATGCCTGTACCATCTGTGCCATGCCTATTCCATCACCTGTGCCATGCATATTCCATCACCTGTGCCATGCCTATACCATCATCTGTGCCATGCCTATACCATCACCTGTGCCATGCCTATTTCATCACCTGTGCAATGCCTATTCCATCACCTGTGCCATGACCTTACCATCACCTGTGCCATGCCTATACCATCATCTGTGCCATGCCTATTCCATCACCTGTGCCATGCCTATACCATCACCTGTGCAATTCCTATTCCATCACTTGTGCCATGCCTATACCATCACCTGTGCCATGCCTATACCATCACCTGTGCCATGCCTGTACCATCACCTGTGCCATGCCTATACCATCACCTGTGCCATGCCTGTACCATCACCTGTGCCATGCCTATACCATCACCTGTGCCATGCCTATACCATCATCTGTGCCATCAATACCTATTACATTTTTCTTTTTGCGCCCCCCCCCCCCCCCAAAAAAAAAATTTTGAGCACCAGCCGCCACTGATGGGGACATCGTTGGGTAGCTCTGTCCCTTAGCTTATTTAGCGGGGGAGGCGGTGGAGCTATCATTCTTCAGGAGCTTCCTTGAATGCGGACCTCTTTTTTTTTTTGGGTAGGTGGCCGGCGTTCATTGTGATTAGCGTTGTATCTACACTGAGGAACAGCTTTTTTTTTTTTAAATAAGGGACTTGTCAAAAACTGTTTTTGTGTTTTTACTCACTGTAGGAGTACCGCCACAGGGGTTGCTGAGTGTGTTCAAATCCTCCTCACTTCCTGGACCCTGAGTCCCTTCCAACCCGACTGACACTATGGGTTCTGACATAGTGAGTAAATAGTCAACAACAAAGGTTCAATAATTAAAGATCAGTTTTACTGTCTTATTGAAGAAAATTAACAATTGTGAGTTCAACACAAACAGGAAATATAGGTAAAGATAACCAAGTTGAGCCTCTGAGACCTAAACCCCAATGTCATAAAGGGACTCAAGACTGAGAGTCTAAAAAAAATAAATGTAAATATATTACTGCTTTGAATGAGGAATAATATATTATTTGCTACTTCAATAGATCATTCCTCCTTTAATGGTGTGAGAGTGACCAAACAGGTATAAACAAATATCCTTAGATTATTAAAGAATAATGTACTCAGTAAAAATTAGCTCAGCTGCTCTAACACTATATTGCAATACCATCTGATAGAGTGCACTCTATCACCTATAGGGGGCCCCCTTCTGTTTGGATTATATGAGTCTACTCCTGGGCAAGGCCTTGCTAATCTTTGCCGGCAGTGAAGCTCTTAATCATTCCATGAATTATATTTGTAATCCAGAATGAGAAAGGGAAATATTTGTAATCCAACAGGGAAAAGGAAATTTTGATATCCAGGCTGTGTCTAGGATGTATACAGTATAGGGGCTGGTGTGTATTTAGTTGAGGCCTTCTGGTTCGCCATGCATTATTACAGAACTGCAGTGTCCTATGGCAACCATTATATTGCAAATAAGTTTCCTCTGTATCTGTACTGCGTCACAGGCCTGTCCTGGTTCTGTATCTGTAAGCTACAGTGTTTGCTGTAATCAGATATCTCTCACCCAATCCGTTGGTGTCCTTGTTCAGCAATCCTCCGCACCAGGCCGGTTACCCCCGGTAACACTCGCCGCCTCTCTCCGGCGTCTCTGCTCTCAGTCCGTCACCTTCCTCCGTGACACATGTCACCTCTCCAAGGTGTCCTCCGCTAGGCCCACGGCCTCTCTTTCCCTGCACTCCGCAGCAGCTCTTTCCTCCGTCCGCACAGCACGCTGTCCCCGAGGCAAGAGAGCGAACCTTTGGTCCCGCCCCTAATTTATAGGCTCTCCCATCAGTCCCCGTGGAACTCATAGCTCCCTGGGAGTATAGTTCAATCCAATGCATCGTCCACAGTCTTCACCAGTTTCGGGAGCACATTTCCCACAATCCAACACACCATCCTCTTAACAGAGACCCCGATATTAAAGAGATAGTACATCAGCCTTAATCATGCTGGTATCGAAAATCACAAAGAATAAACAGGAGATAAATATTATCGCAGCCCGGCTGATAATTATCCAGATGGTGGCCCCTTGTTTAAGGGGCTTCCAGATTCCAATAAGTCACCCGTGCACAACCACCAGACCAGGGCTGTAGTGAAGAGACCCTTGTCCTCATCAAAATGGGGACAAGGTGCTTTGGTGTCGAGCCCCCCCATGTTGAAGGCATGGGGCCTTGTATGGTTCAGAGGGGGTGGGGGGGGGTGCTCACTCACCCCCCCCCTTTCCTTGCCTGCCAGGTTTCACGCTCAGATAAAGGTCTGGTGTGGATTTTGGGGGACCCTCATGATGTTTCTTTCTCTAGTTTTTGCTGGCAGTTTTTTTTTTACATTCGACTGTCAGGGGGAAACTCCGCTGACAGCTCATGACTCCTCAGTTGTTAAGGACATGGCTGTCGGCTTGTTCCAGCCCGCTCCTTAACAAGCAGCTATTCACTGGTTGTTAAGGTTGCCGATGGCCCCGCTCCATAACACTAACGCTACTAAACATACCGTAGCTTGCACATTGAGTTAAACTTTGCTAAATGTAGGCCAAAAATTTGAAAATATTAGAATTTTTTACCCAGCTGCTTTTTTTTTTTTTTTTAGCAGTTTTTAGCTTTTAATGTGCATGAAGCCTTATTTTTGAAAATGTTTGATTTATATACTTGTTTCAGGTCAGTTGCCCCAGAAAGTACTGGAGCCAGAGTATTAGCATAAAAACCAGGAAATCAACCCTCCAGAAAGACTTCAGCAGTGGTAGTCCCCAAGACAGGTGTACTTTAAGGGTGAATTTAGGTTGGATGCTATGGACTATTGCACACTGCATATCTACAATTTTTGCTACCCTACACACCCTACACAGCTATCCTACACCTCCTGCTTGGGGATTCTAAGGAGAAGCCAGGTGCCTTGGCATTTTTCTACAGAGAGAAAGCACCTGCATTCAGTGTTAGAAATTCTTTGTTTTTCCAGTTGAGCGGATCCGTTTATCTTACGGGAGGACAGCTGTGTGATTTTTGGAAGCAGTTTCAAGCCCTCAAGTTGCATATCAGTTATGCTCTGGCCATCCCATAACCTTCCACCCCTATCTAAGTTCATCCCATAATAAACCAAAAACAAAACAAAGTACCCTGGACTGTTTTTTTTTTTTTTTTACTACTGAGTAAATGCCGGAAAATTTGTGTTGCCTGGCTGTGCATGTGAGCGAGAAACCTAAAATCCAGCGGCACTTACACAAAGATAATGATAATAATAAAAACACAAAAATCAGCACAAGAAACATAACTTCCAGCAATAGGAAGTATGCCTTGTGCTGATGCCTCTCCTGTTAGATGAAATCCTCCTCTGTCCATACCCCTACGCCCTCTGCTGTGTTTTTCCTATGCAGCTAAGCTTTCACTCAGAGTGCCTGACTATGCCAGCCTTTCTGCTAAGGTCCTGCATTCATAGAAGCCATACTTCAGCTTCTGTGAATGAAAAGCGACCTATAAATTGGGGGGGGATAAACCGTTCAATCACCCACCCAATCCCCTTGATAGATTCTGTTTCATTCATAGAAGCCAGGGCTGCTGTTAGAAATTGTGGGGCCCCGTACAGACTACCTGGCAGGCCCCCCCCAAGAAAATATTAAAAATATATTTAGCTAAAATGACAACAAAATCACTATTATCAGACACAAATACAACATAACTCACATAATTCCTGCTAAATCTAAAAGAAAAAACTATGTTAATAAATAAAAATGAAGATGAGATGAAAAAATATACAGGCTGAGCAGTTGGAGCTCCGGGATCAGAGAGACAGCAGGAGAGAAACAAAGTTACAGATAACTAAAAACATATAGGCAGCGCTAACAGGTAAAAACTACAAATAAGTGCTATATAAATAAAAAGTCCATATACTGTGACAAAATATTGGAATTCATATAAAATTGGGTGCATGCGAAATCACTGAATATAAATTGATAAAGTGCAACAATAGGTTAAATCAAGTGTCCAAAATATAACCATATATAAAGTGGAAGATATATGAAGGTGCAGTCCAAACAGATATTCTTCCAAAGAAGCTAAAGTGCCAGAAAAGTGCTCAAAATCCAAAAAGGTGCCCAAGTGCTCTTCAGGAAAAATCCCCCTATGGGGATGCACTCACCAGATTTGGGATGTGAATGAGCCTTAAGCAAGTATGATGTTCCTTGGTCAGATGGAAGGGAAAATGCAGCCTCACAGGTACATAAGATATCCCTTGACCGGATGGATGGATAGTCTGCAATCTCTTATGTATGGCTCCTTAATAGTTCCTCTCCTCTCTCTCCCCAATAACGTATTTAGAAGAAAGGGAAGAAGCCGAACATCGTGAAGCCCATAAGGTTTTATTGTAATCAAGATTAAAAAAAGGTACTCACAAAGGTAGCGTATTAATCGGCATTAGTCAGCATAACACAGCATATACCTATCCCTTCACTGGTTTGCAGGAAATGACGCTGTAGTGCTCCGCTGCCCGGAAGTGCGTCGACGCGTTTCGCCCGCCTTAATGGGCGTTATCAAAGACAGTTACAGATAAACAGAGCTAACATTAGAGCCACTGCTGGGAGGGGGGGCCGCACAGGGAGTGGGATTAGGGAGGGAAAACTGTTTCTTTCTCAGCAGATAAAAGCTGATAGCAGGGAGAGGGACAGAGATCAGATTCAGGTGCTGGAGGAAGATTTCTGTATTTGTCGTCCATTACTATTCCCCCTCTCTGTGTGGGCCCCCCTGTGTGCTTGGGCCCCCTACAAGAGGGCTGGTGGTCCCCCCCCTATCAGCGGCCCTGATAGAAGCTATAGTACAGTTTCTACAAATAGTGGAGTTGGGCGAAATGGTGGGCATAATTGGACACTCTTGATTACAGCCTGTAAGGGCTCCCATGGTTCTATTATCCCCGCCGCACCAGAACATTATGGTGGAGGGGTAGGTGAAGGTCATGGACAGAGGAAGTTTTTAACTAACAGAAAAGGCATAAACACAAGGGACACATCCTTTTGAAAAAATATGGGCTTAAGTTCACTTTAATTTTTACTAGAAATGTACTTGCTTGATAAATCCCCCACTATGATTCAAGCTGCTACCTTATATTGAATCTATCTCACATTTTGTCTCATTGCCTCTCTACAATTCCATGCTGTGTGGCATGAATAATAATCCTCCCCATTTAAAGCTATAGGTTGCCACTTATCAGAGATAAGTTTCATTTCATGGAATTGTGTGGCCCAAAAGTGTTTTCTTCCAAGAGTTCATCCACAAAGATATAGGTAAGTTGTTTTTTTTTCTACACAGCTAATAATAATTATGTGTTTTCCCTGGAGTTTTTAAAGTAAATTGTATATCCTCTCTACATTACTTAAATCCCTGAGAATGAACATCTGTTTCATCGAAGCTGGGGAGAGACCCTTAGGCAACATTTCTGTTTTTACACAAATGCTATATTACTTGGTAAAATTAAATACAATACTTAGATCAGAAGTTACCCAAAGGCAAAATTAACAAAAGATTTCTACATGATAAATGTACCATCCATTATACTACAAATGTTTAGGCTATATATATAACGTGACTTAAACTTTTTGCAAGAACTTGTCTTCCTGTAATTTTTCATTATGAAAAATATATAAAACTAAATCTCATGAAGGAAAAATTAAATGTATGTTCAACAAATATTCATTTTGAGTTATTGCTGTAAAATTCAATCAACATCTTTTTTTGTGTTAATTCATAACCGTTTTCATGCTATATTATTTATGATATATCAATCATATGTCTCTCTGTAAGAGCTTCCTCTAGTGTCTATCTGTATGTCAGACATTTATGCTTTCCAAATGGAGATAATATGTATTTATTCCCAATGGGAAACTATAAGGATGCTTACTAATATGTCAGCGATCCAAATATGACTGATGAATTAGGGCATTCTTGTTTCTGGGAGAGAGTGAGGAGTTCTGTTCCTCTTATTTTTCATAACACATAAGCTGTAAACATTTGTTCACATTCAGCTCATGTAAGAGCAGTATATACAGAAAGCTTCTGCAAAGCATATTTAAAGCCTTTTGGAAAGCTTTAGGCAGAAAAACAAAAAAAAAATTTGTTTCAGATATCGGGATTGCTTAAAAAAGAGAGATAGTTTGGTCAGATTTTCAAAAGCTTAAAATAGTGCTAAAGCTTACTCAAGCCACCTTGCAGCTTGCTTAAACTGACATCCATACTTCGTTAAGATCTGTGTTTAGCTGTTCCATGCTGATGCTAAATAATACTTTAAACTATACCTCCCATTTGATTTTTAAACCAAATCCCTCTTTTCTCCTTCGTTGCAATGCTGGATTACCAAATAGGCACAGTAGGCACCTGCTAATGTGCCATTTAACCACTTGAAGACCAGGACTTTCTGACATTTGTTGCTTACAAGTTAAAATCAGTATTTTTTGCTAGAAAATTACTTAGAGCCCCCAAACATTAAACAGTGAGGGGAAAAAATGATTTGATCCCCTGCTGATTTTGTAAGTTTGCCCTCTGACAAAGAAGTGATCAGTCTATAATTTTAATGGTAGGTTTATTTTAACCGTGAGAAAATCCAGAAAAATGCATTTAAAAAAAGTTATGAATTGATTTGCATTTTAATGAGTGAAATAAGTATTTGAACCATTCGCAAAACATGACTTAGTACTTGGTGGCAAAACTCATTTTGGCAATCACAGAGGTCAGACGTTTCTTGTAGTTGGTACACATCTCAGGAGGGATTTTGTCCCACTCCTCTATGCAGAGCCTCTCAAAGTCATTAAGGTTTCAAGACTGACATTTGATAACTCCAACCTTCAGCTCCCTCCACAAATTGTCTATGGGATTAAGGTCTGGAGACTGGCTAGGCCCCTAGGACCTTAATGTGCTTCATCTTGAGTCACTCCTTTGTTGCCTTGGGTGTGTGTTTTAGGTTATTGTCATGCTTAAATGCCCATCCATGACCCATTTTCAATGCCCTGGCTTAGGGAAGAAGGTTCTCACCCCATCCATCGGGATGATGCAGTGAAGTTGTCCTGTCCCCTTAGCAGAAAAACACCCCCAAAGCATAATGTTTCCACCTCCATGTTTGATGGTGGGGATTGTGTTCTTGGGGTCATAGGCAGCATTCCTCCTCCTGCAAACACGGCGAGTTGAGTTGATGCCAAAGAGCTTGATTTTGGTCTCATCTGACCACAATAAACAAGCAAAAAAATGGGGGAGCAAACCATGAATATGTATATCTAAAGCCGGTGCAGCTATGAACCAAGCGACATGTATATTCATCCTTTTTTATGGATAGTGTAGGACCCACTGATAATGGGGTACTTTGACGTAGTGGTGGGCTTGAGCATGATATGGCCATATGGTGGGACCAAATCCCCATTTTTATTTATGGATTGTCTCCATATTTGATAGCCTTTTCTTTTGCATGTGTGCGCTATTCTTTTTTAATATACATGTCGCTTGGTTCATAGCTGCACCGGCTTTAGATATACATGTTCAGGGTTTGCTCCCCCAATTTTTTGCTTGTTTATTATGTATTCGGTCTGACCAGACTTCTGGGGTTGAGCACCCCACCCCCCACACACACCTGTACTCTATCAAGTGTCCACTATCAAGTAGATATAGGAAGAGTCGCTTGTAGTGCAGTCGCACATCTCTCCCAGCAAGGAGTGTTATCTCCAAGGGTTAGAGAGGCTGGATTCATCCTTTTTTATGGATAGTGTAGGACCCACTGATAATGGGGTACTTTGACGTAGTGGTGGGCTTGAGCACGATATGGCCATATGGTGGGACCAAATCCCCATTTTTATTTATGGATTGTCTCCATATTTGATAGTCTTTTTACTTTTGCATGTGTGCGCTATTCTTTTTTACTTGCAAAAGTTTTTTATTTTGTAAGACATGAGAACAAAAACAACATACAATCTCAGGAAATAATGCAAAAAGTCATATACACAATGTGACATAAACAAGGCCCTCATGGGATGGGCCCTCGTAAGGAGGCCAATAGAAACAGTGCAAAACAATATAGGCTTGCATACTAAAAACAGAATTACAAAAATGTCCGAGGATCAGAACTAAGTCCCAGCCCCCGACGGAGCATAAAAGTACCAAACAGAGGACATGCGTGTAAGTGACAAGTGCTCGCTGCAAACCATGGAGGGAAAACTCCCCCACCCTGAATCCCATGAACTGGGTTTGCATATAATCACCTTATGAGGACATAGGTCCTGAGAAAGGTAGATAGACTATAAGCCATGAGAAAGGAGGAAATATGAGGCAGCAGAAAGAAAGGAAAAGGAAAGAAAAGAAAGGATTCAAGATGAGAAAGGGGAAAGAAGAAAGGGTAGAGATAGAGATGCTGGAGTGGATGCGAGAAGGGCAGGAGGGAGAAAATAAAAAACAACTCCCACCACTCTTCCCGTCAGGGTAATTAGGATGAAGGAGGTGAGATGTACTGACACCAGGGTTCCCATATGGCCTCAAATTCCGCTTGCTTGTCTCGGAAGATGCTAACCATCTTCTCCTGGGTCATGATCCAGGAGATCTTGCGTTTGGTCACCCCCATAGAGACCGAGGGAGACTTCCACGCCCGAGCCAGGGTAAGCTTACCTCCCAACAACATAAAGTGCATGAGTCTCACACTGGTTCTAGGCCCTTTTACGCCAGAGCCAAGAAGCAGCGCTATTTCCGGGGTCCTAGGAGCTGAGAGCCCTGTGATTTTGCAGATCAAACAAAACAACTTGCTCCAAAAGCTACGGATACGCAGGCACTCCCACCAAATATGGAGCAAGGAACCCTGATGTCTGCAATCGTGAAAGCATAGAGGATCAGTGCCTGGGTACATTCTAGCTAGACGGGTGGGAACAAGGTACCAACGTGTAATAATCTTAACATTCGCTTCTACTAGAGACATGTTCAAAATACCTTTAAAAGCCCTCCGGAAAATGGAGTTCCAGGTGTCCGGTTCCCACGACAACTCAAGATCCCTTTCCCAGGAAAGGGCGTACCCAGGCTTGTCAGGTGAGTCGATCAATGCCCTGTAAATGAGCGAAATACCTCCCCTCTGGACTTGAGCTTGTGCACACCAGCTTTCATAGGGAGTGGCCCGGGGTTCGACATCCGAACCTGCGACCTTAGAGGACAGAAAATGTCTAATCTGGTGTAACCTAAATTTTTCTGAGGAGGGCATATCAAGCTTACTCATACAGTGTGCAACCGACAAAGGACCTTGTGGTGAGAGGAAGTGTCCTATCCTAAATAGCCCCTTTGTTGGTCCACCACCTAAAAGCACTTATGTTTAGTCCCGGAACAAAGTCCGGATTGTTAAAAATATGTGTCAGGGGTTTGTGAGCCGAGATAAGAGAGGGATGTGTATAAAGCCTATCGCACAGCGCTATGGAGTGAGAGAGGGACGGAGCCAAAACCGAAGGTCTCATGCGCGGGGGGGCCCAAACCAAGAAATCTATAGTGCGATTGGGGACCGCTTGTCGTTCCATATCAACACAGTCCGGTCTGCCCCCCATAGCATAAACTACAGAGAATTGTACCAGTTGGGCCGCCTGGTAGTATCTCCAAAACATGGGGACCCCTAGGCCCCCCTATAAGCGGCTTCTGAAAAGAACCCTCCATGGGAGTCTGGGGCCTCTGGTGCCCCAAATAAACTGAACTATCTTGGATTGGAGCTTTTGCAATTTCCCCTTAGCTATTTGTATCGGGAGCGAACGAAAAAGGTACAGAATCCTGGGGAGAAGGTTAATTTTAACAGAATGAACTCTTCCCAACCATAAAATGTTCCCTCTGGCCCAAAGTTCCATATCGGTGGACAATTTAGCGAAGAGAGGCGGATAGTTGGCCTGGTACAACTAAGAAATGGAGGTGGTCAGATTGACCCCTAGGTACGGGATGGAAGTGGAGGCCCAGGAGAACGGAAAATTTTCCCTGAGGGTCTGCATTATCGACTGCGGGAGACTAATATTCAAGGCTAATGACTTAGAGAGATTTACCTGGAGGCCTGAGACTTTCCCAAACTCATCCAATAGTCGGAGAAGGTTGGGACTAGTAACGATTGGGCTCGAAAGAAAAAGAAGGTCATCAGCGAACAATGCGCACTTGTGTTCTCTACCCCCGCAAGTGATGCCCTTAATATCAGGATGGCTTCTGATTGCAATAGCCAACGTTTCGATGGCCACCGCAAAAATAAGGGGGGACAGAGGGCAACCCTGTCTGGTCCCCCTATGTATCGGAAACGCGTCCGAATAGTGGCCCTGCAGTTTCACGTGCGCAGTAGGAAAGGAATAAAGGGCTCTCAAGGCGTTCAAGAAAGAGGGGCCAAAGCCCCACCTTCCCAGGACATCAAATACATACGGCCATTCTACTGTATCAAAGGCCTTCTGGAGGTCCAAGGAAAGGAGGAAACCCTGTTGAGGTCTGCCGCCATCCCAGGGAGCTCCCAGAAGAGAAATTATGTCCACAGCCCTCCGGATCTGGTCCGGGCCCTGCCTACCCGGTATAAACCCCACCTGATCTTTGTGGATATAGCGGCCTATAAAATCTGCCAGCCTATTGGCCAATATCTTTGTCATAATTTTTAAATCGTTATCGATCAGGGAGATCGGTCTATAATTTTTAACATCAGATGTGTCCCTGCCCGGCTTCGGGATAACCGAAACGTATGCTGTATTGGCCGAAGCTTCTAATTGCTGTCCCTGTCGGAGGGAATTAAAGAAACGCGCCATAAGCGGGGCGAGTACTGGGCCAAACGCTCTATAGTAACCCGAGGAAAAACCATCAGGACCGGGGGCGGATCCCTTCTTCAAATGCTTGATTACCTCTAGGATTTCTAGCTCTGAAATGGGGGATTGCATGGCGCTATTCTTTTTTAATATACAAGTCGCTTGGTTCATAGCTGCACCAGCTTTAGATATACATGTTCAGGGTTTACTCCCCCAATTTTTTGCTTGTTTTTTGCTTTGTTTCGGTCTGACCAGACTTCTGAGGTTGAGCACCCCACCCCCCACACACACCTGTACTCTATCAAGTGTCCACTATCAAGTAGATATAGGAGGAGTCGCTTGTAGTGCAGTCGCACATCTCTCCCAGCAAGGAGTGTTATCTCCAAGGGTTAGAGAGGCTGGATTCATCCTTTTTTATGGATAGTGTAGGACCCACTGATAATGGGGTACTTTGACGTAGTGGTGGGCTTGAGCACGATATGGCCATATGGTGGGACCAAATCCCCATTTTTATTTATGGATTGTCTCCATATTTGATAGCCTTTTCTTTTGCATGTGTGCGCTATTCTTTTTTTAATATACATGTCGCTTGGTTCATAGCTGCACCGGCTTTAGATATACATGTTCAGGGTTTGCTCCCCCAATTTTTTGCTTGTTCATCTGACCACAAAACTTTCATCCAATTCTCCTCTTAATCATTCAGAAATTAAATAGCAAACTTCAGTCGGGCTTGTACATGTGCTTTCTTGAGCAGGGGGACCTTGTATACATTTTTTCTGGATATTTTTGTTGTTATTCTGCCTCTCACTGTAAAAATAAGCCTACCATTAAATTATAAACTGATCATTCCTTTGTCAGTGAGAAAACATACAAAATCAGCAGGGGATCAAATACTTTTTTCCCTGCACCAATGCTACCAGTCTTGCGTTTTTTGTCAGTAATGCTGAAGCCTGGATGATCAAGGCAAATAGAAACATAGAAATCCAGCCCCTAGATTCCAATGCTTGGGTCATATTTAATCCCCAGATCAATGTGCTCCTGGGTACCAAACCCACTCTTCCTCAGCTCATATTCTCTGACACTAAGTCCTTTTTTCAAGATCTGCTTCGACTCTTCTGACAGTTCAGAGAACTGCAATTTTTTTATTTCTCCTAATTCCAAAAGATCTTATGGTGTAAGGAGCTTTGGAGAGGACAGGCGTCTGGCCAGTAAGCTGCTCCAGGACTTTGGCTGCCCGAATCAATCTGTCACCACTCTCGCCAACACAGATATTGAGAGCTTGTGGATTTTTTAGATCACGCATAGGAATTTCTTTCTCTGATTTGTCTGCCATCCTGGGAGATGGGAAGAGGTTAATTAATAATTTAAAGTAGATCCTGCATTAAAATAGCAAGATTGTGGTCAAAAATACTGCGATAACAAAAATGGTGAACAAATAGCCGCTGACACTCCAACAGACTGTAATGGCAACCAAATATAAACATAATTTGTGCAGCGCTCAAATGTTAAAGTGAGTACAATGGGATACACACTGAAATGCAAAAATAAAGTCCAATATTCAAAATTAGACAAAAAAGGAAGGTGACCAGTCCCACATAGAAGAGTGAATACTTGTGATAAATCCCACAACAAAAAGAGAATATAATTTGCTCACCAGATGGCATGGACCCAAAGTACCTTACAGCAATTGGGTCATGCAGGCTGAAAGTGATGATCTCCTTGGAACAGATGGCAGAGGCTTCCACGAATTCTCCTCCAAATGGTGGATATAGGAAGGTCACTCATGGATGGTACACGTATGGATATCTGGAAATCCCCACTCAGAAAGGTGTATGTGGGATAAATCGAAAAGACACCATAGCGTGATACGGTTTAAAATGGTTTATTAAAGCAAAGAAAGTAATGCACTTACAATAGGTCAGATGGTAAGAAGCATTCAATACAATTCGGCACTCTTGACAATACTAATGCGTTTCATTACACATAACATTTTCAAAGGAATTGCTTTTTTAATTTTTTTTATTGGGTGTGTTTTGTAGCAGAAAGTAAAAAATATTGTTTGTTTTTTTTTTTTTTTTTTTCAAAATTGTCGATTTGACTGCAGAATTGTCAGTTGAAGTAACACAGTGCCGTATCGCAAAAAATGACCTGATCATTAAGGGGGGTAAACCTTCCAGAGCTGAAGTGGTTTCAAATAGGTTATCTTAGCTCTAGTTAAGCTCAATTATTTTTGTTTTTTAGCCCTGATAAAGTGGACAACGTTTGGCTGTAAAACTCACTGTTTCTTGAATTCAGACTGTTCTGAATCTATTTTATTTTGAATGGCAAATAAAAAAGAAAAAAAAAAAAAAAAAGGAAAAACTGCCAAAGCAAAGCAAAACCAAAACTAAGGACTCTGGTTTCTGCTGCCCCTATGTTATTTCCATTTCATTGTAGTCTATGCCCAGAATATCATTCAAGTGACAATCTTTGTATCTCTCATTTTTCATCTGTAATTGCTTGTATTTTATGGGGTATTGATCAATGTATTATAAACCAACTTTTGGCTTCTGCAGATCATCATACTGAAGTATCATGGGCCTTTTCCTCTTTTATTACTCTGTTTTATAGATTTTGTAGTAAACCATTTTATGTATTCTTCCTTTTAACACCATAACAAATCCATTAGGAGACAGAAAGATGAACACGGTTGTATTGTTACATTGATATGAGGTGTGTGTTGAACATAGTACACGTCCCCATAGCATGCTCTGTGGCATTTCCTTAATTGACTTTCTGTCTTCACTGCATTGTGAGTTCTAATGGATCTCTTCTGACAGTTACCGATGTTGGATAACATTTTGGTGAGCAGTAAAAGGCAGTCCAGGCAGTTTTACACAGATGGGCATTAAGGTGATTTGAGGGCTACTAAACCTACGGGCTTATATCGGCAGGTGTTTGTTGCCAGTTTTTTCTCTGAAAGTTGGAAAATACAGATTCATTTTGCAGTGGCGGATTCATTTTTTTTTTTACATTTTTTTGTGTGCATATTTACAAGCTGCATCCATTTAGGGGAAACTGCAGGCAAGACACAAAATTCAGTAATATATTTTGAAAGTGACTGTTTTTGGCTCTGGTAATGGCTTGCTGAGTAAAACCACGGAAACTTCAAACAATGCTTCCTGGTAAAAGGAATAGGAAAAAAATCCTTCTCTAAACCAGTGTAATACAAGGTGGGAAAGGACGCACGATAATAACACCAGTATTTTAAGGTCTTATTTTGTTTGCCTATGTTACACTGTAAAAAGCTAAATAGGATAACTTGAACTTTATCTTTGTGTATGCTTTTAAACATATATGTTAGGGTATTACAGGTTGTGTTCAGTGGCAAGTAGTACAAGTGGTCAGTAAAACGGGTGACTTGGAAAAGCCCAACGATCTCTTACTGTAGGGTTAAATGTAAGATGTGTAGCACCCTCCTAGGTAAGGCGCTAGAAGAGAGGCACATTTAGTTTTTGGCTCTTCTGTTAGAAGTGGAGACTTGATTGTGTTTTGCTTATGCCCCGTACACACGCATCGATTATTGGCCGGGAATTTTCGGCCAACGTCCGATCGGCCGTTTTTCAGCTTGTTAGTATGATGCTTCTGACAACCGACTCCGACTTTTCGGCCGAAAAAAATCTGGTGTGCAGGCTATAAAATTTTTGTTGGCCGTCAACACAACGGCCGATTTTCCGTCAGTCAGTACAGATTTCGGCAGACAAAAATCTGATGAGCAAGACTGGGCATGCTCAGAAAAGAAAAAACACACGGAAAGTAAACCAGCACATGACATCACTTCAGAAGTATATTTTTGTTGGCCGAGAAAATTCGTGTGCAGTCTAGGCACATTCCAACCAACAAAACACCACTCTGGACAAAAGTCGGACAATCGGTCGGCCGATAATCGTTGCGTGTGTACGAGGCATTTCTCCTAATTCTGCAGCTGCAGGCTTGTCTGTCTCCCCTGTCTTTCCAGAATCTTCTGGAAACATAGGGGTTGGTTTACTAAACGGAAAAGTTGCACTCTGCAAGTGCAGTTGCTCCAAAGCTTAGTAAATGAGCAGAAGCTCTGCTGACTTCCATCATCCAATCATGTGCAAGTAAAAATTTGTTTTTTTTTTTTTTTTAAACATTTTTCTTGCACGAGATTTGGTGCTTTTTGCAATGTGAAGCCTTACCTCATTTACTAAGTTCTGGAGCAACTGCAGTTGCATCGAAAGAGACATGGGATTACAATAGTAAACCCAGGAGGTCCCCCCCAGCTTTTTCTGAGCTGTCATTTTACTGCCCAGCTTACATTTTTCGAGCATTTGATGTAGAACAAGTATGCAGTCAGTGAACATAGTTAAGTAAAATCAAATTATTTATAGTTCTCCTGAAGAAGATCAGGATATCCCCACAGTTACAATCATTCGATATATCTGAATGTTAGGAAAATATAAGAGGGGATTTTTTTTTTTTTTAGGTGCAAAAAGAACATATACAGAAATGATCTTATATAAAAGATATACCAATTTCTTTTTTATCACAATTAAAAAAATATTATTTTTTAAAACAACATTGTTTTTCTTGATGTATGTACAGTGGTTTCTGCTCGACAGGTTTCCCCAGAAATATGGCTTCTTCATGAGACTCATGAAGCATTGTACAGAGTGTTACTACAATTGGATATAAGACATTACATTGTAAATGCAATTCAATAAATTCAAATATTTGACTAAATGCATAAACATCATTTAGAAAACACACCTGTATTATATACAGAAAACAAACCAAAAGCAATATAATTTCATAGATCATATATTCGAACTTCCCACCATGCATGCATACACAGAATCACATGTGATGTAGATGGTAACACCTTTTCGCCAAGGAGTATCAGCAATCACAGAAGGAGCAGGTTCATTCAGAAGATTGAGGAATATATATATATTATATATATTATATTATATATAATATATTATATAGTAACACGTGGGGGGGGGGGGGTTAGCTTGAATGGTGGATGCGTTTTTCAAGGCGTTTACATCAGAACCTTGGTTTTCGAGCATGGAAGCCCATTTTTATTAAAAGGCAGAAGGAAAGTCCATAACATATAGGGTTTCCCACGCAGGGGTTCTTTGCCAGTCCATATATGATAAACACACCCTGCTAGTCATTCACAAAACATGGACACAGGGTTGGAGATTCCATCCCACCCAAGACGCTATGGAATCTCCAAACTACAGAGCCCTATCCAGGTATAGCAAAACCTGGAGAAAGCTGCAAAAGCATATTTCTCCACTGCACATCTACACTGTAGTTCTGCTGCACGGAGCCAATGTGTACACTCTGTGTCCTTTAACCACTTAAAAACCAGCCGCCGCAGATATACTGTGGCAGGCTGGCTCTCCTGCCCTGCAGCTAAGTAACGGGTCCGGCGGCTTCAATGGCCGCCGGGAACACGGCGATCACTGCAGGGACTGACAGAAGGTGGTGTTACGTTGTAAACAAGGCACACCGCTCATCTGTCACTGATTGAAACAGGGCTCCTGTGTTTCTGTTATTTCGGAACACAGGAGCCCTGTTTCCATCCACCAAGTCTGGCCCCCACACAGTTAGAATCACCCCCTAGGTACACATTTAACCCTTTGATCGCCCCTGGTGTTAACCCCTTCCCTGCCAGTGTCATTATTACAGTAACAGTGCATATTTTTAGCACTGATTACTGTAGTAATGTCACTGGCCCCCCCAAAAGTCTCAAATGATCTGTCAGCCACAATGTAGCAGTCCCGGTAACAATCACAGATCGCTGCCATTACTAGTAAATAAATAAATAAAAATGACAAATCTTTCCCCTAGTTTGTAGACGTGATAACTTTTGTGAAACCAATTAAAATACACTTATTGGGATTTTTTTTCACCAAAAATATGTGGCAAAATACAAATTGGCCAAAAATGATGAAAAATTTTGATTTTTACATTTTTTTTTTTATTGTGAATGTTATATAGCAGAAAGTGAAAAATACTGCTTTTTTTCACAATTGTCGCTCTTTTTTTTGTTTATATTGCATGATCAAAAGAAACGCAAAAAGAAAGCCTGTTTGTGGGAAAAAAAAAAAGAATGTCAGTGGCAGTTTTCAGTTAAAGTATCGATATCGCAGTGCCGAATCGCAAAAAATGGCCTGGTCGTTAAGGGGGCAAATCCTTCCGGTCCAGAAGTGGTTAATTTACCATTTTCACGGTGATAGTCTCGACCTGTCACTATAATAATCTATATAACAAAGAGTAGGGTCCCTAACACATAACTGGAAAAAGATCTGATACTCAAAATGTTAGACTCATAACCCGATATTCAGGATAACAAAAACAGGTTCATGAAATTTTGAACAAATTCTGCTATCTTTTGAAGGCAGATGATAAAGTATCTAACTATATAAAAAAATGATCCCGAAATTACTTTTAAGAGATCACAATCCTTAAAGAATCAACTTGTCCACAGCCATTACTACATTCCATGTAGAAAACAACCCCAGAGAACTAAGGGCACAGCACCGTGTGGTAAATGTAACTTTTGTCAATATATATGGAATGCACAAGAGATAATGCTGCCTAAAAAACAATTGTGTAGGTTTAAGATGGCACCCAATGGACGTCCGCATTCTCTGTGTGAAATCAGATGCCAGGGTGATGGATGGGGTATATAAGACCCATATGGCGGTGGTCTCCTTACTGTGGCTGCCTGTCCTAAATTGGTGACCTGAGGTTAATGCTTATGCTGTTCCTAGGAGGTAAGGGATTATATTTGTATTTACGTTAAAGAGAAAGAAGTTAATTAATCTTGATACAGTACTGACTGTAGTTATGTTACACTTACCCCATTCAGATCTACTGAGCCAAGAAATTCTTGAGTTAGCTCCAGTTACCATCTTGTCTGATTGAGTTGTTAAGAGTTTATCAACAGAAGCTTGTTAGCTGGAATACTAAGATCATTTGTGCAGCCTGCAGATGCTGACTAGCAATCAGCAGAGGCGAGAGCATTACTGCAATGACAACATATTGTTTTATCTACTTTGTTGAGCCTATGGTACTCATTATAGTTTTACCTGTGTGTTTTCTTTAAATAGGGCCCTATATATGAGTCTTTTCCAATCACCCTGCCTTTGATTGTCAAAGAGTAAATGGTCAGTGTATAAGGCTGTGGGTTCTGGACAATTTCCATTTTGTTTGAACTAACTGTACCTTAGTTGCTCAGTGGATACGGTGGGTCTAGTGTGGTATTGGCTTTATGGCTGTAGGGAATAGTGATGGACGAACATCGGCCGGGGCGGTTCGCAAACCTCAGCCGCAAATTTTCTCAAAAGTCAGCGAACCGCGAGTTCGCGGCTGGCCCCATTGACTTTAATGGGAGGCAAACTTTAAAAACCTTTAGGTCATATTTGCAGCCACAAAAGACTTACTAGCTGTGCACAAATAGTCCCAGCACATGGACAATGTCATAACAGAAGTATTGCAATTGAAAAGGTTGCCCTAAATTTTTTTTTTTTTTTTTTTTTTACAGCAAAAAAAATTTTTGTTTTTTTTCATAAATCAGCCAGAACTGACAGCAGCCAGTAAATACATGTCTAATACATATAGGGTCCATTCACACATCTGTAAAATGGGTCCGCATCCATTCCACAATTTGGCAGAACCTTTACAGACCCATTGTTTTTCATTTCCAGTCTGAAAAATTAGGCATTCACAGGATAAAGAAGTAAGTGTCGGCCATTCCAGGCCCCAAAAATTAGCCCACATGCGCTTACCTGACAGCTAAGAACGTAGTATTCTGTGGCTGAAAGTACATTAGGCAATCACATGATACAGAAGTAAGTGTCGGCCATAAAAGGCCCCAAAAATTAGGCCACATGGGTTTAGCTGACAGCAAAGAACTTAGTATTTGAGGGCTAGAGGTACATTAGGCATTCACACAGTATACAGAAGTGTCGGCCGGTATAGGCTCCAAAAATTAGCTCACATGGGTTGAACTGACAGCAAAGAACTTAGTATTTGATGGCTAGAGGTACAGTAGGCGTTCACAGTATACAGAAGTAAGTGTCGGCCTGTATAGGCTCCAAAAATTAGCTCACATGGGTTGAACTGACAGCAAAGAACTTAATTGTTGATGGCTAGAGGTACAGTAGGCAGAAGTAAGTGTCGGCATGTATAGGCTCCAAAAGTTAGCTCACATGGTTTGAACTGACAGCAAAGAACTTAGTATTTGATGGCTAGGGGTACAGTAGGCATTCACACAGTATACAGAAGTAAGTGTCGGCCTGTATAGACTGCAAAAATTAGCTTCCATGGGCTGAACTGACAGCAAAGAACTTAGTATTTGATGGCTAGTGGTACATTAGGCATTCACACAGTATACAGAAGTGTCGGCCTGTATAGGCCCCAAAAATTAGCCATTCAATGGACATGAAATGCCTTTTATGCCGCTGTATTTAGCGAAGACAAGGACCACTATATACCACTATATTAAGCACTATATGGCCATATGGTGGGACCAAATCCCCATTTTTATTTATGGATTGTCTTCAAATTTGGTAGTAATTTCTTTTGCATGTGTGCGCTATTCTTTTTTAATATACATGTCTTTTGGTTCATAGCTGCACCAGCTTTAGAAATACATGGGTATGCTCCCCCAAATTTTTTGCTTGTTTATTATGTACTCTGTCTGACCAGACTACCGAGGTTGAGCAACCCATCCCACCCCCCACACACACCTGTACTCTATCAGTTTCCACTATCAAGTGGATATAGGAGGAGTCCCCTGTAGTGCATTTGCACATCTTTCCCAGCAAGGAGTATTATCTCCAAGGGTTAGAAAGGCAGGATTTATCTCTTTTTCATGGATAGTGTAGGACCCACTGATATTGCTGTACTTTGACGTAGTGGTGGCCTTGAGCACTATATTGCCATATGGTGGGACCAAATCCCCATTTTAATTTATGGATTGTCTTCAAATTTGGTAGTAATTTCTTTTGCATGTGTGCGCTATTCTTTTTTAATATACATGTCTTTTGGTTCATAGCTGCACCAGTTTTAGAAATACATGGGTATGCTCCCCCAAATTTTTTGCTTGTTTAATAAGGACCAGGAATTGTTGTGGGTGGATGGAGGTCTGGCAGATATTTGTGGCCTGTGATGAGGAATTTCAATGAAACATGGTCTACTGGTGGTCACATGTGTTGAATTCCTCAGAGATCCATGCCTCATTCATTTTTATAAATGTCAGGTAGTCTACACTGTCATGAGCTAGGCGAGTGCACTTATCGGTCACGATCCCCCCTGCTGCACTGAATATCCTTTCGGACAGGACACTGGACGGGGGGCAAGCCAACAGTTCCATTGCAAATTGTACAAAAAATAAAGGAACAGAGCGCACACCGCCCTAGTGTAACACCATTTATTTGAAGTTAATAGAAGCCATAAAAACAGGTACTCACAAACAGATAGGAAGTCATGCATGGAAATAAATATCCCCCGATTATGTTTACAGGGCTCTCTCCTCCTAGCCTCGGCGGCTCAGCTGTTCGTCCTGCACTAGTCAGTGAGTATCGTACGGCTAAGCCAACCGCCTCGGATTACTCAAGGAGACTCAATGTGGTGAGCCTGCGCACGGTCCAGCCGCCGCCGCACACCCTCCAAGAGCCGGATGCTATAGCCGCTCAGAGAAACTGACAATGCGGTTAAGCAGAGGGAGACTCCACGATCGGGACCCAGAGCATGACTTGCATGGGGTTGCTAAGGACAACGTTTCGGAGGCGTAGCCTCCTTCTTCAGATCTCAACACCCCAGAGATCCTTTGCCCTCATTTATATAACAATATAGCGGCTCCTCCCCTCACTATTTCTTAAAGGGACATGACAATAGAGAGCCTGTAATCAGGGGCAATAATATCCAAACGTTCATATATATCCATGAATTGTACACATCTAATACAATTTTTTTAAAAAAGTGAATAAGTTCATAATACAATTAAAACTTAAAAAAAAAAAAAAAAATATATATATATATATATAATATACATATATAAACCTACATGACACTGTGGAGACTAGACTAACAAAACAAGATAAACACCATATATGTGCGCATATGTATCTCAAAATATTCCCGTATACTGATACTGGGTGCGTATAAAGGAACACACATGCCAACATATATGTACACTGACATAAAAGACCATAAGAGATGAGGAAGATGTAAATATATGCTGACAACATGTAAAATATACAGACTGGTACATACATAAAAACAAAGTTCTAAATCAAAGTGCCAACCTCCAATTCCTCATTCAAGCCAAGGGACATAGAGTTAAGCGTAAATATCCAATACGTTTCGCGCATACATAGACGCGAAAATCTTTCACCTTCTGATAATGTCATAGGGATGGCTTCAATACCAAATAACTCTAACCCCTCAGTGCTGCCCCCATGTACTTGGCAAAAATGGCGGGGAACACTGTTTGTCTTTCTTTTGTTCGATGAACCGGCGATGTTCACCAAATCTGGTTCTCATAGCCCTCACCGTTCTGCCCACGTAGAATAATCCACATGGGCACAGCAGACCATATACAACAAATTGTGTGCCGCAGCAGACAAACTGTTGAATATTAAATGTCCGCCCATCTTTTCCAACAAAGTGCTTTTTCCCATGGTGCATGAAATTACAGGCCATGCACCTTTTGAGTTTACATCTATAAGAACCCACCATATTTAGGAATAACGGGATGTTATTTACTGACCGTTGTTTCTTGTTTTTAATTTGACTAGGTGCCACAATATTCCGGACACTTCTAGCCCGTTTAAAAACGATCTTAGGTTTAGTAGGAAGTACTCTTACATAGGGCGGAGTCTTGCATAAGGATGGGCCAATGTTTTTTAATGGCCCTTTTGACAGCCCAATGTTGATTGGTAAACTTGGTAATAAAGAGGGTATTAGAGGGTTCCTCACTTTTACCTTCAATCCTTCTACTCTCGCCACCCATAGTATACCTATCAATGGCCTCATCAATGTGCTCCTCACGGTACCCTTTTTCTAGAAATCTTCTCTTTAATATATCAGCCTGCACCAGGTACTCTGAGACTTCTGTACAATTCCTACGCAACCTACAAAATTGGCTGTGGGGTATATTCTCCTTCCACTTAGGTAAATGGCAACTTGTACGATGTATGTATGAGTTGCCTGCAGTCTCCTTAAAATGCTGTTTCCATCAGCATCCCAGGATAGCTCTAAATCCAGAAATACCAAAGTTAGCGCATCGACTACATGTGTGAAGCTGATACCATAGGGATTGGAATTGCAGTAGGCCACAAATTCAGAAACTGAATTGAGGTCACCATCCCATATGATAATCACATCGTCGATGTAGCGCCCATAATAAACAAGATGCTTGGCAAATGGGTTCCGGGTCCAAATATGATTTTTTTCCCAGAAACCCATAAACAAGTTAGCATAGCTCGGCGCAAAATGTGCACCCATAGCTGTGCCAGCAACTTGTCTATAAAATGAGCCATCAAACTGGAAGTAGTTTCTTTCCAGGTCAAATTTAGTGCACGAGCATATAAATTCAGACTGAAGCGGGTGCATGTATTCCGCCTCAGAAAGAAAATACTCCACTGCTCTTAACCCACCCTCATGCGGAATAGATGTGTAGAGAGAACATACATTTAGGGATAACCACAGATAGTTGGCTTCCCATTTATATTTTACCAAGGTGTCCAAAACCTGGGAGGAATCCCTAATGTAGGCCGGCAGGGACGTCACCAATGGTTGTAAGAATATATCTACATATTGGGATATTTTGCTGGTGATGCCTTCCATACCAGCCACAATAGGTCTCCCAGGTGGACACCTGGGGTCCTTGTGGACCTTAGGGATGTGGTAAAAATAGGGCGTCTTGAAATAATTATTAAGGAAAAAAGATTTTTCTGCCTTACTGATGATTCCAATACCACATGCCTGATTCACCAATTGTTGTAATTCCAATTTATACCCTGGTAATGGATCCTCACTTAAGCGCTCATACGTGTTTTCATCAGATAACAGTCTGTGGGCTTCAGCAAGATAGTCCATCCTATCTTGAATCACCAATCCTCCACCCTTATTTGCTAAATGTATAACAATGTCATGATTTTCCTTTAAAAGATTCAAAGCACTCTTCTCTGAACTAGATAGATTTTGGGCACTAATGCTGCATACATATTTTCTTAAAATCGGCATAAATCATGGAGTAATAGGTCTTAATATACTCATTCTTCACATGGTGTGGATAGAAGGTAGATTTAGGACGAAAACTCGTGTGAATGAAGTCATTGCCAAACGGGGTGGAAACCAAATCCACTGGTTCCACACATCCCTCGAAGAGCAATTCCTCCAGCACATTGAGTATTTCAACGTCCATCTCATTGTTTACAATATCCCCACCGATGGTATCTGTGGGATTTGATCTCACCTCTACAGCCCCACAGTCACCCTCACCTTTCAGAGACTGCAGACTATAATACCGTTTAACTGTAATATTACGTATATACCTATGCAGATCCCTAAACAATTCAAAAAGGTTTGCATTACAACTCGGGGCAAAGTTGAGTCCTTTATGCAAGAGACTCAATTCCCCTTCATTGAGTATATGGGTGGATAAATTAAATATCTTTACAGTGGAATCTAGACTTCCAATTTTCCTCTTTTTGCCTCGCTTCCCCTTTCCTCCTCTGACTCCTCTGGGTCTCCTATTTTTCTTTTTTCTACGGGAGGGGGTAAGACTAAAAAATTCCCATTCACACCCATACATGCATTGGATGACAAATGTGGCAAGACAATAACAGCTGGGGCATCTAGTGTGTCTGTAGACACCACACCCGGATGATCCTCAGGTGTCCGTATATCCAATATAGCCCCCTCAGCTTGACCGATATGTCCATCTAGGGCGTCAAATTAGTTGGATACTGGTATATTATATACCGGTAGAGGCCCAACACGAGTGATCTCACTAATCCCTCCCTGGGGACCTACCTTATTAGTCTCTAACGAAGAGGATGACCTGATAGGGGGATCCTCCCCTTGACATGGAAGGTTGTATCTCCTATATATATCAGTGGTCTCCCAATTTCCACCCCTGTTTCTATTGGGGACGGAGTGCCCTCCTGTATCTATACCACACTCCTTATATCCTTTTCTACCCTTAGGGTCATTATTGGAATTCCACTCCTGATGCTTCTGTGTGGATCTAATCCCTTTACCTGAAGGGTGGGTCTCACGACGGTCAGCCCCAGTGTACACCCCTCCCCCAGCTTGGGATTGGTATGGTGGCTTCTTGAAAGTCTGCCCATATGTACCATGATTGTTGTTAGTATTTCCAGATGGATTTTGATGGGGATTGGGATATTCCCTATATCCTTTTATTTTTATTTTTATTATTAGTATTATTTTTATTAAACTGGCCCTTCTTATTCTTATTAATGTTACCATTGGTAACGTCGTGATGGTGGATAAATCGTGCATCATTAGCACCAGTACCTTCCCTATTAGGATTCCGATGCTTGGATCGCACGGTATCATGGCCCTGAATTGGGGTCCCATGGCAATTGTTATCATGGCTATCGGCTATTCCACTACTACCTTCAGAGGGGTGGATGGGTCCTTTCTGTTTCCAATTGAAGATGGTACCTCTTGCGTAATCTGCTATATCCCTGGAAAATTTATTACGCTTTCCTCGGATAAGGTGTTCCTCAAATTCCACCCTCTTTTTCTCTAGCAAATCCCTACAGCTATTATAGCTCTGAACTTCTATATATGTATTTAATTAAGAAACTAGCTGTTCCAATTTGGTGGTATTTGAGGCCAGCATCCTCTCCCTCAGCATAACTATAATTTCCATCCATTGTGCGGTGCACAGTGATGAAACCTCATCCCAAGTTTTTTGTAGATCAGGGTCCAGGAAGTTGCACCTCTTCTTATTCCTCAACCCCCTCGGTGCCAAACCTTCACCTAGATATTGCTTAAGAAATGGGATGTCCCACCATTGGGTGGCATTATAATTATATGCATTTTCGGTCTTTTTACAAAGAGTCCAAAAAACTCTTTCTCTATCACATATAGCAGCATTATTCATGGTGTCCCCAGTAGTGGATTGGGGTAAACCACCATTAATCCCCTTATCACCTGAATCATTGGTGTTCTTGGGAAATAATCCTTCAAAAATCTGCAGGGATTTTTGTCTCCTACTATCAATTTCTTCTACAGTATAAATGGATGGTACAGACATGATGGCAAACCAAAAAAAAAAAAAAACACAAAAAAAAAACAAAAAAAAAAAAAAACAAACAACAAGAAAAAAACACCTAAATAGACACAAAAAGTATAGTGTATACTGATGTGTCCCCTATATATGCAAACAGGTGCACACCAATACACACACATGCAAACAATTATCCACATGCAAACAATTATCCACAGTGTTCCACATATGGCTCAATTAACCCAGATAACTTGCAAACCTGAGCTAGTGGGGTAGGCAAACATATACTATATATATAACTATATCTAACACAATAAAAAACACACAAGGAGAGTGTGATTAATATACAATTCCAGATAAAAAACTTTGTGAGTGTCACACTGAATCAAAAATAATAATAATAATATCAATTGAAACAGAGTCTATATCATAGTCCACCAGTCCAATCTTAAAAAAAGGAATCCGGAATGCTGCAGGCTAGTACCCATAAACAAAAAGCACAGAGAAAACACACATTACCAGTCCCTGCGCAGATCCTGGAGATTGATTCTCAAGCTGGGGAATCTTGTAATATGGCCTGTGGTGAAACACATGAATGAAGCGTGGCAGCTCTCCTAACCCTCCATTGGATATGAGGCAAAGCAGCTGTACAAAAAATAAAGGAACAGAGCGCACACCGCCCTAGTGTAACACCATTTATTTGAAGTTAATAGAAGCCATAAAAACAGGTACTCACAAACAGATAGGAAGTCATGCATGGAAATAAATATCCCCCGATGATGTTTACAGGGCTCTCTCCTCCTAGCCTCGGCGGCTCAGCTGTTCGTCCTGCACTAGTCAGTGAGTATCGTACGGCTAAGCCAACCGCCTCGGATTACTCAAGGAGACCAAGTTTACTCAGATAACACCCCCCTTCATTATGTGGTATTGGGGGGCCACAGGTTTATTACACCATTTCTACAAATAATTGGCCAGTAACTGTTGTCACTGTGTGTAGCACTGTTTACACAGCAAGAGGCCAAATGTTTGCAGGACTAAAATACACTCTTAGAAAATTATACTGTTAAATAACACCCCACTTCAGTCTGTGGTATTGGGGGGCCACAGGTTTATCACACCAGTTCTACAAATAATTGGCCAGTAACTGTTGTCACTGTGTGTAGCACTGTTTACACAGCAAGAGGCCAAATATTTGTAGGACTAAAATACACTCTTAGAAAAATATACTGTTAAATAACACCCCACTTCAATATGTGGTATTGGGGGGCATTGGTGTATCACACCAGTTCAAAAAATTAGCCAGTGAGTTTGGCGCTGTGTGTACCAGACTTCACTCAGCAAACAAGGCAATATTGTTGCATGACACAAATACACTTGAAAAAGTTTACTCAGATAACACCCCACTTAAATATGTGGTATTGGGGGGGCATTGGTGTATCACACCAGTTCGAAAAATTGGCCAGCGAGTGTACCACTGTGTGTACCAGACTTCACTCAGCAAACGAGGCAATATTGTTGCATGACACAAATAAACATGTAAAAGTATACTCAGATAACACCCCACTTCAATATGTGGTATTGGGGGGGGCAATTGGTCTATCACACCAGTTAGAATACATTATAAGTGCTTTTGTCACTGTGTGTAGTGTTGCTAGAGAAACGCTCAGTCTCACCACCACACCTGTCACAATGCTGCACAGTGCACAATAATACTACTAATCCACTATAATATGCTTTCTACAAAGTATATTATACTGTGGATTACTGTGTAGAGACTGGACCTATACCGAAATACCAGCCCTGAAAAGGACTTTTGTGGACATTAACAGAGCGATTTGTGTCACTGCAGCCGATCTCTAACTGCCCCTAAAGCAACCACTGGATACCTTTCCCTAAACTCAAAAGATACTAGTAGACCTATACCGAAATACCAGCCCTGAAAAGGACTTTTGTGGATCTTCACAGCGCAATATGTGTCTTGCAAACTCTCCCTCATGAGCACAGCAGACCTCTCCCTACACTGGCAGAAAGCAAAATGTGAAATGGCCGACAGCTCAGGTCTATTTATAGGTAGGGGGACTGTCCATGTGCTGGAATGTTTCAATTGGCTGTCCCGTTCCACCTGAGTCTGTGTCATGGGTCAAAGTTCTCCCCAATGTAAACAAATATGGCCACCGCGAACGACGCCATGTGTTCGCAAAATTGGCGGGTAGCAAACAAGCAACATTTTCCTGCGAACCAACCGTCAGGCGAACTGCAAGGCCATCTCTAGTAGGGAATACCTATGGGTGCTTGCACATTTATGTGCATGTACTTATGAGGGTAATAAGTCCCCCAGACCCTACTCTTTGCTGTATGGATCAACAGGCCCTTGATAAGAGGGCTCTCACTTCTGTTTGACTGTTCATTCCTTGGAATATCCCTGCATATTTTTTGGACTACATTTGTACTGAGCTTGCCTATACAAATCCTTTTCATTGGCCTGTTACCAAAGCTTGTCCATCATTGATCTTTTTTACCTGTCTGGAACCTGGACTCTGCTGACTTTGCTACTGTCTGGTGTCTGCTCTGACCATCTGTCTGAGAAATTACATTGCTGTAGCACCTGTCCTTCCAGTTGTAGGCTATTGCTCCTGGAAACACAAAGGGCCTACTGAACTCTGGGATGCCAGAAATTTGACTTGTATCTTAGCGCAGACTTCTGGGAAAATCGGTGAGCCAATCACGCAGGCAGGAAATTATGTTTCTGTGTACAGAACACTTCCAGGTTGCCATATTGTATTTCCAGAAGATTTCAGCAGCTGCAGATTAAAAAGGAAAGCTATACCATGGCTGCTTGTTATACCCTGGAGAGCTAAGAAGCCGCTGGAGATGACCCATGTCCATTTTCTGTAGAAGAAAGAGTCCATCCTGAGTGGTTTTGTCTTAAGTCTGATTGACCTGTCCATTAAGTTGGGGGTCCATTCTTTTTGGTAAGCAGCCACCTTTATCCATTCATCACGGGTGTTTTCTTTCTGCTCACCATATCTTGGGACCTCACCTTCTTTTTTGGACTTTCTGCTCTCCACTCCAGATCCATGTTTTGGGATTCATGATCTTCATGGACATTTATTTTGACCTTATGTGACTTCACTGCACTAATGTTTTTTGGAATATAGTCATTATTGTTACTATCTAGCGCTGCACTATTTGATACATATTACTGTATGGATTATTGATCTCCATTGTATACTGGTCTGGAGACATGCTTAGCCAGTCCATTACCTTTATCCTCAGATTCTTTAGCAAGGCAGTAGTCGTCTTGGAGGTGTGTTTGGTTGAATTACTGCCCTGTGGCCCAGTCTTCGAAGGGCGGGGATCATGCTCTGTTTTAGTATGTCACAGTACATGTTAGCATTAATGGATCCCTCAAAGAACTGTAGCTTCCCAGTTCTGGCAGCACTCATGCAGCCCCAGACCATGACACTCCCACCACTATGCTTGACTGTAGGCAAGACACACTTGTCTTTGTACTCCTCACCTGTTTGCCGCCTCATACGCTTGACATCATCTGAACCAAATACGTTTATCTTAGTATCATCAGACCACAGGACATGGTTCCAGTAATCCATGTTCTTAGTCCGCTTGTCTTCAGGAAACTGTTTGCGGGCTTTCTTGTGCATCATCTTTAGAAGAGGCTTCCTTCTGGGACGACAGCCATGCAGACCAATTTGATGCAGTGTGCGGTGTATTGACAGGCAGATTCCTCACCCCTTCAACCTCTGCAGCAATGCTGGCAGCACTCATACGTCTATTTCCCCAAGACAACCTCTGGAAATGACGCTGAGCATGTGCACTCAACTTCTTTGGTCGACCATGGTAAGGCCTGTTCTGAGTGGAATCTGTCCCGTTAAACCGCTGTTTGGTCTTGACCACCATGCTGCAGCTCAATTTTAGGGTCTTGGCAATCTTGAGACCTTGTAACACTAACAAGTCACATGACACCGGAGAGGGAAAATTGCTAATTGGGCCCAATTTGGACATTTTAACTTAGGGGTGTACTCACTTTTGTTGCCAGTGGATTAGACATTAATGGCTGTGTGTTGAGTTATTTTGAAGGGACAGCAAATTTACACTGTTATACAAGCTGAAACTCACTAATTTACATTGAAGAAAAGTGTAATTTCTTCAGTCTTGTCACATGAAAAGATAAAATTAAATATTTACAAAAATTATAATGTACAGTATATATTTTGGTTTCTCTACTTAACAGGGAGACAGCCAGGTAAATCTAGGAGCTGTCTGCTTAACAGTGAGTTGTGATTGTTAGATAACATGCTCTGATGCTGCTCAACCTGGCTTGATGTTTCACACAGATCCAATAGTGATAAAGTTTGACAGTAAGAGGGAACCATGCAGGTGACAGCAGGGGATATCTGTACAGCCCTGGTTAATAGGCCTGGGAGGAGCCCTGGTGCATGCTGGGCGACTGTACTTATATCTGAGGTGGACATGTGGCTCCTGGTCTTCGGGCTGCAGAGCGGGGTCCAGATGGGGAGGGGGCTGTCACCTCTCCCCCAGCACAGGCTGCTGGAGCCTCAAGTGGTTGACCTGAGGGCCATAGTTAGAGGTGCTGAAGCCCAGGGACTCATTTGAGGGCTGACTGAGGGAGGATGTACAAGGATCTTGTATGGTATTATGGGGGGAAGGTGACCTGCGGACAGGGCCTTGTGAGTACAGACTTCCCACAGGGATCCTAGAGACTGTTCCTGTTAAAATCCCCTCTTGGTGCTAGAAAGTCAACAGGCTGGGTGTAAGTTAAAAGGGATACTGGTTAGTGTCCTGAAGATACAGAGTTCATTAAGTCTGCTTTTAACACAAGCAAAAGACTTATTCTTCCCATGCAAGTGTTGAATGGTTCAGCAGAATATCTGCTATTCAGTTCCACTATGTGAGGCCAAGTGAAAGCTGTCCTTACCTGTACATAATTGAATTTGGAATATCCCATTATTCCCTTCTCCTATCCAAGTTCTCCAAATAAAACACCAAAAACAAATCCTCTAGACTGGTCATTGTAGACAACGAGTGAAAGTGTGTGTGTGCACCTGGCAGTGTGTGAAAATACCTAGTATTTGGCAACAGGATAATCAGAGAGCGACCAAAGATAGTTCTATACTCAGCAGCTCCTACAGGGGCAGTGTTACACTACAAAAAAATAAGCTCTATCTGTCTAAAAAAAATACTTATTTAATTTAGGTACAGTGTTTCATGACTGCAATGCGAAGTGTGACAGCGTTAAAAGCTGAAAATGTAACTGGGCAGGAAGGGGATGAAAGTATCTGGTACTGAAGTGGTTAAATATGCCTGTGTTCTATTCCCGTGCTACACTCTTACTGTACACGTTAACAATGTGCTAAAAAAAATGTGCGCACTACAAAACACCTCCACCCTATTTTATAGAGAGAAGGAGGTGTACTATAGTCTCTCCTGTCCTAGGGTGAGAATGCTGCTCCTCTTCAGATACTGTGCAGTAATAGATACAATAAAGCGAGTGAGCCTTGCCACCATAGAATAAGAAGCATGGTGCTGGCAAGATCACCAGGTAAAAATGAAGGGAAAAAACTAATTATGTCCATTATCATGTCTAATGCCTCGTACACACGATCAGATAATCATATGAAAAAAATCGCTTTTGAATCGATCTCACGATAATCTGATCGTTAGTACACAGCTTTCAACAGCCGATCACGACATTTCATCCAACAAAATCCGAAGGAACAAACCTGAAAACTTTGTTGTACTATAGCCTAGCGAACAACATTAATTTAATCAGTACAGTATGCGTCCGCTAAAAATCGATAGACAAAGACCACGCATGATCGGAAACACTAAAATAACCCTGAAAAAGCCTGGCTGACATTGTTTTTGTTTTGCACTATCCGATATGTAGCTACGAAACAAGATAGCTTTTCCAGAACCGTACGAAAAAAATCATATGTTTAGTACGCATTTTTGAATTCAATACTAGTATCATGCAGCAAAATGTGAACGATAAGTCGTCTGATTATCTGATCGTGTGTACGAGGCACAAGGACTGGTAAGCTGCTCTATATACATTTTTTAGAAATGCTTGAAAGCATTTGCTATACTATGTATTGGCTTTGCAATATCTGTGTCCATGCTTTTCAAACATACCCACCACATTTTTGTTGACATTCACTATTAATTTAGCATTTACATTTTTTTTTCTCTCTTACCAGGTGCATGTCTTAATACATCTCAGTAGATTTAGCTCAATGCCTGGTGATTAGACATATTGCTGTGCTTTCTTTGATGAGTTGCAGGCACAGGTGAAATACATCCTGTGTTCACTAGAGCAATGAAGGCTGCTATTTAAATTCCAGCGTGTGTCAACCACTTCATTTCAGTCATGTTCCTGAACTTTAAACCTGACCACAGATGTGTGAATGTGATACATCAGTAGCTCCGACAACTAGAAGTAGAAAATGTACAAAAAAATGGCATCTAATTTTTTTTCACATTTGTCTAATTGTATAATACACCTGTCTCCTTCTCCTAATCTATAAATCCCTCCGACAGAGGTACTTGCCACCTATTTCTCTGTCTAGCGGTGGCTGGCCCAGCTGTGTGGCTGTGAAAAGATGTAGCTATGTTGAGACAAGAGAAAATTCAACCTTCAAATATAACAATGGTTAAAGTAAGTTAGATGTCCACCAAACAACTACTGTGTAATGCCTCGTAAACACGCATCGATAGTTGGCCGTGAATTTTCGACCAACGTCCGATCGGCCGATTGTCGGCTTGTTAGTATGATGCTTTCGACAACCGACTCCGACTTTCCGGCCGAATAAAATCTGGTGCGCAGGCTATAAAACTTTTGTTGGCCGTCAACATAACGGCTGATTTTCCGTCAGTCAGTACAGATTTCGGCAGACAAAAATCTGATGAGCAAGACTGGGTATGCTCAGAGAAGAAAAAACACACGGAAAGTAAACCAGCACATGACATCACTTCTGAAGTTGGTTTTTGTTGGCCGAGAAAATTCGTGCGCAGTCTAGAGCACATTTCAACCAACACAAAAACACTGGACAAAAGACGGCCGATCGGTCGGCCGATAATCGTTGCATGTGTACGAGGCTTAAGGCTCTATGAAACCCATAAGACATGTAACTATAGCCAAAATGACTTCTGTGGGGCCCAGAAGCACAGGGGGCTCCGAGCTGTCTAAAATGCTGTATGCCGGTAGCAATATACAATAGTATTTGACAAATACATTTGGATGAAATAAATGCATACACAGTTTTGGAATGTATACAGTATATAATTGCTATGAAAACATACAAGTATCCATCACACAGAGTGAGCTCCGGGCATTTTGTGGCTGTAAAGTGGAGGTACCTACGGCACCGGCCCTGCACTCACCGCTGTCACTTGTAAACACAGAAGGCAATAGAGGAAGATTTCTGCACTACTCATTTCCTATGCCGGCTTTTGTGTTTACAAGTTATAGGTTGGCTCTCTTGGCGGCTAACACAGAACCCTCCCTGCCCCGCATTATCCCTAAGGCTAGGTTTACTTGTGTGGTGGTTGCCGATTTGGAACAGTGTGTGAATCGCACCTGTGCCTGTACCCGCAACCACCAACAGCCAAATCACCCTGCTCTTTTGGAGAAGTGCAGGACTGCTACTTATTCTTAATGGCATTCACATACATTTGAAATCCCAGTGCATTTTAAGGTGCAGGAAATTACATGGTACAAAAGAACCATGTGATTTCTCTGCAGCTGCGTTTTTAAAAAGGTGCAGGGACCTTTTTCCTGCATTTCCCATTCAAATAAACGGATTGCTGTGCCGTACAAATGCGGGATGCACCAAATGCATAGGTATGAACCTAGCGCAGGACAGCAGAGGAGGAGGTAGGGGGAGGGGGGTTACACCAATCTCACAGCAGCAACTCCTCCTGCAGCCTTCGCCCCCAGCCAGCATTTTCCACTACTGCTTTGAGTTCTAGCTGCTCCTCCACAGCCGCTTCCCTCTCTATTGGGTGAGGGGATTTTGGTGGGAGGGGAGCTCTGTACTGGGGGGATTTGGGTAAGGAATTTTTTTGTTTGCAAACTGGCCTGTTTAATTCACACTCCTGAGCCCTGCACTCTGTACATTACAAACTCCTGAGCCCTACACTTGCTTTTTGTAATCCTGAACCTTGCACCCTGTGCAATATACAGTTCTGCGACCTGCACTCTTTGTGTTACGCACTTCTGAGCCCTGCATTCTGCCTGTTTTGCCATCCTGAGCCTGGGTACCTGCACCTAAAAAAAAAAAAAATGTATATACCTTTATGGTAGTGTAAAATTGTTTAGTTCACTCTTCTTTTTGATGGTAGGTAACTCATTTATTCTAGGTTGTTTGCAGAGATCTCTGACAGTTCTAAAAATACTGGGGTGCTTCTATAGGGGACAACCAGTCAACTAGTTTTGCTATAGTCCTGCTCACTTAATCCTCCCAATAAGGCAGTAATAGGTGATGCTCACATTGGGAGTCTTTTGGTGTTAAAATTCATTTTATTCAAAATATAGAATCAACTTGGGCAATTTTACACTGCTGTATTTTTCTTAGTATGTGTAGCGGAGCCACCTTTCACGCAGAGCATGCTCATCAATGTCTGGGACGAGGCAGAGACAGAGGTCATGTGAAAAGTCTAACATTAAGGCAGTTCCCTGACTTAGAGATGAGCCTTCACTGTGTGCAGTAAATGTGCAGATTTCCTTTGACAAAGTACTCTCCCATGTCACTGCACTCTGTACCTTCATATATGCTTGCGTTAAGAGGGACGTACTGAGCCTACGCCCACTCCACCAGTTCGGAGTACCTCTGTTACCTCACTCCCAATAACAGAAAGGGGTCCCGGCATCCACATAGCATGGATCTCATGTGTGCACTTGCTAACTTCTTCCTTCCCATACCTCATGACCAGGCCATAGACCTCCGAAATGCAGGTTTGGATCTGGTGGCTATTAGATACTGCTAGGAAAGAAGCCAGCACATCAACCCCCTCCCTACCGGGTGATCTGTCCACCTTCCCAGGTACCACGCCTAATGAATGGTTACTCTGTGCCTTGAAGTAGTGCTTGGTTACTCTTTAACTACAATCCTCTTCCTTGTCTTGCTGAGCTAACCCTTTGTAGTGGTGTTACTTCATACCCCATAGTGCTTTACAGACCCTGATTCTTTAGATACGCCAGAACCAACATGCCCCCCTTTGAATAACTTCAGACCAGGCTCAGAATGATTAATGTAAGTTACTGAACAAGTTGCCATATACCAGTTCAATTTGAACAACGTCTTTTTCCCTGAACTAACTACAGTAGTGTGGCTGCCCAGACATACCTCCATGAGGTGATAGTCCATCTTGGCATTCTCCATGGCTTGGATGTACTCTGAAAATCCCAGTGCCTTCAGCAGACTGCAAGGAGTAGCAGTTCCAGTACCGCAAACTATGATCAGGGAATGAATCAACCAAGGACCAGTGACCATTGGACCTCAGCCTTCCCCATTTGTATAGCACAGGTGGGCTGGCTGTGACCAAAAAGTCTGGGAACTGAGCTTTCAGGAATTAACCTCTTTCCCAACCTGGGCCAGCCACTAACCTACTAAAACAAACATATTTATTGGCCACCCTCGCCCTCCCCTTTTCACAAGCCGTCCCGGTTGCGACTACTTTTGATAAATAACATAACATACAAAAAGGCACACAATGCTAAATAGCAGCAAAACAATAACAACTGTTCTAAAACAAGCAACAATGAGTCTCTTTTTAAACATAAAAGTTTGGGTCGGACAGAAAGATTTTTTTCTCCTATAATTGGATGTGTGCTTGTCACCTGGTGGACACCCAGGTAAGCATGATCCAGTTTGACCAGCATAACCCAGTCCATAAAGGTGTCGATCTGTGTTCCATTCCTCATGGATCTTATGGAAACGAACCTCTATGAATTTGTTTTGGAACCGGAATTCTCTGAGATGTTCCAGTCCAGAACACGGAGTCTCTCCAAGACAGCCTGACTGTAAATCTTCCGCATTTCCTCTTTGAGCTGTCAGAACAAGTCCTCGGGCACAAAAGGAAACACGCACCCATATTTCTTTAAAACATGGGCATCAAAGTACTGCTGGAGTCAGGATAACCTGGTTAATTTACAGCCTGGAAGAAGCATTCAGGGAAGTAAGGGCAGTAAGCATCTGCGGGGCAGTGGGACTTTTCTGGGGGCCAGGCACTGTGCAATCTGAGGTTCAAAAAATGTAAGCTAAGCTACCTCAGACCTAAATAGGTACATTTTCTATAATAGTGACTAGTAATATCAAAAATGGAAAGATGCTGCTATGATTTATGTTAACATAATCATCAAAACGTAATAGGGAAAATAACTGCGCTATCCCCTAAAGTGAAAGCTGAATACATTCCTCAAAGTGCAAACAGTGCTACAGTATATAAAGTGCTGACAGTTCCTCAAAGTGAAAATAGTGCTGAAAATAAAGTGCTCCGCTTTCTTGACCAAAGGAAAGTGCTGTGCCTTGTGCTAAAATAGCAATCCTTGTGTCCTATCACTACTCCATTCCCTCCTAGGACCAAGCTCACCAAAGGTTTTTGAACTCCTGAGTTTACACTGAGGTATGTCAAAACATGCTTAGTATCTCTGGTCTGGTTTTTTGACGTATGGGCCTCATTCTGTTTCCATTCCCTCCTCTTCCTCCTCTCTGTTTCCCAGCTTTTTTACCACAACTCAAGCTCCCAGGGACTTGCTCTTGGAGAAATTCCTAGACATACAATTGATTTTTTTGGATTTTTTTTCATTTGTACATATCCCCCATGGCAGTACCCATCTTACCATGCCTTTTTGGCAGTAGTTTGTCTATTTTATGTAAAAATGGCCAGACGATTCACCCCCTATAGACTTCACCTCAGCAAATCAATAGATTCACCTACCGCTACACAAAAGGAGTTTTGGGATCATGGTGTCAGTGTCCTTTGTCCCAACTCTCCCTTGCTAATGCGCCTCACATTCTGAAAGTGGATTTTTAGTATTGCTTTAGTAGCTTCTGGCCTCTCTGAAATTAATCCTGTATGCCTGTACCACCCTGTCCTAAACAGGAGCTACTATCCCAAAGTACCTCTGGCAATAGTATGGGATGCCACAGTAAAACGGAGTTATAAATATTTATATATCCTTCAGCCAACCAGTAGGAGTTTTATGGGCACTGGTGCATGCTGGGGGGTTATAAAAACATTTAGGTCAAGCCTGGGCTGCAGTCTGGGCAAGTGGTGTTGGAGTCATCTGACTTGTTAGGCTCCCAGCCTTTGTGGGTCCTACTATGTGCTCTTGACTTTGGGTTAGACCTGAAGTGTTCCTGGAAACTGCCCTGCCTGTCGATAAAGGAAGCTGTGCCAAGATTGGGATGCAAGATGAACATGCTGGAGGAAGCCAGAGTGAAGGCTGGTTTCCTCATGGGGGCCTGGTGACGTTTGCACGTTTAGAAGATATTTACTGTACCTAAAGGGAAGCCTTACTCCCACTAAAGAAAGTTATCTACAGTATTGCCAGATTGTCTTAAAGGTTCTTTACACTGAGATGCTGGGGCTAAATCTGTATATCCAGGACCTTAACTCTCACAGTTTGCATTATAGGAAAAAACCTTTTAAAAAGACTAGCACCCAATGTTCTTTTCTCAGTTCCCCATTTTAGCCATGGGCTCGTCCCTGGTGTAAAACACTGGCCCACCACTGTCTCTGGAGGTACCATGACTGACTTTGTAGGTTGTAAAAGTCACAATGTCTCCACAGCTAAAAACTGGCAAGACTTTAGAGATTTTTTTTTTTTTAAAAAGGCACAGTTTAGGGCTGGTCCACATCAGGTGCTGTGGCCCTGTGTTGGGCAGCTATTCCAGCATAGTCCCACTGCACCCCCACCGAAGAATGCCTTGTCAACGTTGCGGCCAGTTCACACCACTGCCCTGTATACAGTACTTTTTTCCAGGGTTTATGAAATGTCACTATGTGACTAGGGATGATCGAACTTTTGAAAAGTTCAGTTCGACCAGAACACCCGAACTTCCCGAAAGTTCGGCCCGGATTTCAGAACCCCATTGAAATCAATGGGACCCGAACTTCGGTAATCAAAAAACACCATTTTGAAGCCCTAAAACCCAATAAATGCCCCTAAAAAGTGCCTAGGGTTCTGGCTCATGCTCCAGGGACTATTAATCACACAAAAAAAAGTTCTTAAAAATTGTCATTTTTGATAGAGAGCCAATTATTGAAAAAAATATTGAAAAAAAAAATGAGATTTCTTTGGATTTAGTGTCTGGGGGGGTCTAAAAAGTGTACCTGTGAAGTTTCAGCTCTGTAGCATGTCCAGAACCAGAAAAAAAAAAAAGTTTGTTTGTATTAGAATTAATATAGAAGGGATATGGCTCCGCTATTTTCACACCTTGCCGGTTTTGTAGCAAGCGTTTTTTTTTGGGCATTTTTTGGGGGTTATTGGAGGCAGGCATAACATCAGAACTTTTGTGTAGGGGTATATATACACACACACTTATATGTATATATACACATACACATACACATATATAGGTGTGAAAGTAGCAGAACACTATACTAGGGCTTTTTTGAGGACATGTTTGGAGTCAGGCATGACATCTGAACTTCTGTGTAGGGGTATATATACACACACACACATGTATGTATATATACACATACACATATATAGGTGTGAAAATAGCAGAAACCTATACTTGCGCTAATGAAATAATTAACACCCATATGGCTTCTCTGCTATCACACCTATATGTGCGTATGTGTATAAATACATATAAGTGTGTGTGTATATATACCCCTATACAGAAGTTCAGATGTTATGCCTGCCTCCAAAGACCCCCAAAAAATGCCCAAAAACAAACGCCTGCTGCAAAAACACACCTGGGCGTTTTTGTAGCTGGCGTTTTTTTGGGCGTCTTTGGAGGCAGGCATAACATCTGAACTTCTGTATATATACACACAAACTTATATGTATTTATACACATACACATATATAGGTGTGATAGGAGAGAAGCCATATGCCTGTTAATTATTTCATTAGCGCAAGCATAGTGTTCTGCTACTTTCACACCTATATATGTGTATGTGTATATATACATACATGTGTGTGTGTATATATACCCCTACACAGAAGTTTAGATGTTATGCCTGCCTCCAAAGACGCCCAAAAAATTCCCAAAAAAAACGCCAGCTACAAAAACGCCCAGGTGTGTTTTTGCAGCAGGCGGTTTTTTTGGGCATTTTTTTGGGGTCTTTGGAGGCAGGCAAAACATCTGAAATTCTGTATAGAGGTATATATACACACACACTTATATGTATTTATACACATACACATATATAGGTGTTATAGCAGAGAAGCCATATGGGTGTTAATTATTTCATTAGCGCAAGCATAGGTTTCTGCTATTTTCACACCTATATATGTGTATGTGTATATATACATACATGTGTGTGTGTGTATATATACCCCTACACAGAAGTTCAGATGTCATGCCTGACTCCAAACATGTCCTCAAAAAAGCCCTATAAACGCCTGCAACAAAAAGCAGGGTGACAGGGGAGAAGCCACTATCCAGTTCTATAAGTGTTCTAAGAGAAACGATCTTTTCTCTATAGCGGTCACCCTGAAATGGAAGGGTTTTGTCGCCCTGCCATAGCAGTCAGAGTCAGTTAACCCTACACTACACTACGGTCCCCTTACACTTAACACTTTCCCTACAGAAACTAGATTATTAAATCTAACTATAGTGGAAAATAGTACCCGAACTACACTAGATATCTAGATAAATGACACTTTTGAAGCAGAAGTAACAGAACTGCTTCCACTCTCTTCCACAGCCCTGTATTAAAATGGTAGAGATTTGGCGGGGCTATCTTATATACTGGGGGGCGTATTCACTAATGATTGGCCTTTGGACCCCCTAGTCACTCCAATCACATTCCTAGCATTCTCCTGCCCCCTCAATTGACTTTTACTGATGGTTCTGGTCCAATCACAGGCTTTTAAAGCCCAGTTCCTGTCCCATTGCATTTTGGTCGGTTCTGGTTGCCGAATTCTGAACTTTTTCAGCAAAAAGTTCGGAATTTGGACGAATTTGGAACAGTCAATGTTCGGGTCGAACCGATGTTCGACCTGAACCGTTCGATCATCCCTATATGTGACATTTCAATAAAGTTTGTTTAAGAAAAAGAAGTGAACAGTGCAACATGCTGGAATTGGTGGATCAGCACTGTGTTCACCGCAATCATAGGCGTGCGCAGGGGGTGTGCCAGGTGTGCCTGGGCACACTCTAATCACCCTGTGCGGCACAGATTTCCCGTTTGGACCCCTGATATTTCACCAAAGCCCCCTAACAAAATTGTGAAACAAAAATAAAACAAAATTGTAAAAAGTAATAAAAAATAATATAATAAAAAACTACGGACACCGTCCACTCCCATACTGACACCAATCCCTGCCCTAATGACACTTTCAGTATATATACACATGCGCACACACACACACACACACACGCATATATGTTTGAGCTTTGAGGTGCACACCCTAATGTAATAGGCTGTGCACACCTATGACCACAATACGCACCATTGCTCTTTTTTTATATTCTTTTGACTGTGAAACAATGTTCAGCACTAGCTTGTAAGACAATGCTTAGAATTTACATCATGGCCCATTTACTAAAAAAAAAGATTGGTTGATTCTGAAAAAGGCTGGTGAGCTATTAAGAGCAGTGCAATTATCTGGAGAATTAAAATATAAGTGTACCAAAGGTGCAATTACAATTATAATGCACTTCTCCTGCACCCAGCCCCCTTTACAAGTCTCATACTCTGTCCCCAATCTGACAAGATATAGCTCACGAGACCAAATTTTTGAACTGGCCCCACAAATGCACAGTACACTCGCCATTCAGTTTTCTGGAGACTCCATGCTAATGTAGGAAGTGATTTGTGCACATTTCACACATTCAATTTGGTGAACAAGAAGTTCTGCTCTTTTCAAATGATCCAATACATGGTTGGATGTTTAAAGTAAAAAGGGCTTACTTCACATCAATATTGGACTTTAGGTAACACCTAACCACCAACAATCTGTAATTTGCTCAGCATGGTGCCTTATGCCGGAGATACGTTATTAAATGCCATGCTTTAAACAGCTACCAGCCAATACTTTGCAACCTAAAACCTTCACATGCCAGCTGAAGTCTTGATTCAAAAAAAAAATAAATAAATGTTTTTTTAACTTTCAGAGCCCTCTGCAACCTGTAGATCTGGGGATGAAAGGGTTTGCCAGGCCCATTTTCACTAAATTCAACAAACATTTTAGTAAATTATGCCCTATGTGAATGGCGTACCATCACCAAACATAGGCAATTCTTTCGTCCATTTGTTTGCAAACAAAAAGCCTATACAAAACTGCTTCTCCAGGTTTAAATATATACAATTCAAAAGCAATAACTCTGCAATACCCCAAAACTTCTTCAAATTAAAAGAGGGGATAGATTCAGTCCCACTCCAACTGAACTATATTTGGACAAATCACATCTGATTTCACAAGTCCTACTCTTGCTCCTAAATTAAAATTGTTAGGAGTTGTGTGTGGGTTTGAGAATACCAGCTTTCCACTTGGTTACAAACCTTGAGCCAATAATTGGTTTTGTATTAAGTGCTACAAGATAGTAACTAAATCCAATTTGAAGAAATGCTTGTAATGAAACGGACCGTTGAGCGCTCATATTTTAAAGACATCACAATTGCTTTTTCCGGAGGTTTAGTCAAATAATGAATACTGCTAAATTACATGTAAAATTCATTTCCAAGCAGATTAGCTATTTAATTACAGCGAATCAAATTACCCCGATGTCTGATAAACAAAATAATATACAAATTTTTAATTTTTCTGCTCTGATATTAAAAAAGAAAAACAGAGAGCTCAGTAATATCCAAGCTATCAGTAAATCTATGAACTGTGGTACAGGCAGTCTCTGGGTTACAAACATCCGTCTTACATACGACTCATACTTAAGAAAAGAGGCAGTGAAACATCTTGCTGATCCCAGAATCCGCAAGGCGATCATCTTGCTGCTCACCACTTGCTGCCATCCACTGTCCAGCAGACCTGTCAGCAATCCCGCATCACTCCATAGCCAGTTAACCCTTCCCTATGCTATCCATTTTTTTTTGGAGTTACGCCTAAAGAGGAATTGCAGTTTGCTCACATAATTAGTAATAAAACATCTTTGCCATTCTGAAGTTTCCCTCCAACCACTTTGCATATTACTTTGCATAATATTATATATTGTGATTCTGTACATGCCAAATTTGCTGCAGAAATCTCCCTCCATTAAGTCTGGCTGCAGCCGTTTTAACCACTTCTAGACCGTAAGATTTCCCCCCTTAATGACCAGGCCATTTTTTTGCGATTCAGCGCTGTGTTTTTTTAACAGACAATTGCGCAATCATGCCACGCTGTACCAAAATAAAATTTATGTCCTTTTTTTCCCACAAACAGAGCTTTCTTTTAGTGGTATTTGATCACCTCTGTGTTTTTTATTATTTGCGCTATAAACAAAAGAAGAGTGACAATTCTGAAAAAAATAAATAAATAAATAAATTTTCACTTTCTGCTATATAACATTCCCAAGAAAAAAAAAAATAAGCAAAAATCACATTGTTTCATCATTTTACGCCTATTTGTATTCTGCTGCATATTTTTGGTAAACAAATTCCCAATAAGCATATTTTGATTGGTTTGCGCAAAAGTTATCGCGTCTACAAACTAGTGGAAAGATTTATGTAATTTTTATTTATTTATTTATTTACTAGTAATGGCAGCGGTCAGCAATTTTTAGAGGAACTGCAACATTGCAGCAGACAGATTGGACCCCTAACTGACATTTTTGCAACTTTTTTTTGGGGGGGCCAGTGACATTACTATGGTAATCAGTGCTAAAAATATGCACTATTACTGTAATAATGACACTGGTAGGGAAAGGGTTAACCCATGGGCAATTAAAGGGTTAAATGTGAGCCTAGGTGGTGTTTTCTAACTGTGGGGGGGGGATGGACTTGTAGTATCAACACAGAGACCTGTGTTCCTAAATAGCAGGAACACAGGAGCTATGTGTTGATACCAGAGAGAACAACGTTCTGCTGTGTTTACAACAGCAGACCACCGTACTCCCCTCACGGGGAGCATTCGCAGGGCCCCGCCGGCAATCACAGATGCCGGCCCCCAAGCCTTGGCTTCTCAGCTGTTGAGTAGGCACATGCCACCTGTGGGCACACGTGTGCGTGCCCACAGGAGCGCTCCCGCGAACCGACATACAGGTGCGGCGATTCGCAGGAAACTGCCGACCTTCCGCTGTATAACTGTGGCGGCTGCTCGCCAAGTGGTTAACTGTGGGCAGGATGAGCTACTGACTCTTCACTTCCTGGATTTACACAGACACATAGAGGCATACAGACACATACACACACACACAAATACAGTATCCCACAAAAGTGAGTACACCCCTCACATTTTTGTAAATATTTTATTATATCTTTTCATGTGATAACACTGTATGGTCTTAGCCACCGTGCTGCAGCTCAGTTTCAAGGTCTTGACAATCTTCTTATAGCCTAGGCCATTCTTATGTAGGACAACAATTCTTTTTTAAGATCATCAGAGAGTTCTTTGCCATGTGGTGCCATGTTGAACTTCCAGTGACCAGTATGAGAGAGTGAGAGCGATAACACCAAATGTAACACTCCTGCTCCCCATTCACACCTGAGACCTTGTAAGACTAACGAGTCGCATGACATCGGAGAGGGAAAATGGCTAATTGGGCCCAATTCTGACATTTTGACTTAGGGGTGTACTTACTTTTGTTGCCAGCGGTTTAGACATTAATGGCTGTGTGTTGAGTTATTTTGAGGGGACAGCAAATTTACAATGTTATACAAGCTGTACACTTACTACTTTACATTGTAGCAAAGTGTAATTTCTTCAGTTTTGTCACATGAAAAGATATAATAAAATATTTACAAAAATGTGAGGGGTGTACTCACTTTTGTGAGATACTGTATATACAGACACACACACACACACATATACAGACAGACCGACATACTCACACTGCTTGCCTGCACATTTCTCCTCTCTTGACAAATACTTGAACAGGTAAGGAAAAAGATCTCTGCAGTCTCCTATTATCTCCGCCCTCATTCTGCCCCCCTCCCCCCAGCTCTGCAGCTCTCATTGGCTTTCCTATGACTCCCCCCTCCTCCCTTGCTGACAAACTCTCACGAGAGTGAGAGAGTGAGCTGTGCATGATATCATTAGCCTAGGCTAATGACCAGACAAGAAAGAGGAAGTGGGCTGTATAAGGTATTTACTGTTAGAAAAAAAATATTTTACTATCCAAAGTTAAAACAACAAGGGAGGAGGATTTAATAGATGAAAAAAATGAATGAAGATATGCTTTAAAAATGTACCTGTTCCAACTTGGTTACAAATTCAACTTAAGAACAAACCTATAGAATCTATCTTATTCGTAACCTAGAGACTGCCTGTACTGGGTAATACACATACTGAGCTTTAAAAAAGAAAGTCAGCAGCTTAACTTACTATTCTATGTAATAAACAAATTAGTGTAGCAATCCCTGGGTCAAATAACAAAATATGCAAAGGCCAGTGTTGTCCAAATCTATCACTTTCTGCTCCACACTCTAAGATTACTGTGTGATGAAATTATGCAAAAAGAAAACTTCATCTTGGTGTATGTGCTATCTGAAAAGTATCTAAACCTGTAAACAATAATTTAACATATTCTAATCTCCAAATGTGGGCAAAGCAAAGGAGAAGGCGCTTCTAAGTGCAGTAGAAACTAAACTTTAATAGTACAAGCCACTTTAAATCTTTGATCATCATGGCTTTAAAGAAGGAGCAAACTATGTATGCTCCGAATTGTGTCCAAATTGTGTCTCTTCCACTCTAATGTCACTTCCAGGTCCCTGCATTCCATGCTGATCCCGACAAGCTGACTGCCCTTCCTGGATTACCCTACACAGCTCTCCACCGCTGGCCAGTCTGGACTCCATCTTCAGCTGTCACATCCTAGAAGGATTCCTCCAGTTTGACACCAATACACATTAATGAGCCTTTTAACCTACAGTATGTATCTTGTAAGTGTTTTTAACCTTGTTTGGGCTATTAAAGACAGAGATGTATAGTAACTAAGTAGAACTACTTCACTACTGTACTTCCACTTTTACTTCACTACATTTTTTCTATGATTTCAATACTTCTACTTAGATATTTTTTTTTTTTTTTGTGCTGCATAGTTACTCGTTATTATTATAAAAATTACCACTGCCAGAACAGTAGATGGCAGGTTTCATGAAGCTCAAAACATGTGTATTATCAGCGCATACGAAAATAAATGCTACTGTATGTATAAATAAAAGCTGCATTTGAAATAATAAAAAACAATATGATGTTCAAACTTTTGACTTTTTTCTTTAATAACTACATAACACAGTACTTGTACTTTTACTTTCAGTACTTGAGTAGCAAAATTTAAAAAAAAAAACTACTTGCAATACTTAAGTACAAAAAATGTTGAATACTTTAGTACTTCTACTCAAGTCACTTTTTGATTGAGCACTTCCACTTCTACTCAAGTCACTTTTTGATCGAGCACTTGTACTTTTACTCAAGTATGGGTTTTGAGTACTTTATACAACTCTGATTAAAGATTAGTGTCCACTGCACAAAGGAGAAGTGCCTTCTCCTTTGCTTTGTTTCTGTTAGAGTATTCTTCCCTCTCCTGGAGTGCTGTACCTGACACTCCCTGCCCACTCCGTCTTTCACCTCACTGTATACCCAAGTTCTTTTAAAGTTTACCTTATGCAGAGCGCGCTATATCCCATCTTACAAATCCCTAAATGTGGTAACTGCATTTGTTTTCTTTTTTTAGGCATCTTCCCTTTTTTTAGACCTGTTAGCCCTGTACCATAGTTGCTTTTCTTCTGTGACTACACTCTTCTTCATTACAGGCATACCCCGTTTTAAGTACACTCACTTTACGTACACTCGTGAGTACAGACACAGCCTGGTCAGCTTGGCATGGCACTACTCCCGGTTTTTTAACTTTGGTGTCTATGGGAAATCTTGGTCAGTTTGACATGGCACTGCTCCCAAACCATAAGTGACAGAGATACCAAACTTGGGGAGCACCGAGAGGGGACCCAGGACAACATATCCTATTTGTGGCCAGCCTTGCCAAGATAATCTACCATGTCATAGTCCTGGATCCCCTTAACATGCTCCCCAAGCTTGGTGTTCTTGTCAGCAGTGCCATGTCAAGCAGACCACAATTTCCTATGGAGTTAGTGTATTTACATGCATTGAGAAATGAAAAAAGGTATTGCTTCACTTTAAGTACATTTTCGTTTTACATACATGCTCTGGTCCCATTGTGTACTTAAAAGTGGGGTATGCCTGTATATATTTGGAAGGACCCATGGTTGTCACACAGATTGGACATCAAACATGTCTGCCTTTGTTCCTCTCTGTGACATGGCATTTTATGGATTAGTAGTTTACAAAAGAACAATAACAGATTTTGGCTCACTTTTCAACTTTCAGGAAATGACAAGAACATTGCATTTCTGACAAGCTCAACAGCTATTGTTTGTATTTGCTGAATTTGTTCTTAGCCTGAAAGTTACCACACAGGGCTTAAAAAGGGATAAATGCCATCAGGACCACTGTTGCTTTTACAAATGAAGTCTGAGTTTAAAAAAGTCTCTAAAAAAGTCATCTATAATGTTATTTACCCATTCCATATTCATAGCCTTTTTACGTGCAGATATACTGTATAAGAAAGGAATAAAACAATGACAGTATTTCTGTTAATAAAACAACACATTTCTTCTGTGCTCCTTCTTAGGGTTCCTAGGGACTGCATACATGTACCTGGTTAAGTCACTTAGTGGGCTGCTCAGCTTTGTTTTTGCAAGCTGCTAGTCCTTCATAATCTATCGGCTCAGTATAACTGGCCAACAGTACGTCACAAAATTCCAAGGCAGATGCAGAACGGCAAAGTTATTCCTTGCTGGAGGGTCTAGAATAGAGCATCTAAAAAGAACGGCTGCAAGGTTTAATATATTTTTAAGTTATGATATGAGAACCTTTTGTTTTTCATTTTGAATAGAGTAAGAGAGTTTTACAATCCTCTGTTTTTTTGCCATCTGTATCCCGTTGGGAAGATTTACCTTTACTTCCTTTCCCATAGCGAAAACAGGAAATGAGAGGAAATCCCTGCAAATTGGGGGATCCATCGGGGCTCCCCAGGTCACCAGAACTAGTATCTCCATTGGAGAATTTCTCCTCTATAACTTTTCCAAGGACAGCCCAAAATTTTGGATTTTCCTTACTTTTACTTTTGATGATAACAGAAATTAGAGAAATTAGAGAAAGCAAATAGAGAGGGTGAATTTCCCTAATGGGGGCAGAGTCAGCAAAATAATCTAACAGGTGTTCTAACCCATCTCCACAAAAAAAAATGTTGCCTTTAGTTATACTTTAATGATTATTAATTTATTAGCTTCTAAGAGTTTAGCTTTAAAGGGGTTGTAAAGGAAAAAGTTTTTTTTTTATCTTAATGCATTCTATGCACTAAGATAAAAAGCCTTCTGTGTGTAGCAGCCCCTCTCAGCCCTATTACTTTCCTCGTGAAAGAGCGCGCATGTCCGTACGGGACCTCGCGCATGCTCAGAAACGCGTCGTGCACGCCTAGCATTCCAGTCTCCCTGGTGACGTGGCCGCATTACACCCTTCATCTGTACGTTCCAGACGCCAACCGCAAACCGCCGCTGGAGTCAGCTGGCTCCCTCTCTCCTGTGGTGGACCGCTGAGCCATGGACTGCTTCATGTATGGATAGACGGCACCCTCCAGAGGAAAAACCTACAATCTTTGAATTTACACTGCCTGTATAACTTGGCTTCTAGTGAGTTGCTACACTTTATGCCTTATCTAAGAATAAATATTGTCTGCACTTAGAGAGCTTTTCTCTCTTTTATTCGTTTTTTACTTCAGATTTCCTCTTTTCTGTGGAGAGCAGCTCAGTGCCATTGGACTTTTCACATCTAAGACTATACATCAATGAACTTTGTGGTATTTCATTTTATATTTTAGTATTGTCTATTAGTTCTTGTGACATTTCCCATCCCCCATTCCCCTCTCCCTAATTTATTTGTCTCCCTTTTACCCTTCATATGCTGGCGGTTTTAGCGCTCTTAGCGCTCTTACATAGTCGTTTTTCTTTTACTTTCCTGAGGTCCCTCTCTGTCCAGCAATGTCAACGAGTGTCTCAGCCGTCTGATATTCTCCCTCTTGATTGGCTGAAACACAGCAGTGATGCCATTGGCTGCTGCTGCTGTCAATCAAAGTCAGCTAGCCAATCAGGGGAGAGAGGTGGCGGGGCGGGGTCGGAGCTCCGTGTCTGAATAGACATAGGGAGCTGAGGCTCAGCTCGGGTGCCCCCATAGCACCCATAGCAAGCTGCTTGCAGTGGGAGACACTGAACAGGAGGGATGGGCCGGGTTTACAGAAGAGGGACCCGAGAAGAGGAGAATCTGGGATGCTAATCTGCAAAACCACTGCAACAGAGAAGGTAAGTATAACATGTTTGTTATTTTTATAGGAAAAAAACAAGACTTTTGCAATCACTTTAACTGTTTTTTTGAAAAACCTATTGTGTTTTGAATATACTACTACTATAGAAGTACTTTTTAAATAGGATTTGGAACAAACATCTTGGTGACTTTAAAGTGGAATTCCAGGCTTTAACTAAGTTTAAAACTGCTCCTCCTGGCATTTCTAGCATCTATGCTAACTACCTTGCAGAAGGAAGATGCTTACCCGTACCTATGCGGGTCATGAGATCGGCTCTGAGCATCGGTGTCAGGGGAGAGGAGGGACAGCCAACAACATATGCCCCATAGTAAGATTTTGGGAGAGATCACAGCACAGGCTCTGCAGCTGCTGTTGATGCTCTCTCCTCTCCCCTGATGGGGAGATCATTTGAACGTACCAAAGTGCCCTCAGGATAGATAAGTGTAAACATCTTCCTTCTACAGAATGGTTAGTATAGGGCAGTGATGACGAACCTTGGCACCCCAGATGTTTTGGAACTACATTTCCCATGATTCTCAACTACACTGCAGAGTTCATGAGCATCGTGGGAAATGTAGCTCCAAAAAATGTGGGGTGCCAAGGTTAGCCATCACTGGTATAGGAGTTAGAAGAGGGTGGGAACAATTTTAAGCTTAGTTACTTAGAGCTTGGAATTCTACCTTAAAGCTGAACTCCAGGCAAATTTTCTTTCCTCATGCAGTGGGGATGTGCCCGCACTGCATGAGTTAACTGCTCGTTTTTGCCTAGTAGTTCAGGGAGCCGAGATATACTCACCTAATCCTCCGATCCTCCCAACATAAGGTCCCTTTGGCCCATGCCCCCCATTCCCCCGTGGTCCAGCTGTCTTGTGCGATGTAAGATGCCAGGAACAGTCTACCATTGGACATGGAGAAGCTGTTTTCCAAAGAATGAAAGGATTGTGTGAGTATAGGCAATGTGTTCACCCCTAGACAAAATGTGCAGTTAACCCATGCAGTGCAGGCACAGCCCCTTTGCATAGGCAAACAAAATGTTGCCCGGAGTTGGACTTTAAGGCCACCTATTTAGTCTAGAATCAAAATGTGCAATCTTAAATATTTTAAGGTGCATTTTATGTTAACAATATGGAGCAAAAGTGTTGCATTTACTGTGTTTTATTAGATTTTATTGTCTACATCAATATGACTTTAGCAATTATCATTTACACTGTGTACACATTGTACTGTATATGAAAGAATCACTTTGAAGTGTGAATAACATTTCTATGATGCTCCAATGTGCGTGCTCTATTCTCCAACATAGTCATTTCAGCCTGATCATCAATTTCTCTTATCCAGCTCTGACTCTCTAATGGCCAAGGAAAGAATCTCCCAGTGGGCTCTGTGCTTCTTATCACAAAGAAATGCCTCCACTGCTCTTTATGACTTCCATCTCCCTGCCACAGCTGCAAGTTATTTCTTATTCATTTAGATCAAAACTTGAAAGTTAATGTTGCTGCTATTTATTTTTTTTCTACTCTAAATTACTATTTCATGTTTGTCTGTATTATGCTGGGTGTAATTTTCATGTCATTGTCATTTTCAGGATTCATTACAACAAAAACCACACCTGGCTGGAACATAAGTGAAAAATCACAGTACAATATAAATTATATTATTTTTAGTGGATTCATCTTTAACTCTTTCCTATTGAGCCAGAATTTATAGCCATAGCTGAGACTCTGAAAGACCTGGGGCACCCTGAATAAAGCAACAGTACGTGCCATGATGAATGGTGGGTATTTTTTTTTTCTTTTTTTATTAAACAATTTTTCTATGGTGTCTGTGTATTTATTTTCTTTTGTCATTTTTTTTTGTGCTTGAGTATTATTGGGTACTTTTGTCCCCTTACTTATTCATGTAGAGGGGATATCTGAGAACCATATTATCCTAAAGACGCTTCCAGATTCCAGTAATTCCCCCCAACCCTGCAGACTGCCACAGCGAATAGACCATGTATGGGGCCCTGATAAGGTACTATAAACATAGAAGAGTAATGGCAGAAAAAGTCCAGGTAGTTCACCAAGCCTGCCTTCCTTTTTAAATTATATACAGTATCTCACAAAAGTGAGTACACCCCTCACATTTTTGTAAATATTTTATTATATATTTTCATGTGACAACACTGAAGAAATGAAACTTTGCTACCATTAATGTAAAGTAGTGAGTGTACAGCTTGTATAACAGTGTACATTTTCTGTTCCCTCAAAATAACTCAACACACAGCCATTAATATCTAAACCGCTAGCAACAAAAGTGTGTACACCCCTAAGTGAAAATGTCCAAATTGGGACCAAAGTGTCAATATTTTGTGTGGCCACCATTATTTTACAGCACTGCCTTAACCCTCTTGGGCATGGAGTTCACCAGAGCTTCACAGGTTGCCACTGGAGTCCTCTTCCACTCCTCCATGATGACATCACGGAGCTGGTAGATGTTAGAGACCTTGCACTTCTCCACCTTCCGTTTGAGGATGCCCCACAGATTCTCAACAGGGTTTAGGTCTGGAGACATACTTGACCAGTCCATCACCTTTACCCTCAGCTTTTTTAGCAAGGCAGTGGTCGTGTTGGAGGTGTGTTTGGGGTCTTTATCATGTTGGAATACTGCCCTGCGACCCAGTCTCTGAAGGGAAGGGATCATGCTCTGCTTCAGTATGTCACAGTACATGTTGGCAATTATGGTTCTCTCAATGAACTCCCCAGTGCTGGCAGCACTCATGCAGCCCCAGACCATGACACTCCCACCACCATGACTGTAGGCAAGACACACTTGTCTTTGTACTCCTCACCTGGTTGCTGCCACACATGCTTGAAACCATCGCAACCAAATACGTTTATCTTGGTCTGATCAGACCACAGAACATGGTTCCAGTAATCAATGTCCTGTGGTCTGCTTGTCTTCAGCAAACTGTTTGCGGACTTTCTTGTGCATCATCTTTAGAAGAGGCCTTCTATCATCTTTATGGTCTTGGCCACTGTGCTGCGGCTCACTTTCAGGGTCTTGGCAATCTTCTTATAGCCTAGGCCATTTTTATGTAGAGCAACAATTCTTTTTTCAGACCCTCAGAGTTATTTGCAGTAGGGTGCCATGTTGAACTTCCAGTGACCACTATGAGAGAGTGAGAGCGATAACACCAAATTTAACACACACTGTTAAATATACACGCTGTACACTCACTAAATCACATTGTGGCAAAGTGTCATTTCTTCAGTGTTGTCACATGAAAAGATATAATAATATATTTACAAAAATGTGAGGGATGTACTCATTTTTGTGAGATACTGTACTGTTTATATATATATATATATATATATATATATATATATATATATATATATATATATATATATACACATTTTTTATATAGATCTATGTTTGTCCCAAGTATGTTTGAATCCACTTACTGCTGACTGACTAACTAACTCTTCCCTCCCAATGTTGAGAGCATGTAGCCTGGCACATGAGCAAAGCAACAATATATGCCATGTTGATTGTTGGGTATGGCCTAATTGTACAGTGGGAGGGGCTTAAAGGGGATATGATTAAAAAAAAGTTCCTGAGTCTACTCAGTGTATACATGACACACATAAACCACAATCCTTCAGTACCCACAAAATCTGATTTTATAACTATTCCACAAGTGAGAACCTTACAAACATAACCCCAGGTTCAATATTTGGAACCTGGAAAAGAGAAGATATGCAGAGCATGGGCAACGTGGCCTAAAGCAGTGTTTCTCAACTCTGGTCCTCAGGACCCACTAACAGGCCAGGTTTGCAAGATATCTGAAATACATCACAGATAATATAATTTGCTGCTCAGTAATTGCAGTATTCTAGTCTATATCTCCCTAAGGTAATACTTAAAATCTGGCCTGTTGGTGGGTCCTGAGGACAGGAGTTGAGAACCACTGGCTTAAAGTAATGTGGTTTTATATAGTCTAAACTTTCTTGCAGTACAGACTAAAAAAACTTAATTTTTTTTAGGGTTTGTATTGCTACAGTATATTAGGATTCCACATCACTGTATAGTCCTGTTTTATATTGTATGATTTTATTTTTGTATAATACTGTATTATCTCATTTGAATTTTATATTTTTTTTCATATCAAGTCACATCATTTGTATCACTATTTATTTAGTTTTTTTCATTGTGGTCACAGTTTAGAGGGGTAATCTTAACATAATAATACTGTGTGGGTATCTATTTCCCGTATTTAAAGTCAGTGTTTTATGGCCACACACTTTATATTTATTAATTTGGATACTATATAGTTATTTTGCAACATATCCTTGTTTTTAATATATTATTTTTTTCTTCCATATATAATATATGTGGAATGAATTTTGGACTGGGATCCATCTGTCACCAGCAGTTTATCCCTGTTAGTTCTTTAGATACAGGATCAGTAAGTGTACGGTAAAGGAACGTAAGCTGTCGTTTTGGTTTGATATGGGTGGTATTCACCTGATGTTTCAATCTGCCCTATGAGGAAAAAAAATTATCCCTTTTAATCAAGTTAGATGTCTAGTGCATGCAGCCTTGGAGAATGCCTGTTCTGACTAAACGCGTAGGGAAGAGCTTCGTGCACTGACATCACATGCTGCTATCTGGATTCAAGCAGCATTGTGCAAGTTGATACTGGCATTTATTTATGCTTTTATTGTGACACAATTGTTCATGATAAACTGTATTGCACTATGAGCATGCCTCCCTTTTTTTATATGTGAGTGGCATAGACATTGTCCTAATAAGCGCAAGAGTCTGTTCTTATGTGAAAGTGGATGTTTGCAACTTATCCTCTGATGTCTGACTCAGTCTGGCAGCAGTGGAGAGGCAAAAATTGACGCATAATAACAAGTATGCCCTCTATGTTTGAAAGTACATTATCTGGTGAGTGTACCATTCGCTAAATTTGGCGTTAGAAAACATACTGAAAGAATGGATTCTTTTATTTTTGTTTTTTGTACATTTGGACACTATTGTTTATTTATTGTACTGTACTCTGTTTGAATATGTACAGTACTGAGCAACAGTTTTAAGCAGAAGTGAAGAAATGCTGTAAAGTAAGAATGCTTAAATATATATATATATACAGTATATATATTGATTGTTTATTTTTATCAATTTACAAAATGGAAAGTGAGAAAACAGAAGAAAAATCTAAATCAAATAAATATTTGGTGTGACTAGCCTTTGGCTTTAAACTGGCATCAATCCTTCTAGGTTACACGCAGTGCTTGTGCACACAGTTCTTAAAGTAACTTGGCAGGTAGGTTGTTCCAAACTTCTTGGAGAACTAACTACAGATCTTCTCTGAATATAGGCTGCCTCAAATCCTTCTGTCGCTTCATGTAATCCCAGACAGACTCGATGATGTCGAGATCAGGACTCTGTGGGGGCCAAATCATCACTTTCAAGACTCCTTGTTCTTCTTTATGCTGAAGATACTGTAGTTCCTAATGACCTTAGCTGTATGTTTGGGGTCGTTGTCCTGCTGCAGAATAAATGTGGGGTCAAATGCACGCCTCCCTGATGGGATGGCATGTTGGAAAAAGATTCTGCCTGTATTTCTCAGTATTTAGGACACTGTCCTGACCAAATCTTCAAAATTTGCAGAAATACAGCCCCAAGCTTGCCTTCCTATGTTGAGGAGGACAAGGGCCTCATCCCCATATCCCTGGCCCTGTAGATGTTGGAGTTCATGTTGTTGGCGACTTATCATAATCTGAAACCCCCTTAAAAATAAGGGGACCCTCAAATATCTGCCCCACCACTCCTTGATAGCCATTCACAAAAAAAAGAAACTGGCTGGCTGGCTGAAAAAATACCACTACAGTGTTGATGGTCAGTGAATTGCTGTAAAAATAACCCTCCCAAGCATTGGGGGGTTAGTGGCTGAATGGAATAATAACCCTCTTAGGATTGGTGGACAGTGGCTATCTGTGAAGATAACCCCTCTTCTCAACACTAGTGATCAGTAGATGGCAGAAACAGTGACCCCCTTTTGTCACTGGTTACTGGCTGGCTATAAGGTGTATTCCCTGATCCTGTGCCGCATATAACAGTATATAGTATGCATCTAAGTGTAAAAAAGTAAAAATATTTCTTCTTCACTTACTAATTTTGAAAAAAAAAAAAAAAACATCTATTAGTGTACCAGTGTCCTACCAATAAATAATTTAAACATATAATGCGCTCCATGCTGCATAGTTACTAGTTACAATTATAAAAATTATCACTGCCAGAACAGTAGATGGCAGGTTTCATGAAGCTCAAAACATGTGTATTATCAGCGCATACGAAAATAAATGCTACTGTATGTATAAATAAAAGCTGCATTTGAAATAATAAAAAACAATATGATGTTCAAACTTTTGACTTCTTTCTTTAATAACTACATAACACAGTACTTGTACTTTTACTTTCAGTACTTGAGTAGCAATTTATTTTTTCAAAACTACTGGTACTTTTACTTTCAGTACTTGAGTAGCAAAATTTAAAAAAAACTACTTGCAATACTTAAGTACAAAAAATGTTGAATACTTTAGTACTTCTACTCAAGTCACTTTTTGATCGAGCACTTCCACTTCTACTCAAGTCACTTTTTGATAGAGCACTTGTACTTTTACTCAAGTATGGGTTTTGAGTACTTTATACAACTCTGTGTGTACTAAAATTATCGAAGATATTAATTGTGATTTTCAGATCAATTTACTTAACTCTGAGAGCTGTTAATGGTCAGAGTCATCCTAATAAAAGTCTTCTACCCCAAGCTGATAATGAAAGGGGCTCACTTTTAAGCCAATAATGTTCTAGCAAGTCAAGATACAGTGCGTTGTAATGAATCATTTAAAGGGTCCAGTAGGAAGACCCTTGCATTTGAATTTTCAGGTTTTCACAACTTTAGTAGCACTTATGCATTGTTCTTGTTCTCTTTTTTAAAAAAATATCTTACATTATGAAGAATGCTATGGGTGAAATGTGAACACTCAATGGCAGGCAGGAACAGAGCCAGGAGCTATGATAGGAATATGTCGTCCCTCAAGTCCCCAGGAGGTATAAAAAGCCAGAGGGCAACCTCACTTTACTTATCGTAATTTTCTAGTTTACGTTCAGAGATCAATGAATAATTTAAAGTCCTTTGTCAAGACCCATTTGTATGCCAGCCCTCTCCATGGGATTAGCAATGATCAAACCAGCTACTGTCTGTGGGGCTTAATCACGTAAAACTATACACTGGTCTAGCTGAAAGCTTCAGGCATATACAGTTTTGTTCCAAGTGAAAAGATCATATTGCCACAGCTCGTTATCTTCATAAGTTAGAAGAGTGTTGTTTAGCAATGACAATAAGATTGATAGCAAGGTCCCATATTTTCTAATACAATGCTGCTGTTTCTCATTGTCAGTGCAGGAAGTAGATCAATATTGTGGGCCATCTTTAATATTGATTGGACCCTGGGCAAATATTTTCTTGAGCCCCCCACACACAGACTTAAGCCAGTCATAGACAGAACGATTTTCTTTCCTGTAGCCACGAGTTGCAGCAAAGAAAATAGCTTGATTTCCCCATCAACACAGTCAGTGTCGACAGGGGATTCCCTCCTGCAAAACCAATGTGTTTTCCCGGCAGGGGAAGCCACCCCCACCAGGAGACTACAGTCTATAACAGCCACTAGCGATAATCGCATGTAAAATCCATCAGACTGGTTTTACCCAAGTTAAAAGATCGATCAACTTGGGTACATTCATCCTTCCCATACATTGTTTAAATCTTGGCCGTTTCCTGCTGAACCGGCCAAGATTCGGACCATCTATGGCTGGCTTTATCTAAAGAAAAACTTTACTAATGTACACATAAGGAACTGGTCCACACTCACTCATTGGTCAAGGCTCACTGATTGGTTAAATAGGCTATCCCCCCCTTCGGTCCATCATGAATGCTACTGCCAGGCTCCTTCACCTTACCAACCCCTCCATGTCTGATTACATCATATTTTTGCATTGCTACATTTCCCGCAGGTCAGGACCAGGACCCCAATACACTTTTTTGGGCAAAAACTTGCATTTAAGCCTTCAAAATGAGGCCGTTTGATTTTTGACGTTCGAGTCCCATAGACTTCAATAGAGTTTGTTTGTTCGAACAAACCTTTCCCCTGTTCATGGTGTTCTGGTACAAACTGAACAGGGGGGTGTTCGACTCATCACTAATAGGAACCGTGTGGATCTTTGTTATGCAGTGAGATCATAGTGCAGGGCAGCTGGAACACTGACATTTTGTCAATTATAATGCCACACTGAGACAAGAGTACAGACATAGCTATTCGCTAGGCAGCAGGAAATGACCCTTTATGCAGGGTTTGCGGTTATGGGCGCACTGGAAGCCACTGAGTCTTTAACTCCATGTTCCTCAACTCTTCTGCCTGCCTCCCACTCCTGTTAAACTTCTCACTTTGCCCACTTCCAAGATGGCTTCCAGGTAGTCTTGCCAAACTCCAAGATGGCCGCTAGGAGAGTACTTGCCCAAACCAAAGATGGCCCCCATGTGAGCTCTATCCACTTCACCTGTTCAACATTATGCATCATTCCCTTTCTCTTCCACAGTTGCTACTAGAATGCATGTTGCAACATAGTGCAGCTACAGCCCAAACTGAGAGCAAATGTAACACACAACTTATGAGGTCATTCACAGATAAATTCCAAAAAATGAGAAAACATACTTATCTTGGAAATGCGGTGCCACAAGTCAATAGATCCACTCACTTCTGGGAGGCAGGCTCTGTGTGACTTGCCCTCACTTGACTTCCTGCCTAGGAGGGGACGATGATAGGTGAGAGCAGAATAAAATAGAGGGGAGCTTGGGGCTATACTAAGCACCGTAGACTGGGTACTCGCCCTGCACATGAGGTACCTTAACTTGTGTCATACTCATCATTTCCCCGGGAAATGGCAGGGGCCTCTCTCGAGGATAACTCAACCTTAAGGCGGACCCACAACTTACAGATGGCTATACAAAATATACACTTGAACAAAAACACAGGACATGCGTGTACTTAGTTAACTCTTCCTCTTCTGTATCTAGTGGCTAGGCCAAGGGCCTCTGCGGTGCTGATCTGCTCCTTTTGCTGGGAGATGGACTGCTTGGGAATAGAAATATCCCTTCCTCCCTGATAGAGGACACCACACTTCACGACAGACTTATTTCTAAACTTCTATTACCCCTGGTAACCACTGGCTGTACTATGTACCATGTTGACTCTTCATTCCCCAGTGTGCCTTAACTGATCTGGCTGAACTGGCTACAAAGTCTACATATAGAGTGCGGGTTACTTTCATACACCCCTTTAAATAACTTCAGAAAAGGCATGGCAAGGTTTCAATGGTTTAAGCCTTTAGAAACCTTAAAGAGGAGTTCCAGTCTGTAAAAAAAAAAAAAGTAATAGTCGGCAGCTACAAATACTTAAGGACACTCACCTGTCCAGGGATCCAGCGATGTCGGCACCCCTAGCAGATTCATCAATCGACTTCAGATGCAGGCATCGGCATCTGTAGTAAGGGAAACAGGAAGTGAAGCCTTGTGGCTTCACAGCCTGTTTCCTACTGCACATGCATGAGTTGTGCTACGCTTTCTATATGGTCCAGCCATCTTCTGGAACCTCTGTGTGTTCCAGAAGGCAGTGGGGAGGAAGGAGGAGGGGCCAGAAATATTGTAGATTGGCGATCTTACCAGGGAGTGGGAGCAGATGCCTGTCAAAACCGGGTACTCACTCCCCCCAAAAAAGTACCAAATAAGGCAGTGTAGGGTGCGAACAAGTGAAGCTTCCCCATTTGGGTGGAGCTCCACTTTAAGTCTTTACCTTTCTAAAACCCTAACTAAGGCTTTGGTAGCCCCAGCATACCTGAACGGGAAGAGTCCATACATGGCAAGGTCAATAATGCTGATGTCTTTAGGGCAGACTGCAGGTCCCAGCTGCCCCCTGCATTATGGTGGTTGCAGTGTTTAGCACAAGGTTTCCCAGAGAGAGAGTGCCCCCTTGCAAAAATAGCTCTCTGTAAGCAGCTAGAGATTGCATCCTGGAGGTCTGTCTATGTTCTCTTCCCATGCAGCAGATCCAGCAGTGCCCTCTCCCCTTTTATTTACAGCACAGGGAGAGAGGCAGAGCTCAGAAAAAAGTGTGGGAACTGCATTAACCCTTCCCTCCCAAGTAGGGCAGCCAGCTGTCTAACTAACAGAAGGCAACCTGCCTACAAGCTCATCACTCTGCTTCTTCACTTTTTCCTGTCCAATCACAGATGGGGGGGGGGGGGACAAGACCTCTAAGTGTTATTTAAGGGTAGCAAAGAAAAATCAGGCCTCCTGTAATGCCAGACAGCGCTGTGCAGCAGCATACCTCCCAACTTTTTGAGATGGGAACGACATCAATTAGCAAAAGTACGTGGGTATAGGACACACCTCCTTAAAGAAGAACTATAAACAAATGATTAACCACTTATGGACCGCCCGCCGCAGTTTTAGGTCGGTACTTTGACGTTAAATACCAGGGTTATGGCAGCAGATAGCTGCCATAACCCCAGAATTTTTTTATACGGCGGGTGTTTCAATTTAGCAAGTGGTCCCAGTGGCGGATTCCCTGTGGGATCACTTTTATGGGCGGCGGGAGAGGCCCCCCTCTTGCCGCTTCCCGGTTGTTTTCGCCGCTTAACAAAGCCGTCGACAGCGGGTATCATGTTACGGTCCGATGAAAACCTAGGCAGGAAGTCAAGTGAGGGCAAGATGGCCCCCACTCGACTCTATGGCCTTGGAGGACTGGACGTCGCTTCCTCCCAACGCCCTTAAAGTGCCCATTTATTTTCTTGTAGATGTGAGATCTGAAGTCTTTTTGACCCCAGATCTCACATTAAAGAGGACCTTTCCTGCTTTTTTTCTATTACAAGGGATGTTTACATTCCTTGTAATAGGAATAAAAGTGATAATTTTTTTTATTTTTTTTTTAAGGGACAGTGTAAAAATAGAAAATAAAAGGTAAAATAAAGTAAGAAAAGAAAAATTAAAGCGCTCCGTCCCTCCGAGCTTGTGTGCAGAAGCGAATGCATACACAAGTCACGCCCACATATTTAAACAAATTCAAACCACACATGTGAGGTATTGCCATGATTGTTGGAGCGAGAGCAATAATTCTAGCCCTAGACCTCCTCTGTAACTCTAAACTGGTAACCTATAAAAAAATGTAAAATTTTGCCTATGGAGATTTTTAAGTACCAAAGTTTGTCGCCGTCCCACGAGTGTGCACAATTTTGAAGCATGACATGTTGGGTATCAATTTACACGGCGTAACATTCTCTTTCACATTATAAAAATAAATTGAACTAACTTTAATGTTTTCCTATTTTTTTTATTCAAATAATGTATTTTTTTTTCAAAAACAATTGCGTTTGTAAGACCGCTGTGCACATACGGTGTGACATAAAGGTCTCTGTTAAAAAAAATAAATAAATAAATAAATATATATATATAGTGTTTGCGGGTTCTAGCAAAAAATACTGATTATACCTTGTAAACAGCAAGTGTCAGAAAAAGGCCTGGTCCTTAAGTGGTTAAAGTCACAAGTGCTTTTTTTTTTTTTTTTTACCACTACAATTTCCTTATACTGGCCTTTGACATTGAAATTTACAAATGCAGCAATTTAGAAATTGAAAGGCTTAGCACTGGGTACCACTTTTTGAAAGATAAAAAGTGCATTTTATATACAATGCTATAGATCAGACCAAAATAAGGGAAAATGAGGAGGAAAGAGGGACAGAGTGACTTTGTTTTCAAATCAGGAACCATCCCTCAAAATCAGGGACAGTTGGGAACTATGTAGCAGATCAGTGTAAATATCACGACTAGGTGGACAGAAATAACAATTTTTGCCAGCAATAATAGTCCAATATGAGTTTAATATTTCCCCAAAGCTTTATTGTATTTTATCTGGAATTAAAAGTGCTACATGTCTTGTTTGCTATCCCTCATAATACCAAAGTAGTACAGCCCAGAAAAAAAAAAAAAAAAGCTTAGCTGTAAGCGATAGAAAAAATAGTTAAAGTTGTTCATGTAATCAATTTTTGTTTTGCTCTGCTAAAAAGCTTTGCAATTTGGTCTAATTGGTTCAACAGAGACTAATTATGTTTCTTTTTGCATGTGCGCAACTACAGGTTAATTGCTAGTTTTAAATGTTAAGTGTCCAGTAAATTGTTTTTTTCCATGCAGATATGCTGGAGGTGGCACAACTAAAAGAGACCCATGCCAAAAGCAAACACTTTGCAAGAAATGTGTAGTGTTGCTTATTAAAGTGTACCTGTCATGATGTTTTTCTTAAAAACCCAAACTTGAACAGACTAACAAGTGCCCTCAGTTCCCTAAAAAAAATAAAAAACTATCAACCTTTTTTATAGTGATGTAAAAAAATTCCCTCGCGCCAGGAACTAGCAATCAACAAATGTAGTAACCAAATATATGAATGAATATTTGAATGGGACTGCTGCTGCTACAACCAGTGGTGTGCAATCAATCTTGCAATGAATATTGCGCCGCTAGTAATTTCATGTTACATCATATTCAACGTTTTCGATAGCATCCCCAGAAACCCCAACACATGGGGAATATACAAACTCATGTTATGTGGCTTTGCACGCTTTAACTCACATAAATCTAATGTTTTCCTGTAATAAAACAGAATCCCACAGGTATGATATCTCTAAGGGAGTCACTGGATAGGGGGTTAGGGACCCTGTCACCAACTTAAAAAAACAGCAGGAAAAAGCATAGAAAAATCAAGTTTTTTTGCAGCTCTTACTTCTTTCCATAAACAATATTATATTTCCTTTCAATGTGCCTTTTAACTTTCTAGAAAATTGGACTTCTAAGTAATCAACGTCCTTTCCTCGTCTGGGAGTGTCTGAATATTGACTGTGCTGTATTCAATGTGCCACCTCTTTCCCTCACCTCCCTTTATAACATTCATTATTGTTTACAAATGTTCTATTTGGTATTGAATGGTGGTACAAGTAAATACAGCATATTAAAAAAATGCATTGTAAATGGAATTAGAAGTTACAAAGTTAGATTACATTTGAACTAATGAAATGTTGAGCTGGATTGTTTAAAGAATATAGTACAGAAAAAATCATAGTGTAAGTGTGATAATGAAAAATAATTACCATATACATATTATGACACGTATTAAATGATCCATGTAAGATCTGATATTAAATGAACATTAGAATGGATATAACTAGTTATCTAAAAGTTGAAATAGTACATCAGTATGCTTAAACCAAGGGTCCCATTTTTTGTTGTAGAAATGCATGGTGTTATTTAATGTATGGAATATATTTTTCATGAGGTTAATAGTATTTACTCTCGTTTTCAGTTGGGTGGCCATTTAGCTTAGACTTTCAGTTGGGTGGCCAATGGAAGGCGATAAGCCAGTTTATGGCAACACTAATAGTATGAATAATTCTCATGTGAGGGATAGAAACCCCTGAGATAGGCATGAATAATAGGCAATTAGAAAGGGTGAAGTTTATATGGTTACCTGAGATAGTAGAAGCAAAATGTTCTAATTGCCTCCAAATTTGAGATATTTTTTCACATTCACTAAAGATGTGAGCAAAAGAGCCTGGGGATGTGCATCCTCTAAAACATCTTTGGGGTACTGATGGAAAAATGGCAGGAAGTTTAGTGGGTGTAAAATACCATTTTGTAAAAGGTTTGGTAGTTATTTGCTTATTGTGAGTGATCTTGTACATTTACGAAGATTTATGATGGAATATTTCCACTCTTCTATAGAAAAGGATAGGTTACATTCCACTTCCTATTTCTGTATACAGTATATGGTAGCATTTCTTGTGTGTCAATAGTCACCACGCTTTATAACATTCTATATAGCAGGGAGTCAAGGGGAATGTGACTTGAGTCTGCCGACTTTGCATCCAAGGTAATGGCAAGCAGTCTTGGGGCTTTTGGATGGCTACACAAGGAAGGATTTACAGGTAAATAACCATTCCAAAAAATGTTACACAGATGGTGAAACACTGGTCAAATGTAAACAGAAATCCCAAACCTTCCAAGACAAAACCGGTGTGTTTCCAAGTATACAGTTCTCCATCCTTGAAAAAGAGCCAATTGCATCTTGGAACTTTATGATATTTATGGAGGAATTTAAACTATGATGGCTCTAACAAATTAACTTTGCTGAATCTATAAAAGAGACATCCTTAGTACAGATCACATTGTGATGGAAAGGTTCCTGTCTTATGACTTTGAAAATTTCCTCATTTTACCAAGAAAACGTTTTTTTGTTTTTTGGCCCTGCTATAAAGCCTTTTCCTCGGTTCCTCTACTGTGACACCCATCAGAGAGATAGGAAGTGCGTGAATTTCTCCCACAGAAACACGAGCAGCAAGAAAATCTTTACAGATGTTCTAGGCCAGTGATGGTGGACCTTGGCACCCCATATGCTTTGGAACTACATTTCCCATGATGCTCATGCACTTTGCAGTGTAGATGAGTATCATGGGAAATGTAGTTCCAAAACATCTGGGGTTCCAAGGTTCGCCATCACTGTTCTAGGCCTTCCCTACACAAGTCAAACCTATTAATAAGGCATGAGAGGCTATTCTTTAAGAGCATACTGAGTTACTTACTGAAAAAAGCAGGCACCTCATAGGAATAAGCCTTCTGAACTTAGTGGTGAACCCCACTGAAGTCTATGGGAAATTAAACTAGCCAATAGGTATTTTTTCTGACCTTGCTCAAGGTTAATAAGCAATCTATTGTTGGAAAAAAGGCATAGGAAGCTGGACACTGTCATGTGGGATATGTACTAATATAAAAAAAAAATGATGTTCAATGGGGAGAGGATATTTTCATGCAGCAACATTCAAAATACACAAATCCACTTTCGTGGGAAAAAAAATAGCAAATAAAGAAAAAAACAATATAGCGTATACAATTGCGACACAAATCATATTGTGTTTGAATGTTATTAAAAATTACCTTTCCTTTTCAATCTGCAGCTGTTGTAATTTACTGAAAATGCAATGCAACATGGCTACCTGGAGCTATTATGTACACAGAATGTATACTGACCACACCCCAGAAACATCATTTCCTGCTTGTGTGATTGGCTCACCAATTTTCCCAGAAGATACAAATCAGATTTCTGGCATCCCCTGCAACAAAAATGTCATTTTTGGTAAGATACTCCAAAGAGGAACATGTCTAAAGGGATGCAGGCCCAGCAGCTTTCCATATTAGAGCCCTGCAGCTGCAATAGCTGACAGATAATTATGAAACCACTCCAATTAGACCCAATCTGCACAGAGGCACAGAGGAACAAACAGGTAGGAATCTGCAACAAAGTTTGTTAAAATCCTTGTAATGTACAGAGATCACCCAGAGGGTAATGTTTTTTTCTCAACAAAAGTAGAGTTACACTTTAAATGTCCAAGCAATCTGAAAATTCCTCCTGGGGTGGGGCTGTACCCACACTGCAAGGGTTGACTGCTCATTTTAGCTTAGACTAAAGTAAAATAGAATGTAAGGGTTAAGTCCCTTTTAGAATACGGTCCCCCCAGATATGCGCATCTTTCCAGTGGAATAAGTACAGGAGTACAGTCGTTATCAATAACGACAACCTACCCCCCATTTTTTCTTGCTGTGCTACCACTTCTAAATGACAGATTCCCAGCTCTGCAATAATGTTAACAGCCCCAGGGATATTTGGTGAACCCCGTTCCTGGGAATGTAAATAAATTAGCTGGGGTTTCGGGCAGGCAAATTGACCATTTATGACCATGACCAGTTCTTTTGGCAGTTTGCCAAACTGCTAACAGGCTGCACTTCGGCCGAAAAGTCGGGGAATATTGCAATCCGTCCATTTCCATAAGGGATATTGCCCTTTTCCCTGTTTAAGCGCAAGATGGTGTCTCTATCCCGATAGTTCAACAGCTTAGCAATAAAGGTGCGGGGAGGCGCCCCCGGAGGAGGAGGTTTCCCCGATAAACGGTGGGCTCGTTCCACTGTAAATGTGGGGGAGAAGGCCTCGCGCCCATAAGTATCGGTCAGGAGCCGCTCCAGGAAATCCGCCGGGTCCCTGCCCTCAGCCCCCTCCGGGAGACCAATCAGCCTTACATTACACCGCCTCAGTCTATTCTCCATGTCGTCCTGCTTAAGCAAAAGCTGGCTCACCTGGAGCTGGAGATGATCAGAGGCATGCTGCAGGGGGGGCAGGGAATCCTCCACTCCGCTGATCCTGTGTTCAGCCTCGCCGACCCGGTCACGCACCTTCTGCAGGTCCTGGCGGATCAGGGAAATGTCCACTTTGATCTCCTCAATTTTGGCCGTGAGGGAGGTCTGGCAGAGCGAGATCGCATCCAGAACACGGGTCGTGTCCGCAGTCGCCACGCTACCTCCCGCACCCGCCTCGGCGCCATCTTGGGAAGAGGCATCCTTCTCCTGTCGGCGAAATTTGTCGAGTTTAGCCACAGTGTCCGTGGGTTTCTTCGGCGGCGACATGGTGCCTGAGGTACTAGGGCACAAGGAGGATGCCGTGAAGCCAAATGCAGGGCCCGGGGTGCAGGATAAATGAGGTTAAAGGATGATCAGCCGGCGGAGCTCTAGTCACTAGCGTCCTACTCCATGCCGCTCCAGGCCACGCCCCCGCTAACAGGCTGGATCTGGGCTGAATGTGAAAGCGGACACGGTGATCAAATGATTGGGAACCACTCTGGCTGGTGGGGATCCCGGCTGTCACTGACAGCCAGAATTGAGAGCCAGCAGCCATTACTTCATAGGGGAGAATTTTTAATAATGTGTGCTCAGCATGGACCAATGTTACTATATATATATATATATATATATATATATATATATATATACATATACATATACATATACATATATATATGTATGTATATATATATATATATATATATATATATATATATATATATATATATATATATCGTGAAAGGGAAGGGGTTAAATGATGATCTTAACTGTTTAGACAAGACAAAGACTTTCCCCTGGCAGAGCGGTTTATATCTCAAAAAGTAGCCTGTTTCCCCCTATGGATGGTTTGCCTTTTTAAAAATTGGAATGGATTGTTCTGTACACCTTGTTAAAGTGCATGCAGATAGTATTCAACAAATGTTGTACAAATCATAGCATCAATGACACAAAGCATAAAATCTAAATATAGAAAATGAAATTAAATCATTAGTTACAAGTAATAGCTAATAGAAGCAATAAGCATAGGAATACAAATTAAAAAATGTAGATATTTAGAATTAACAATATTTATTACATTTTTGAGTGAAAACATGATAAATCCCTTATAGGTCTAAATATTTTAATTTGAATGTAATAATGAAGGATGTATAAGATGTAATGCAATTTAAAAAAGTCTGTTCAGTAATAATCTTGAATGTATTCCATATAGATTTCAAAAGAAATTACAAGAGAAAGAGAGAAAAAAAACATGCTAAAAGATAATATTCTAAATCTTAGAGTCACATCCTTAATGTTAGGCTGTCAGATGGGATTCCGCAATAAATATTTGGGGTTCAGATATTTTTTGGAGGGATTTTCAATTGATGTTCTTATTGATTAACACAAAGTATGAGCCCCGTCCCCACAAACAAATGGGGTACTGTTATATATATAATGGGGTGATCAGTAAAATTAGCCAGGTTAATAAAATTATCTAAGTAGAGACTTATAGGTATATTTCTAAAAATAATGTTTAAATTGTTATAAAACATGTTCCTGGGTACTTTTGTCAAACATATATTTGAGCCTTTGTATGTGAAGAGCCAAAGGGAATTAACAATCCCTTTACAACCATGTTACCATCATATAAAGCATAGTATCTATTATTGTACTTTGTTACTATCTGATAAAGCTCAATAATAACCCTGTACATTTATCTAATTTTTCACAAAATGAATATAAATAATGTTATCTATGTGACTGGCAGCAGCAATGCCCCATTTGCTTAAGACAATATTATTAATTATCATTAACTATCATCCAAGTTAACTGCATAACCGACAATCTCAGCTCAAAATTTGTTTCAGAGACAAAATATATATATATATCTATATATCTATATCTATATCTATATATATATATATATATATATATATATATATATATATATATATATATATATATATATACTGAAAATAATTTTGAACCAAAATATATATACTGTAAACTGAAAATAATTTTGAACCAAATATCCTAAATGACTGGGATGCCATTAAAGTTCATGTGTGTGTAATAGCAGCTGTCCCAGTACTTTTGACAATATAGTAAATATATCTATCTATATATATATATATATATATATATATATATATATACAGTATCTCACAAAAGTGAGTACACCCATCACACTTTTGTAAATATTTTATTAGATCTGTTCATGTGACAACACTGAAGAAATGACACTTTGCTACAATGTAAAGTAGTGAGTGTACAGTTTGTATAACAGTGTAAATTTGCTATCCGCAAAAAAAAAACGCAACACACAGCCATTAATGTCTAAACCTCTGGCAACAAAAGTGAATACATCCCTAAGTTAAAATGTTCAAATTGAGCCCAATTACTAATTTTCCCTTCCCGGTGACTCGTTAGTGTTACAAGGTCTCAGGTGTGAATGGGGAGCAGGTGTGTTAAATTTGGTGTTATCGCTCTCACTCTCTCATACTGGTCGCTGGAAGTTCAACATGGCACCTCATGGCAAAGAACTCTCTGAGGATCTGAAAAAAAGAATTGTTGCTCTACATAAAGATGACCTAGGCTATAAGAAAATTGTCAAGACCCTGAAACTGAGCTGCAGCATGGTGGTCAAGACCATACAGTGGCTTAACTGAGAACAGGCCTCACCATGTTCAACCAAGAATTTGAGTGCACGTGCTCAGCATCATATCCAGAGGTTGTCTTTGGAAAATAGACATTTGAGTCCTGCCAGCATTTCTGCAGAGGTTGAAGGGGTGGGGGGCCAGCCTGTCAGTGCTTAGACCATACGCTGCACACTGCATCAAATTGGTCTGCATTGCTGTCGTCCCAGAAGTAAGCCTCTAAAGATGATGAACAAGAAAGCCCGCTGATGATGAAACAAGAAAGTTTGCTGAAGACAAGCAGACAAAGGACATGGATTACTGGAACCAAGATAAACTTATTTGGTTCAGATGGGGTCAAGTGTGTGTGGTGGCAACCAGGTGAGGAGTACAAAGACAAGTGTGTCTTGCCTACAGTCAAGCATGGTGGTGGGAGTGTCATGGTCTGGGGCTGCATGAGTGCTGCAGGCACTGGGGAGCTACAGTTCTTTGAGGAATCCATTAATGCTAACATGTACTGTGACATACTGAAGCAAATTATGATCCCCTCCATTTGGAGACTGGGCCGCAGGGCAGTATTCCAACATGATAATGACCCCAAACACACCTCCAAGATGACCACTGCCTTGCAATAGAAGCTGAGGGTAAAGGTGATGGACTAGCCAAGCATGTCTCTTGACCTAAACCCTATTCAGCATCTGTGGGGCATCCTCAAATGGAAGGTGTAGAAGCACAAGGTCTCTAACATCCACCAGCTCTGTGATGTCATCATGGAAGAGTGGAAGAGGACTCCAGTGGCAACCTGTAAAGCTCTGGTGAACTCCATGCCCAAGAAGGTTAAGGCAGTGCTGGAAAATAATGGTGGCCATACAAAATATTGACACTTTGGGCCCAATTTGGACATTTTCACTTAGAGGTATACTCACTTTTGTTGCCAGCAGTTTAGACATTAATCGCTGTGTGTTGAGTTATTTTGAGGGGACAGCAAATTTACACTGTTATACAAGCTATACTCACTATGGATATTTCAAACTTTGTTAACAATCTATCAAAAGGTTGTGTTATATGGAAAATTATTCATTTGATACCTACATCCCGGTTTACATATAGAGAATTACCAATGTCCAAATGGACGTTGGAAAAGAGGGAGAAAAAAGGGCTTAATGGGACTATGACTAGGTAGATATATAAAATCAAATATTTTATTAAATTTTCTCCTTTAAAAGCCAAAAACATTGACAATTGGATACTATTGACATAATATCATCAGACATACAAAAAACATATAGACAACAATACAATTCTAATCATTTATAAAACTCGTCATTGATAAGATCCTCCCTATTGAGGTGTGAGGTTTGAAGTGCCTCCACTGGAATTCTAGCCCGACATGTTTCGCAAAAGATTATTGCTTCCTCAGGGGCAAAGAGAATTCAATAAAGATTATCATCAAAAGACTTGTCACTCAGTGATTACAAATGGATACAGAAGGAGATGGAAATGGAAGCAGCAGGCTTGTATAGCTCAGGTTCCAGCTGAGGTTTTTGTAATAGGTAATATGCAGTTACACATCCCTTTTTGTAATGCTGCTTGAAAAAAGTGTCCCAGATGAGGGCAGGGTGTAACCCCCTGCAGCACTTCCAGCTTTTAGCTCTTTCAACCGCATTGCTGCGCCATCTCGGATTCCATCTCCTGTCATTTGTAAACTTTGTTAAATAAAAAACTGAAAAATTAGGAGTGCAAAATTATTCAGCCCCTTTACTTTCAGTGCAGCAAACTCTCTCTAGAAGTTCAGTGAGGATCTCTGAATGATCCAATGTTGCCCTAAATGACTAATTATGATAAATAGAATCCACCTGTGTGTAATCAAGTCTCCGTATAAATGCACCTGCACTGTGATAGCCTCAGAGGTCCGTTTAAAGCGCAGAGAGCATCCTGAAGAACAAGGAACACACCAGGCAGGTCTGAGATACTGTTGTGGAGAAGTTCAAAGCTGGGTTTGGATACAAAAAGATTTCCCAAGCTTTAAACATCCCAAGGAGCACTGTGCAAGCGATAATATTGAAATGGAAGGAGTATCAGACCACTGCAAATCTACGAAGACCTGGCCGTCCCTCTAAACTTTCAGCTCATACAAGGAGAAAACTGATCAGAGATGCAGCCAAGAGGCCCATAATCACTCTGGATGAACTGCAGAGATCTAGAGCTGAGGTGGGAGACTCTGTCCATAGGACAACAATCAGTCGTATACTGCACAAATCTGGCCTTTATGGAAGAGTGGCAAGAAGAAAGCCATTTCTTAAAGATATCCATAAAAAGTGTAATTTAAAGTTTTCCATAAGCCACCTGGGAGACACACCAAACATGTGGAAGAAGGTGCTCTGGTCAGATGAAACCAAAATCGAACTTTTTGGCAACAATGCAAAATGTTATGTTTGGCGTAAAAGCAACACAGCTCATCACCCTGAACACACCATCCCCACTGTTAATCATGCTGGTGGCAGCATCATGGTTTGGGCCTGCTTTTCTTCAGCAGGGACAGGAAAGATGGTTAAAATTGATGGGAAGATGGATGGAGCCAAATACAGGACCATTCTGGAAGAAAACCTGATGGAGTCTGCAAAAGACCTGAGACTGGGACGGAGATTTGTCTTCCAACAAGACAATGATTTAAAACATAAAGCAAAATCTACAATGGAATGGTTCACAAATAAACATATCCAGGTGTTAGAATGGCCAAGTCAAAGTCCAGACCTGAATCCAATCGAGAATCTGTGAAAAGAAGAACTGAAAACTGCTGTTCACAAACGCTCTCCATCCAACCTCACTGAGCTCGAGCTGTTTTGCAAGGAGGAATGGGCAAAAATTTCAATCTCTCGATGTGCAAAACTGATAGAGACATACCCCAAGCGACTTACAGCTGTAATCGCAGCAAAAGGTGGCACTACAAAGTATTACCTTAAGGGGGCTGAATAATTTTGCACGCCTAATTTTTCAGTTTTTTATTTGTTAAAAAAGTTTGAAATATCCAATAAATTTCGTTCCACTTCATGATTGTGTCCCACTTGTTGTTGATTCTTCACAAAAAATTACAGTTTTATATCTATATGTTTGAAGCCTGAAATGTGGCAAAAGTTCGAAAAGTTCAAGGGGGCCGAATACTTTCGCAAGGCACTGTATATTTATATATATATATATATATATATATATACATACATACAAACCCAATTTCAAAAAAGTTGGGACACTGTACAAATTGTGAGTAAAAAAGGAATGGACTAATTTACAAATCTCACAAACTTCTATTTTATCCACAATATAATATAGATAACATATCACATTTTGAAAGTGAGACATTTTGAAATGTCATGCCAAATATTGGTTAATTTTGGATTTCATGAAAGCTACACATTCCAAAAAAGTTGGGACAGGTAGGAATAAGAGGCTGGAAAAGATAAAAGTACATGTAAGGAACAGCTGGAGGACCAATTTGCAACTTATTAGGTCAATTGGCAACATGATTGGTTATAAAAAGAGCCTCTCAGAGTGGCAGTGTCTCTCAGAAGTCAAGATGGGCAGAGGATCACCAATTCCCCTAATCTTGCGGTGAAAAATAGTGGAGCAATATCAGAAAGGAGTTTCTCATAGAAAAATTGCAAAGAGTTTGAAGTTATCATCATCTACAGTGCACAATATCATCCAAAGATTTAGAGAATCTGGAACAATCGCTGTGCATAAGGGTCAAGGCCGGAAAACCCCATGATCTTTGGGCCCTTAGACGGCCCTGCATCACATACAGTAATGCTACTGTAATGGAAATCACAACATGGGCTCAGGAATACTTCCAGAAAACATTGTCGGTGAACACAATCCACCGTGCCATTTGCCGTTGCCGACTAAAACTCTATAGGCCAAAAAAGAAGCCAAATCTAAACTTGATCCAGAAGCGCAGGTGTTTTCTCTGGGCCAAGGCTCATTTATAATGGACTGTGGCAAAGTGGAAAACTTCTGTGGTCAGATGAATCAAAATTTGAAGTTCTTTTTGAAAAACTGGGACGCCATGTCATCTGGACTAAAGAGGACAAGGACAACCCAAGTTGTTATCAGTGCTCATTTCAGAAGCCTGCATCTCTGATGGTATGGGGTTGCATGAGTGTGTGTGGCATGGGCAGCTTACACATCGAGAAAGGCACCATCAATGCTGAAAGCTATATCCAAGTTCTAGAACAACATATCCCATTCAGACGTTGTCTCTTTCAGGGAAGACTTTGCATTTTCCAACAATGGCAGACAACATACTGCATAAATGACAATATCATGGCTGCTTAGAAGAAGGATCCGGCCACTGAAATGGCCAGCCTGCAGTCCAGACCTTTCACCCATAGAAAACATTTGGCGCATCATAAAGAGGAAGATGTGACAAAGAAGACCTAAGACAGTTGAGCATCTAGAAGCCTGTATTGGACAAGAATGAGACGACATTCCTATTCCTAAACTTGAGCAACTTGTCTCCTCAGTCCCCAGACGTTTGCAGACTGTTATAAAAAGAAGAGGGGATGCCACACAGTGGTAAACATGGCCTTGTCCCAACTTTTTTGAGATGTGTTGATGCCATGAAATTTAAAATCAACTTATTTTTCCCTTAAAATGATACATTTTCTCAGTTTAAACATTTGATATGTCATCTATGTTGTATTCTGAATAAAATATTGAAATTTGAAACTTCTACATCATTGCATTCTGTTTTTATTCACAATTTGTACAGTGTCCCAACTTTTTCGGAATCGGGTTTGTATATATGTATATATATATATATATATATATATATATTAATGTTTACAATGTTGGTGTACAGCAATATGCAAGGTGCCCAGGCTTGATCAGGGCAGCTAAAGACCCCCATTTCAGCAAATATAAAAACAGAAGTTTTAGCTGTTCATGTAAACTTACTGAGGGGGGTGCAAAATTCAGACCAAGGGAACATTTACCTACCTTGATCAATGCCAGTCTTCTAGTGTGCTGCTTCACCAGAGCGTATGTAAAGGTAACATTTGTTTTCTTATTTTTGGTTGAGTATAAAAAATAATTAAGCCCTTTTTTAAGTTTTTATTGCCATCTATGTCCCCGCTAGATAGATTGACTCTTGTATTTGTATTGGTAACCATTATCACCAAGACAGAACGAAAGGGAAATACATAATTTTACAGTACCTATGAAAACTTTCTAAGATGAGAATTCTGGAAATGCTATTTTCTTATACTGCTCATTTTACTTCAACACATTTGAGTTATTGACCTAGATCAAATATGCATACAAGGATTTCTGACTTTTATATGGCTTTTGTATTATGTCTACTTGCTTTGGATCAGAGACTTAAAGTGTTATAGTCAACAGGCCGTCACAAGAGCCAAGCAATTAACATTTTCACAAGTGGTCGGCTCCATATTTCTCACCTGACATGTTTACCTTAAGGCCAGTGAAAAGTGCTGTGGCAGTAAAATATTATATTTGTTAAAGCATTATTATTGTCTGATATGTCAGACACTACAGGTTGGCAGGTGAAATCTCACCTTCAATGGCTATTTAAATACATAAATATTATTATAACAAAAAAGAAAATGCGAAAATTTGTATTTATTAATATTTATATACAAATTAATTCATGTAACGGCCACCAGAGGGCGATGTCTTATTAGTGCTGTGAGGCTTGGTGTTCTGCAAGTTTTACTGCTGAGTTTTTAGGTATGCTCATGTTGTGATAATTTGATTGTTTTAATAGTGAATATAAAAAATGTCTATGGTCAGAGTGTGATCAATGCCCAGCCCTTTATAAACTCAGTCTCCTGGTTTCACAGCACTAAAAAACTAATAAACAAATTTATTTATTTATTTTATTTATAGTGCTAATCAAATTTTTAAAAGAATGCAAACAAATTAAGGCTAGGTTCACACCTATTTGGGTTGCGGTTGATCCTTTTTTCTGGTGCATTTTGCATTTTCTGACACGCCTTTTTAATGCGCTTTAATGACGTTTTGATGCCTTTGCGTTTTTAAGAGGTGTTTGCTGTCATGCAGGAGAAACCAGCAAAGATGCAGTAGAAACGCATAAAAAATGCAAGCACTGTGTTTTTGATGCATTTCTGCTGAAGTCTATAGAACCAAAAACGCAACCTGTTCCTGGCAAAAAAGTCCCTGACCCTTTCTAAAAAAATGAACTAGTTGAAAATGTACATATGTGAACGTGACCCATAGGAAATTGTGTTACATGAACTGTAGTGTGTTTCTGCAAATCTGAAAACGCACTGCAAAACGCATGGATGTGAACCTAGCCTTAGAGACAATTATCTACAAAAAAAAAAAAATTCAATTGTTGGTGTCCTCCTACCTTCCATGTCAAATGCATGGACTGCAGATTTCAGTCTTTGTCTCTGTATGTGGCCAGACCTCCTTCCCATTTATAGTAAATCTGGACTGTGCTGTCAGTCATTCTGGTATAGTTGATTGGGTAAGCTTAGACATGTGATATATGTAGATTTTTTGTAATGATGAGTAGATTAATAAATTGCATTTTTTAAATCTCTTGAATATAAGCATGCAGATTTTTCCTGTCTGCAGAGAATCGTACAATGTAATCTTTATTGTCTGAATTCCACACTGCCTGATTCCCTGCAGACATATCCACATTCAAATATTTTGAAAAAAAACAGCAACAGTTTCCTGAATTAAAAAAAATAAAACAAAAAAGTGAGCCCAATTTTTTGTGTTTATTTATTTATTTTTTATAATGTGAAAGATGATATTACGCTGAGTAAATAGATACCTTACGTGTCAGGCTTTAAAACTGCGCACACTTGTGGAATGGCGCCAAACTTCAGTACTTAAAAATCTCCATAGGCAACGCTATAACATTTTTTACAGGTTACCTGTTTAGAGTTACTGGTCTTGGGCTAGAATTGTTGCTCTCGCTCTAACATTCACAGCAATATCTCACATGTGTGGATTGAAAGCCGTTTACATACAGTATGTGGGTATGACATACGTATGCACTCACTTCTGTGTGCGAGCATGTTGGGACAGGGGCACTTCATTTTTTTTTTATTGTTTTTTTTATTTTTTTTAATTTTACACTTTCCCTTTCATTTTTTTTTTTCATCACTTTTATTCCTTTTACAAGGAATGTAAACATCCCTTGTAATAGGAATAGTGCATGACAGGTCCTCCTTATGGAAAGATTTGGGGTCAATAAGACCTTAGATCTCTCTGACAGGCTGGAAAGCTTGAGATCCAAAAAAAATAAAAACGATCTTGGCTTTTCTGCCGAGATCACGGCAGTATTTACAACTGCCAGGCTGGGTATGACAGTATTTACAACTGCCAGGCCGAGTATGGCCTCCGAGGGTCATAGAGACTGCCAGGGACCATCTGGTCCTTGATATTCTCTATGGTGAACTTCCACCGGCAGGCCAAAGGGCCTGGTATGGACTGAGGCAAGGGGGACTCCACGCCTTTTATTTTCAATTTTTTTTATATGTGTTGCCCGGAGCCAGCAATACATTACAGCCCCAAGCAAGTTTAAATTAATTTTTTTTCTTTAGAAATGTCAGTATTTCTGCAGCAGGCTCTATACATTGTACAGATGTGTCACTTTGGAGGCACATAAAGGGGACCCCCCCAGGCACGATATGTAAAGGAATTTTTCATTTTTATTGTTTCACATTAAGCATCATTAAAATCACTTACTTCTTCAAAAACGATAGTTTTAAAAACATTTTTTTGCAATGATACTTGTCCCCTAGGGCAGTAACCAGGTCCCCATACACTTTTTATGGCAATAACTTGCATATAAACAAGCAAAAAATTTGGGGGAGCATACCCATGTATTTCTAAAGCTGGTGCAACTATGAACCAAAAGACATGTATATTAAAAAAGAATAGCGCACACATGCAAAAGAAACTACCAAATTTGAAGACAATCCATAAATAAAAATGGGGATTTGGTCCCACCATATGGCCATATAGTGCTCAAGCCCACCACTACGTCAAAGTACCCTATTATCAGTGGGTCCTACACTATCCATGAAAAAGAGATGAATCCAGCGTTTCTAACCCTTGGAGATAATACTCCTTGCTGGGAAAGATGTGCAAATGCACTACAGGGGACTCCTCCTATATCCACTTGATAGTGGACACTGATAGAGTACAGGTGTGTGTGGGGGGTGGGGTGGGTGCTCAACTACCATAGTCTGGTCAGACCGAATACATAATAAACAAGCAAAAAATTTGGGGGTGCATACCCATGTATTTCTAAAGCTGGTGCAGCTATGAACCAAAAGACATGTATATTAAAAAAGAATAGCGCACACATGCAAAAGAAACTACCAAATTTGAAGACAATCCATAAATAAAAATGTATGGATAAAACCCCACTGATAATGGGGTACTTTGACGTAGTGATGGGCTTGAGCACTATATGGCCATATGGTGGGACCAAATCCCCATTTTTATTTATGGATTGTCTTCAAATTTGGTAGTTTCTTTTGCATGTGTGCGCTATTCTTTTTTAATATACATGTCTTTTGGTTCATAGCTGCACCAGCTTTAGAAATACATGGGTATGCTCCCCCAAATTTTTTGCTTGTTTATTATGTATTCGGTCTGACCAGACTATCGAGGTTGAGCAACCCACCCCACCCCCCACACACACCTGTACTCTATCAGTGTCCACTATCAAGTGGATATAGGAGGAGCCCCCTGTAGTGCATTTGCACATCTTTCCCAGCAAGGAGTATTATCTCCAAGGGTTAGAAAGGCTGGATTCATCTCTTTTTCATGGATAGTGTAGGACCCACTGATAATGGGGTACTTTGACGTAGTGATGGGCTTGAGCACTATATGGCCATATGGTGGGATCAAATCCCCATTTTTATTTATGGATTGTCTTCAAATTTGGTAGTTTCTTTTGCATGTGTGCGCTATTCTTTTTTAATATACATGTCTTTTGGTTCATAGCTGCACCAGCTTTAGAAATACATGGGTATGCTCCCCCAAATTTTTTGCTTGTTTATTATGTATTCGGTCTGACCAGACTATCGAGGTTGTGCAACCCACCCCACCCCCCACACACACCTGTACTCTATCAGTGTCCACTATCAAGTGGATATAGGAGGAGTCCCCTGTAGTGCATTTGCACATCTTTCCCAGCAAGGAGTATTATCTCCAAGGGTTAGAAAGGCTGGATTCATCTCTTTTTCATGGATAGTGTAGGACCCACTGATAATGGGGTACTTTGACGTAGTGTTGGGCTTGAGCACTATATGGCCATATGGTGGGACCAAATCCCCATTTTTATTTATGGATTGTCTTCAAATTTGGTAGTTTCTTTTGCATGTGTGCGCTATTCTTTTTTAATATACATGTCTTTTGGTTCATAGCTGCACCAGCTTTAGAAATACATGGGTATGCTCCCCCAAATTTTTTGCTTGTTTATTATGTATTCGGTCTGACCAGACTATCGAGGTTGAGCAACCCACCCCACCCCCCACACATACCTGTACTCTATCAGTGTCCACTATCAAGTGGATATAGGAGGAGTCCCCTGTAGTGCATTTGCACATCTTTCCCAGCAAGGAGTATTATCTCCAAGGGTTAGAAAGGCTGGATTCATCTCTTTTTCATGGATAGTGTAGGACCCACTGATAATGGGGTACTTTGACGTAGTGGTGGGCTTGAGCACTATATGGCCATATGGTGGGACCAAATCCCCATTTTTATTTATGGATTGTCTTCAAATTTGGTAGTTTCTTTTGCATTTGTGCGCTATTCTTTTTTAATAACTTGCATATAAGCCTTTAAAATGTGGACTTTTGATTTTTTGTGTTCATGTCCCATACACTTTAATAGAGTTTGCATGTTTGCTAGGGATGATCGAACGGTTCGGGTCGACCATCGGTTCGACCCGAACATTGACTGTTCGAAATTCGGCCGAATTCCGAACTTTTTGCTGAAAAAGTTCGGAATTCGGCAACCAGAACCGACCAAAATGTAATGGGACAGGAACTGGGCTTTAAAAGCCCGTGATTGGACCAGAACCATTAGTAAAAGCCAATTGAGGGGGCAGGAGGATGCTAGGAATGTTATTGGAGTGACTAGGGGGTCCAGAGGCCAATCAGTAGTGAATACGCCCCCCAGTATATAAGATAGCCCCACCAAATCTCTAGCATTGTAATACAGGGATGTGGAAGAGAGTGGAAGCAGTTCTGTTACTCCTGCTTCAAAAGTGTCATTTAGCAATTATTAGTGTGAGGAAAGGGATATCTAGTGTAGTTAGGGTACTATTTTCCACTATAGTTAGATTCAATAATCTAGTTTCTGTAGGGAAAGTGTTAAGTGTCAGGGGGGCCGTAGTGTAGTGTAGGGTGAGCTGACTCTGACTGCTATGGCAGGGTGACATAACCCTTCCATGTCAGGGAGACCGCCATAGAAAAAAGATTGTTTGTATTTGAATTGCAGTAGAGCAGGATAGTGGCTCCGCTACTTTTACACCTGGCCATTTTTGTTGCAGGCGTTTATTGGGCTTTTTTGTGGACGTCTTTGGAGGCAGGCATGACATCTGAACTTCTGTGTAGGGGTATATATACACACACACATGTATGTATATATACACATACACATATATAGGTGTGAAAGTAGCAGAACCCTGTGCCTGCGCTAATGAAATTATTTGCAGGCATAGGGCTCCGCTCCTATCACACCTGTATGTGTGTATGTGTATAAATACATATAAGTGTGTGTGTATATATACTCCTATACAGAAGTTCAGATGTTATGCCTGCCTCCAAAGATGTCCACAAAAAAGCCCAATAAACGCCTGCAACAAAAACGGCCGGGTGTGAAAATAGCGGAGCCCTATGCCTGCTCTACTGCAATTCTAATACAAACAATCTTTTTTTTCTGGTTCTGGACATGCTACAGAGCTGAAACATCACAGGTACACTTTGTAGACCCCACAGACACTAAATCCAAAGAAATCTAATTTTTTTTTTCCAATAATTTTTTCAATAATTGGCTCTCTATCAGAAACTACTATTTTTAAGTACTTTTTTGTGTGATTAATAGTCCCTCGGGCATGACCAGGAACCCTAGGTACTTTTTAGGGACATTTATTGGGTTTTAGGGCTTCAAAATGGTGTTTTTTGATTTACAAATTTCGGGTCCCATTGATTTCAATGAGCTTCTGAAATCCGGGCCGAACTTTCGGGAAGTTCGGGTGTTCTGGTCGAACCAAACTTTTCAAAAGTTCGATCATCCCTAATGTTCGCTAGAACTTTTTCCCTTTTCAAGATGTTCTGGTGTGAACCGAACAGGGGGGTGTTCGGACCATCCCTAGTCCCCACACAAGACTACAGCACCAGTAGCTCTGTTTCTATCCACTAGAGGTAGCGTGTGGGACATGCAGTACCAGAGAGACTCTGATGTTTTATTGTGATGGCATATGGGAAGTTTAGTTCATTGGAAGGACTCGGCTATTGCTGCAAGTGGGCTTAAAAGCTACAATATCCATCAGAGGGCCACAAAAAGGGAAGGAGCAGACATAGCTTTCCTGGTTTGGGATAGGAAGAATGTTGTATTTCTGTGGCAGACCAGGATGGTGCATACCATAAACCATCTATGTGCAGTGTGAGCAGAGAGCGGGATATTTTTACCTGTAAGCAGAGGGACGCTATCCTTGAGCCTTGGGCTGTGACCCAGGCTGCGGGGAGCCTGTTTTGCAGCAAGGGGCCCATGCTGAGGATACCACCTGCCCTTTTTGTCAAGCACCTGGACTGAAGGCCATTGTGTACTCAGAACTGGTGAGCAGCTGCTGGCCGACCATACAGAAAGACAGATTGCCAGTTAGGAACACTTTCCCACTGCATGCAAAACTCTTTAAGGGACTGTACATCAAGCACAGCAATGCAATGTTCTGGGCCCCATCTATCAGGCCAGTAGAAGGTGTAGACTAAGTGGTGTTGTTTTTTTATTACTGACTATTGCTGTGAATATTCTCTATAGGTCCTGTCACTAGCTAAGGTTACCCATAGCAGGTAAAAGAAAAAGATACACCATTGGACCTTTACTGTTTGTTGCCTGTTTAGTGATTTTTTCAGATGTTGCATGATCACCACTTGATACTGTTTGTGCAGTTCATTCTTTTTATTTCTCACAATATCGCATAACACTTTCCCACAGTTAAACCAAGTTGGTGCTGCCCCTGGTGCTCCTGGTACCCAGCCCCGTTATCTGGTTCATATCGTTTAGCTAAAGTCCAATGACAGAGCAAATGTCCATTTCCTGGTACCTTGACTGGGTTCCTGCCAATTGGGTGCTGGAGAGCAACGTCTTTGTACATCTTGGCAGAAGCCCTCTTGTCACTTCCCACAGACAAACCAATCTCTTTAAAGGCTTTCCTTCCACCACAAGGGTTGGTATTATAAACACCTGAAATCAGCTGCCACAAGTTCTTAAAGCGGTTTAAAAAAAAGCTGCAAGGCAACGGCATAATGTGCTATCAGCCCATTACAAAGAGTAGAGAGAGGGACAACATAGTATATACAATAATCAAAACATATAGAACATGGCATAGTGAGGTAGAAGACTTTAGTAGGCACCCACCTACATGTGCAGATGTACTCAGCATTGGGGACCCAGCAGTGACTCATGGGACACCTGTGCACCTTCCCTCGCACACACAGACATGCCGAGATCCAGGGCCTGCATTTTCTTCAGCATCTTCAAGCATGCACCTAATTGATTAAATTAATTGTAATTGATTAAATACTTACTCTGTCTATACAGATTATTCATTGACCAAATATTGGTTTCTGAAACTTTAATTCCAGAACCTGGAACACTTTGGCCTCTTTCTTTCTCCTTGCAAGCCCATCTAGATGTGGCTCCTGGGGGGGTCAGTTTCCTGTCCAGTAATAGTTTGTATGAGACACCAGAGATATTCACCTAGATGACGCTGGCCAAAGCTATACTCCTGTCCCATCAAGGAACAGCCCTGAATGTTTGCAAACGTACCAGTAATTTTTATTGGCTGGAGTTCCTCTTCATGGTTTTAACAGTCTCTTGTTCCATTCCACTTGTTTGTTTATGAGAAGAAAAGGTTTGTTCTTTAAATTAGCTAAGAAGACAACTTAAGTTTTAACAACAATGGAAGGGGGCTAGACAAATATTTTTGCAATCTGCGTTCAGCCCATTTACTCCAGAGCCATGATGACTTCTTCTGTTTGTGATAAATGAAATCCCTCTACAACATATGGGCACTGGCATTATTAGATCCGCTTTGATTAGAATGAACTCTGCAGCCTCAGAATGGAACTATAGGTCATTGTCTGGCTCAAGATAATTCAGAAAGAACAAGGACTTATTTGTGTTATTTAAGGTAAAGGCAGAACAGACGTGATCCATGATTGTCAAATGAAAGTCTTGTGTCACATTTAGAACTTCTGACAATTTTTAAATATGACTTTCCTTTAATTTATATACAGCAACAGTTTTGACAATGCAATACATAACATTTATAGCAAGTTACATGTTAATAGCTGTTACTTTGTTATCCATTTATACTGCTAAAGAAATATCAGACTGTATAACAAGTTAAGAAAAAAAGGACTCTAACAGCCAAACTGGCTACAGACTAATTGGACAATTTTATGACATGAATGCAGCAACCTGAAATCTGTATTCAGCAGTTTGTAGGCAGGTGCAATCTACTGTCTCCGCTGCAGGTGGCACTATTCCGCAGGAGCGGAGAGGAAGTCAGGAGAAACATTGTTCCTCTATGGTTTTCTGAGTCACTAGGAAAGCGATTTGATTGGATGCTGCCACCCAATGTGACTCCAGCAGCCATCTTGGCTCAGGCAGAGCCTTTTTTTAATACCCTGGCTCCCAGGTTTGCACGCATTTGCAAGTTGGTAGCATAGGGACAAGTACACTGCCTGTATGGGACAGCACTAGACTTAGGGAGAAGTTTCCTACAAGGGGGGGGTGTAGGGTTGCAACTCCTTGGGACCCCATCCCACTTTGGCAGGAGATGGCCAAACCACATTCTACTCTTATAACAGATGCTGTCAGTCCAGCTGATACCTCCACTCCTCACATTACTGGAAACAGTGAGTGCACCCAGTTGGGCAGCCTTACTACTGAGTTTGTTATGAACTGTTGCCTTTACGAATTCAATACAATTTTATCTTTGCACCTGTCTGTGTGAAATTTTGCCGCCGATCTATGCTGCACCCCACCTACAAGCTTAGAACACACTAACACAAGCTAACTTGGGATTTGTTTTTCTAATTTATTCCACGTCTTGTTACCAACATATCACCCAGGTGCTTCACTGAACACAAGGCATTTATCATTTATGTCAGTCCCTGCCCCTAAAGAATTGGTATTTTAACATCTCTGAAACAGTTCCAGTCAAAAAAAATGAGGCAATGCATATACCAGTATGTGTGTAGAATTGCCACTGGATGTACCTTGAAATATGTCTAGAACTTTAAAGAAATGTTTTGCCTTGACATTTACAGTACTTTACATAAATCTTTCCTATGTTTGTAGACGCGATAACTTTTGCGCAAACCAATCAATATACACTTGGGATTTTTTTTACCAAAAATATGTAGCAGAATACATATTGGCCTAAAATGATGAAAACATGAGATTTTTACATTTTTTGTATTGGGAATGTTTTATAGCAGAAGTAAAAAATATTGTTTTTTTTTTTTTCAGAATTGTCACTCTTTTTTTGTTTATATCGCAAAAAAATTAAACCCACAGAGGTGATCAAATACGACCAAAAGAAAACTCTATTTGGGTACAACATCCCATGACCGTGCAATTGTCAGTTAAAGTAACTGTAACGGAACCGCCGACCCACACTGTGTTTGTGGTATTCCGTCAGTATACGGCTTCCTCGCAGTCATGGACATAGATATCAAATCCAAGCTGCCCCCATACAAAGCTAGCCAACAACTTAGCTTGTACAAGTTAAGGAACCTTCTACTTTATTGAACAGTTTCACACTCAATTTTTACACACATGAGCACATCCCCCTCCTGATCAAATTACTACACACAGGTCAGGGGTTGCCTGATTACATTATCATATGCAGATGAAATTGTATACAGAAACATAATTAACCTGAACTAATTATCTAGCCATCTGGACAGAACAATGTGAGGTCATTAACATTTAACAATGGGACAGGCAGACTTAACCCAATCCACATTCCATCTCAATAGATAGACAATAGGGCAAGACTGCCAATGACAGTCTGTCAGTTTCCTTTATTGAAGTACATGGAATACCCATCTAGGTGTCACAGACTCCATGACAACAGGCCACAGGTCTCACAGTGCAAAGTGGGATCAAATCTCCACATTTCTTGAGAGACATCGTTAACAAATATCACTCTCCCATCTAAAGCCATCCAAACCATTCTCTCAGCATCCCCCAAGTATCTGTCCCTCACTCCCAGTGACGGTGAACACTGTCACAGTAACGCAGTGCCGTATCGCAAAAAAATGGCCTGGTCATTAAGGGGGTAAAACCTTCCGGTCCTTGGGTCATTAAAGAGTCCCTCCCACCAAAGTAAAAATATGCAGGTTAAAGAAAAGAAGAATCCTGCATTGGGTATTAGGTATTACATAGATTTTTATTTTTAACTTCCACCGTTAGATTCATCTTGAATTTTTTTTTCAAATGTTTATGTATTTCATCCATTTTCCTGAAGAAGTGCCACATGTTGATGGTGTGTTTTAACCTGTTCTTATGATCAAGAAATATTGACCTTCCTGAAGAATTTACTTGGAAGCACCCTTTATTTAATGTTGCTTTTGCTGATCACACATTGTCTTTTTTTGAGGGGCCTCATCTCCTTTACCATTGTCCGCTGGATCTGACCACGGCATAGAGGAATTTTTGGAATACCCCAACAAGAATTGAGTGCAACCGCCCACAGTTTGCACTTTGAGACAGTAATGTTCTCTGCTTGTGTTGATTTAGGATTCTTGAGCCTAATACAGGTATCCAGCAACCTTATAAATGTAAGAATATGCTTACTACATTTTTTGTTATACTTTCTGCATACATACAACTGAACACTACTCCTTGAATGTGCTTCTAAGCTTGCTAGAAACTTGCTTGGGAACTTCAGTAGAGTAAATTCCTTGACACAGCCCCTCCCTCCTTGCACTTAATAACCCTTTTTCCTTCTAGGAGTGTCTAGTGCTGGCCCAGCTCCTCTGCCTCTCTTTTCATTGTCTTATATTACCTTTAAAAATGACCCCCCCATACACGCACACACACACACACACACACACACACACCTCCTGGGTTAATTTTGCTTTTAACCACCTTTTACTTTTTTTGCTCAAATAACTTACCCATACAACCAGAGAATGTCCTGCTGTAAAGCATTGCTCCACTGTCTCCATCTTCCTTTCTGAACATAATCAGGAGTGGGTTGTGCCTTCTAAGTTATTGTAGCCACCATCCTGAAGACATGCCACTAGGTCCATCCTGCTCCATCCATTGTCTGCAAGCTGATGCCACCAGTGATATCTGACATTGATACTTCAGAAGGCCGCTGTAACAGAATACACATCATTCTCGCCTTGGCAAGAATGGAGGCGGAGAGGTCTGAGCAAGAAATTAGAAAAACATTTTTATAGGATTAGTTTTTTACCAGAAGGTCCTCTTCCTGCACCCAGCAAGAGTAACTGCGAGGGCTTGGTTACGGTGTTCAGGCAAAACCAACAGCAAAGGCCCAATTTTTGGCACCTGTATAGTACATGCAATTTTAAATTTGCATGGTATTCTTACCAGCAGGTCCCGTTCCTGCACCCAGCAAGAATAACTTCGAGGGCTTGGGTACGGTGTTCAGGCACCACCAGCAGCAAAGGCCCAATTTTTGGCACCTGTATAGTACATGCAATTTTAAATGTGCATGGTATTCTTACCAGCAGGTCCCATTCCTGCACCCAGCAAGAGTAACTGCGAGGGCTTGGGTACGGTGTTCAGGCACCACCAACAGCAAAGGCCCAATTTTTGGCACCTGTATAGTACATGCAATTTTAAATTTGCATGGTATTCTTACCAGCAGGTCCCGTTCCTGCACCCAGCAAGAGTAACTGCAAGGGCTTGGTTATGGTGTTCAGGCACCACCAACAGTAAAGGCCCAATTTTTGGCACCTGTATAGTACATGCAATTTTAAATTTGTAGGGAAATCTTACCAGCAGGTCCCGTTCCTGCACCCAGCAAGAGTAACTGCGAGGGCTTGGTTACAGTGTTTAGGCACCACCAACAGCAAATGCCCAATTTTTGGCATCTGTATAGTACATGCAATTTTAAATGTGCATGGTATTCTTACAAGCAGGTCCCCTTCCTGCACTCAGCAAAAATAACTGCGAGGGCTTGGGCATGGTGTTCAGGCACCACCAACAGCAAAGGCCCAATTTTTGGCACCTGTATAGTACATGCAATTTTAAATTTGCATGGTATTCTTACCAGCAGGTCCCGTTCCTGCACCCAGCAAGAATAACTGTGAGGGCTTGGGTACGGTGTTCAGGCACCACCAACAGCAAAGGCCCAATTTTTGGCACCTGTATAGTACATGCAATTTTAAATTTGCATGGTATTCTTACAAGCAGGTCCCGTTCCTGCACCCAGCAAGAATAACTGCGAGGGCTTGGGTACGGTGTTCAGGCACCACCAACAGCAAAGGCCCAATTTTTAGCACCTGTATAGTACATGCAATTTCAAATTTGTATGGAATTTTTACTAGCAGGTCCCATTCCTGAGCCCAGCAAGAGTAACTGCGAGGGGTTACGGTGTTCAGGCACCACCAACAACTCATCACTACAGCAGAGGTCTGAATCTCATGATTGTGCTATGAATCAGATTCTAGTATACAGGTGCATTCCATACAATTAGAATATCATCAAAAATTTAATTTATTCAGTATTTCAGTAATTCAAATCAAAAAGAAAAACTCATATTATATAGATTTATTACACAGTAAAATTCATTTCAAGCATTTCTTTCTTTTAACCACTTGCCGACCGCTCATATTGAGCGTACTGCGACAGAGTGGCTCTCCTGGTGGCTCCACCGGCAGCTCGCTCCCGCTGTATTCAGACATAGCGGGAGTCGGGCCAGGGAAGGAGAGGCGGTGATCGCCGCCGCTCTTCCCCGATTGTCGGGGACAGAGTGAGGAAATCTGCCCGCTTGTGTAAACACAAGCGGGCGGATTTCCTCTGTGACAGGCAGGGACAGATTACAGGATTCAGCATAGCTGAACCTGCGATCGGTGTCTCTGTCACACAATCCCCTCCCCCGACACACGTCAGTAAGCATGAGGCATACATTTAAAACCTTGATCACCAACATTGTTAACCCCCTTCCCTGCCAGTGTCATTATTACAGTAACAGTGCATATTTATAGAACTGATTACTGTAGTAATGTCACTGGTCGCCCCAAAAGTGTCAAAAATGTCAGTTAGGGGTCCGATTTGTCCGCCGCAATGTCGCAGTCCCGCAAAAAAAAACGCAGATCGCCGCCATTACTAGTAAAAAAAAAAAAAATAAACAATAAAAATGCCAAATCTTTCCCGTAGTTAGTAAATGCAATAACTTTTGCGCAAACCAATCAAAATACTCTTATTGTGATTTTTTTTTACAAAAAATATGTAGCAGAAAACAAATTGGCCTAAAATGTTAAAAAATTTTGATTTATACATTTTTTTGGGGGAATGTTATACGGTATATCAGAATATGAAAAATATTGTTTTTTTTTTCAAAATTGTCGCTCTTTTTTAAAAAAATAAAAAATTGCACAGGTGATCAAATACCACCAAAAGAAAGCTCTATTTGTGGTGAAAAAAAGGACATACATTTAATTTGAGTACAGCGTCGCACGACTGCACTAATGTCTGTTAAAGTAATGCAGTGTCGAATCGCAAAATATAGCCTGGTCAGGAATTGGGTAAAATCTTCTGGTCTTAAAGTGGTTATAAATAAGCTCATTGAGAATTTTTTGGTCAAAGACATGTAGCTAAATACATTTTGGCCTAAATATATGACAAAAATGTAATATATTGGATATTTTTAACTGTCAAAGTAGAAAATGTCAATTTTTTTGCAAAAGTTTCGCTGTTTTTTTATTAATATTGCAAAAAATGAAAAGTGCAGAGGTGATCAAATACCACCAAAAGAAAGCTCTGTTTATGGGAAAAAAAAAGGACATAATTTTCGTTTGGGTACAGCTTTGCATGACCGTGCAATTGTCAGTTAAATTCACGCAGTGCCAAGTTGCAAAAAGTGGTCTGGTCATTAAGCAGGAAAATCCTCCGGTCCTAAAGTGGTTAATTTTGATGATTATGGCTTTTAGCTAGTGAAAACCCAACAGTCAGCATCTCAGAATATTAAAATATTGCAATAAACCAAATAAAAAAAGGATTTTTAATACTGAAAAGTATGTCCATGTACAGTATAGTATGCATTCAATAGTTAATCAGGGCTCCTTTTGCATGAGTTACTGCATTAATCAGGCGTGGCATGGAGGTGATCAGCCTGTGGCACTGCTGAGGTGTTATGGAACCCCAGGTTGCTATGATAGTGGCTTTCAGTTCGCCTGCACTGTTGGGTGCCTTTTATCTTCCTCTTGACAATACCCCACAGATTCTCTATGGGGTTTAGGTCAGGTGAGTTTGCTGGCCAATCAAGCACAGTGATATCATTATCAATAAACCAGGTATTGGTACTTTTGGCAGTGCAGGCAGGAGCCAAGTCCTGCTGGAAAAAAAATCAGCATCTCCATAAAGCTGGTCAGCAGAGGGAAGCATGAAGTGCTCTAGAATTTCCTTGTAGAGGGTTGCACTGACTTTGGACTTGATAAAACACAGTGGACCAACACCAGCAGATGACCTGGCTCCTCAAATTGTCACTGACTGTGGAAACATCACACTGGACCTCATGACCCCAGAGTCTGGAGGAACAGTGGAGAGGCACAGAATCCAAGGTGCATGGGGTCCAGTGTGAAGTTTTGAATTTTCTAACATACTGAATTTTGGGTTTTGACTAGCTGTAAGCCATAATCATCAAAATTAAAAGAAAAAGAGTGCTTGAATTATATCACTTTGTATGTAATAAATTTATAAAATGTATGTGTTTCACTTTTTGAATTGAATTACTGAAATAAATTAACTTTTTGATTATATTCAAATTTTTTTTTGAGATGCACCTGTACATGAAGTCATTTTATATCTATCACAAATAAGCAATGTTCAATTTTCAGAGCATTTCAATAATATTTTTTGTCAATTTTCAGTGTACCCCCTTATATCAGGTGTCCCAATCAGGAGGTTGCCTTGCATCAGGTGTCCCATATAAGCACCCCTTTACATCAGATGTCCCCCATCAGAGTGCCGCCTTACATCAGGTGTCCTATATTAGCACCCCATTCCATCAGGTGTCCCCATCAAAGACCCCCCTCACTGCATGCATCCCTATCAGAGTGCCCCCCTTACATCACATGTTCTTAACAGTGTTTCCAACCTTACAGCAGGTGTCCCCATCAGAGTGCCCCCTCTTACATCAGATGTCCCCATCAGAGTGCCTCCTCTTACATCAGGTGTCCCCATCAGAGTGCCCCCTCTTACATCAGGTGTCCTCATTAGAGTGGCCCCATTACATTGGGTGTCCCCATCAGAGTGCCCATCATATATAAGGTGACCTTACCAAAGTGCCTCTTTACATCAGGTGTCCCCATCAAAGTGCTTCCATACCTCGGACAGACAAAGGAAGTTTCACTTCTGTCCTCCTGTGATGCTGGTGGTGGGTATGCATGCAACACCAGCCGTCCTAACAACTAATCACAGCAGAGGAGGAGGGGAAACTGCACTGGGGACTCCCCAGCTGGCTGCAGGCAGTGTGCATAAAACTATCACTCGGACCAGACCTGGACCATGGTCTGCCATTTAGAGTTGCCTGGTTTATATTTTCTCATTGTCTTATAGAGCTTTTCTACATCTTGATAAACAAGTCATAAAATGTAACATTAAAGGTTCAGACAAAGAGGATGCTTGGATGAGTCCCATATACTGGTCCTGTTTGTATTCAAGTTAAAAAATCTATTTAAATGAAGACTCAATGGCTCTGATCAATGGAATCTAGAAAAAAAAAAAATCATCTGCCTATTAAAGTGTGTACTCCCGTGTTCAGAACCCTCTTATCTTTTAAGTATTCACTTATGTTTTAATGATACTTTAGAATACAAATTTTCTGCCTGGTGTTCTGCTAAATGATGTCTCATCACATTATAATTTAGGCTGTTTATTTTTTTCTCAAACCATTATTTCAGACCATTAAGTATCTCCGTACAGGTTATTAGTTTCAGACACTTGGAATATGTAGAGTCTTGTAATTATATTCATGGGGAACTGTATTCTAAACAGAAAAGCAGCCAACTAATTGCACTGATATGAGACAATTCACTAATAAGAGTTTTATTTGTGTAGACTAGAGACCTGGGCTGGATCTAGGGGGTGCTAGAGTGGTCTTTGCCCCCCCCCCCCAGATTTCAGTGATGTCCCCCCCCAGGACCAGTGACATTTATATTAAAAAGTAGAGGGACTGGGAGGAAGTGCTCAACCCCGGTGGTGCCAAGTTGGCATGCCTGCACATACCCACCCCAGAATCATATGTTTCCATGGTGCAGGAGAGATGGACCAGGATGCATGGCATTATTTGTTGCTATTTGTGAAGGGGACTGTGTTGTTATGGGAAATGGGGTGTCTCTGTTTCAATGGGGGATACTCTGTTGTGATGGGGCGATACTCAGTTGTGATGGGGAGATACTCTGTTGTGATGAGGAGGGCTCTGGTATGATAGGAATAGCTCTGTTGTAATGGGGGGGGGGGCTCCAATAGAAAGGGGGACTCATGGGATGGCGGCACCTCTGATTTGAAGGAGGCAATTTAATGGGGGACAGTGATGTAATGGAGGCTGACTCTGAAGTACTGGGTGGAATCTGATGTAAAGGAGGAATGCTGATGTAAATGAGGAACTCCTCCATGTGTTGCCAAGGAGTGGTTAACATCATCATCCAGATGTCAGTGTCCTTCACCCCAATAAATACAGTTCAGAACTGGACTGTCCAGGGATTTTGCATACTTTAAAGCAGAGGTGGGGGACAAGAGTCACATCACTTGACTTAAGTCAGACTTAAGTCACCAGTGTGAGGTAATAAAAGACTCGACTTGACTTTGACTTGGTATTCATGACTTGAGACTTGACTTTGGCTTGAGACATATGACTCCAAATGACTTTACTTTTTTAAGTTATTAAATATTTGCATTTTCTCAAGATGTGTTAAAGCAAAATTAATGTGCCTGTTATGTTTCTGACACCACAGTCACTTAAAACACCTCAGTGTGTTCTGATTTTTAGGACACTGGCTGTTTAACAATGGAAATACTTAACATGTTTTTAGTGACTGTGGTGCTGAAACATGACCGGACGAAGGATTTTGAGCTGTTTGGGCATTCAAAGTGTTTCTTTAATATGCCAAGAAAAAAGCACTAAGCAGTTTTGTTAATGTTGAAAATAAAAAACTTTTGCTGACCACTGACTTTTAACTGATTTAAAGGTGAAAAGTGGTGTAGATCAGTATTTTGACTTGATTTGTGACTTGACCAAAATAAATGACTTGACTTGCTTGACTTCTAGCAGGGACTCGACTTGACTTGCTTGCTTTTCGCCACAGTAACTTGGGACTTGCTTGAGACTTGAAGGTTAAGACTTGAGACTTGCTTGTGACTTGCACATGTGTGACTTACTCCCATGTCTGCTTTAAAGGGTGCAATGAATAAGAGAGAGGATTGAGAAATGTAAACCTGAAATGTGCTTTTCAATGCAGCCACATAAAGGTGTAGGGAACGAGGAGAGGAGAGATGAGTGTTCACGTTATACCCCCCACATCGAGGTGTAGGGAATGAGGAGAGGAGAGGTGAGTGTTCACATTATACCCTACATAGAGGTGTAGGGAATGAGGAGAGTCAAGGATTCACATTATACCCCACAAAGAGGTATAGAGAATGACAGGAGAGGAGGTTAAAGCGGTTGTAAACCCTATTAAAAAAAAAAAAAAAAAAAAAAAAAAAACCTGCAAGACAAAGGCATAATGAGCTAGTATGCATCGCATACTAGCCCATTATGTTTAACTTACCTTAAAACGAAGCCCCGACACGGACCCCCGGACATCGATGCGGGCGCTGCCATGATCCCTCGTCGTCTCTTCCGGGTTCGGCGGCTCCGGCGCGCTGATTGGCCGGAAGAGACGGCTCCAGCGCGCTGATTGGCCGGAGCCGCGATGACGTCACTCCCGCGGCAAGCTCCCGGCAAGTTAATTGAAGGTCCCCCCGGACCTTCAGAGCGCATGCGCCGCTCGCGCGAGCGGCTGCATGCACTGTAAATATCTCCTAAACCGTGCCGGTTTAGGAGATATTATTTGTACCTACAGGTAAGCCTTATTATAGGCTTACCTGTAGGTAAAAGTGTCAAAAAGCGGGATACAACCGCTTTAATGTGTTGACATTATATCCCTTATAGAGGTGTTGGAAACAAGGAGAGGAGTAAAAGATAATGTGTTGACATTATACCCCCTGGCTTTTTTTACTGCACCCCCAGATCGGACAGGCTAGCGACAGACAGTTTTGTATGCTTTTTAATAAAGAATGGTTACATTCATATTTCTTAAGTGTGGTATGTGTGCCTCGTAGAGTTACTGCCACTACCACTAGCTTACCAGTAAAACAGTAGGGAACAAGGGCCAGTATTACTTAGTAGTCTTTTGTAACATGACATACCCTCTTACAATGTGGAAGCTGTCTATAAAAATAATAATAATAATAATAATAATAATAATAATAATAATAATAAAAGCTGTGCATTCCTTCAGTTGAATGCTGGGCTTCCTATCAGATCTCTCAGAGAGGTGGTCCAGTGGCCAACTGAAGTAACACATAAATCTGGCTAACACTTTAGCTCCTGATTGATAGAAAGTGCTTGGTGTTGTCAGTATGCAATAGGAAGTCAATATAGAAGAAATGGCTGCACTCCAGGTATCATCAAAATTCTGGTTTATTAACCGAACATCACAATGTGGCAAACAACAGATAGACGCGTTTCACTCACTATCAAGTGTGCTTAATCATTACAAAGAAAGGTCAGCAACACATCTCTATTTATACACAGATGTCTAAATTAACAACAGGTGATACAATAAAGAGGCAGACCATTCTCTAAAGTGCAGGTGATGCACATGCACCAAAAATACATCCAAATATCGGTGAACAAGAAACAAAATCTTAGCACATGTATTCAAATAATCTTGTGTAAATAATTACTATATGTGAAATGTGACAATATAATGAATCAATATTACAAAAATATGTATTATCCTTGAAAATAAAAATAAATGTAAATGTAAAAGAAGACTAATACATACACGTGAAGGAAAGACTGTATGGTGTATGGAGGTGAAAAAATTGTACAATCTAATAAAAACAAAATAAGTTATACACATACAAAACAACAAGGGATATGTGCCATAGACAAATTGTAAAATATTCTGACACCCCTATATATCCACAGGGCCAACCATACCACTTAAATACAAAAAACATTTTTAAAGATCAAAAATCTATGGGGTGGCTGGAAATGGCTGAAAATGTGGATAACGAGAAAAAGTCGAAAATATACATATCAATGTAAACACGGACAAAGAGCAAGACAATAAAGACACATAAATACCACATGTCACAAATCTAGTTGTCCAAAGATAATTTATATCAATTTATCTAATCTAACTAGACTAACTTGGCCCTGTGGATATATACAGTAGGGGTGTCAGAATATTTTACAATTTATCTATGGCACATATCCCTTGTTGTTTTGTGTGTGTATAACTTATTTTGTTTTTATTCGATTGTACGATTTTTTCACCTCCATACACCATACATTCTTTCCTTCACATGTATGTTTTAGTCTTCTTTTACATTTATTTTTATTTTCAAGGATAATACATATTTTTTGTAATATTGAATCATTATATTGTCACATTTCACATATTGTGATTATTTACACAAGATTATATGTGTTAAGATTTTGTTTCTTGTTCACCGATATTTGGATGTATTTTTGGTGCATGTGCATCACCTGCACTTTAGAGAATGGTCCGCCTCTTTATTGTATCACCTGTTGTTAATTTAGACATCTGTGTATAAATAGAGATGTGTTGCTGATCTTTCTTTGTAATGATTAAGCACACTTGCTAGTGTGTGAAACGCGTCTACCTGTTGTTTGCCACTTTGGGATGTTTGGTTAATAAACTAGAATTTTGATGATACCTGTAGTGCAGCCATTTCTTCTATATTGATTGTCTGCGGAGGCGAGCCGAGGCGTGCACCTGTACATCATCAGGCTTCTTGATTCACCTGGAGCAGTGAGTCTTCCTTGTCTTTGTATGCAATAGGAAGTGCTGTCAATGGCAGGATCTGTAGGTGAGAAACTTTGCAACACACACACACGCAAAATACTTGTTTAACCCCTTCCCGACCAGCCCCTTTTAGCATTCCTTTACTCCAGGGGTGGGAAGGATTGGCCATTCACGTGATCACTGTGATTGACTGTCCCTGTTGTCACATGGTTGGGAGATAATCCTGCTGGCTACTGATCATTAGCAGAGACCCAGAGCTGTCTTTGATAGCTTTGTCACTGTGCTGGGAGTGCTCAGCACAGAAATCTCGACCACCCATAGACACTTACTGTATGTGTGGACTGGAGTGTGAGCATTAAAGTCCACCTTCTTTTGCCACTGCACATATGCGTTACATGGGCAGCAAAAGGTTAAGAAAGTTGTAAAGCTCCCAACTGTCCCTGATTTTATGGGACTGTCCCTGATTTGGAACAATGTCCCTCATCCCTCCTCATTTGTCTCTCATTTTGATCTGATCTATATATAGCTGTTTATAAAATGCACTATTTATCTTTCAAAAAGTTTTTCACTGTGCTAATCCTTTCATCCAGTGTCTAAATTGTTGCATTTGTAAATCTCAAAAGTCAGTATAAGGGAATAGTAGTGGTATAAAAAAGCTCTTGTGGATTTAACTAAGGGTGAGGCAGGGGTTGTGTCCTATGACTACATACTTTTGCTACTAGGTGTCCCTTGTTCCTATCTCAAAATGGTGGCAAGTTAAATTGTATACAGAGGGGCATGATGCCAAATAACATAAGGAAATCAAGAAATATCAGAGAGATCTAAAAGACTATAACGAATCCAAAGTACAGGTGGCAAGAAATGCCTGAAGTAGTGGTTGTAGTTTCCACCCAGTCATTCCCAGCTAGGGATATTTGGTTGGAAAGATTCACCAATCCAAATTACATACCCATTGGAGGGTCTCCGGGTTTTAGACTCAGGCAGACCACAAGGAAACAGTGGAAGTAGATCCAGTACCAACTATGCGACACCTCATCAGAACGAACAGAGACCAACATCTCAGTATGAAATCCCAACCTACAATAGATACTCACCCCTAGCACAATCCTCTAATGGCTACCAACAACAAGAGGTTTTTCAGAGGAGGGGGTGGGGTGGCGCCACAGGTTCAAGAGGAAGAGGCTCAGGCCACTCATACAGAGCACCGAGGGGATACAGAGGGGGAAGGAGAGGCCAGCATTGGCAACGTGGAAGAGGCCCTTAACATTGGTAACATTGGTAGTGAACATACCCCCCTCACTCCCAGGATACCCAGTGGCAGCAATGGGAAGGAGAAACACATCCTCATTACTACCAACAATGGAAGACACCCCAGAGGAGAGGACCCCCACAAGGAACCATAGAAAACCATAGAAAACAGAGAAGAGGCTGTGGGGGGGGGGGGAGAAAGAATAAAAAGAAAACAGGAATATTAGGGAGCAGTATCTTTAACCTGAGTGATGCTAATTTTACCACAAATGAGTTGAAAGTTTTAGAATTGGGCCTAAAATATGCACCGGATAAAGGTTTGGATAAGTTCCACACCTTTATTGATATAGAGAAATATATTAGGAAACTGAAAATCAAAAAGCACTTTACAGAAAAACCAGTGACAGAACTAAACACTGAGAGACTTTACCAAGATAGTGGTTTGAGGAATCATTCCACCTTTATCCCGCCAAAAGCATCCAAACATTATCTAGAGGTATTTAAGAATATGGTGGAACATGATGTTCGAAAATTGAAACCAAAAAGCTACTATAAAAAAGGGGACCTTGATAAAGGAATAGCTGAATTGGAGACAAGGAAAAATATTGTGATTCGGCCATCTGATAAAGGTGGTGGAATCGTCATTTTGAACAAATGCGATTACCAGAAGGAGTTAGATAGACTGGTGTGGGATATAGTTATATACAAAAAACTTAAACAAACTCCAACGGCAAAATTAAAGAACAAATTGGAAAAGTTAGTAAAGAAGGCTAAAGAATGGGATTCTGTCTAAGAAAGAAGCACGATACCTTGTACCAGATGCTCCATGATTACCGACTATATATCAGTTACCGAAAATCCATAAAAACAAAACCCACCCCCCCGGGAAGACCGATAATTAGCGGAATCGGGTCTATTTTTTCCAGAATAGGGGAATATGTGGATTATTTTTTGCAACCTCTGGTACCCACTTACCCGTCTCACCTGCGAGATAGTAAACACCTTATTAATATATTGGAAGATCTTTGTGTACAAGAAAACACATTCTTGGTTACTATAGACATTGAATCATTATATACAAGCCCCAAACAACAAGATGTACTGAACACTACTCTCTCTGCCCTAAATACTAAATCTAACATCAAAACTGCTCAAAAAAGTTTATTTGTGAATCGCTTGATTAAGCAATGAGCAATAATTATTTTTGGCACCAAGGCTCTTGTTATAATCAAATAAAGGGGGTAGCTATGGGTGCGAAGTACACACCCAGGGTAGCGAACATGCTATTGGGAGAATGGGAAGAAGAGGAGATCTTTTCTAGGCAGGAACCAGCCTTAAAGCTGTACAAAAGGTTTATTGATGACCTCCTGGTTCTCTGGAGTGGATCAGAAAACTCCCTCCGGGAATTCATTGAGAGGATTAACAATAATAAATACGGGTTAAAATTTACGGCAACATGGAGTAAACAAGAGATACATTTCTTAGATTTGACCCTTGAAAAACAAGGTGATAGGATCAATACCAAGAGTTACTTCAAAGAAACTGATAGAAACAGCTACATCCCCACCAAAAGTTGCCATCATCCTCAATGGTTAGGAGCTATCCCCAAAGGGCAATTTATGCGTGTTCGATGCAACTGCAGGCGAGAAGAAGATTATGAAGAGCAGTCAAATCCACTACTCAATAGGTTTGTAGCAAAAGGATATAACCATGCTGAAGAACAAAAAAAACAGGATAAAATGAAAAAAATGCCAAACAAGGATTTATTGGCCACAAAAAATAAGAAAATGAATAAAAAGGGAGAAACAGCTATCTTCACAAATTTCAACCGTGATTATAAAAGGATGGAGGCTATTATATGTAAACATTGGCCCATCCTAAAAAGAGACAAGACTTTGAACTTGATTTTGCCAAACAAACCCACCTTTATATATTGAAAGGCCTCAAGCTTAAGGCATAATCTAGCACCTAATGTCCCTGATCCACCTATGAAAACGGTCATCTTTTTTGATCAAAATGTTTTTTTTCCATGTAAAAGATGCAAAGCGTGCAAAACTGCTAGGAATAATTCTAGGAAGGATACATCTTTTAAATCACATAGCACTGGTCAAATCTATAAAGTTAAAAAGTTTATTTCTTGCTATTCCACACATATCACATACCTCATAACCTGCCCCTGTGCACTAGAGTATATTGGGAGAACCACCCGAAAATTGAGTATTGGAATAAATGAACACATTAAAAATATAAAAAAGGGTTTCCCCAAACATAGTCTCTCAAATCATTTCCGCTTACACCACAATAGAGACCCAACAGGATTGTCTTTTTGCAGAATTGATAGGGTAGAGCCCCACTGGAGGGGAGGGAATATGACAAAAGATTTCTATGAATGAAACAGAGTGGATTTATCGCATGAATACATTACACCCCTCAGGTATGAATATTGATATCGACCTAAATTGTTTAATTTCCAATTACTGAGATGTGGTCTCATTTATATATATATTTTATAATATTTACACTTCACATTTTATTATTTTAATACAAGGAACATTTTTTATATATGGATTTGATATAAACTTTGAATTAGATACAGTATATGGTATATAATATAATATCCAATTTAATTAATAATTAATTTACATGAAAATATTTTTTGATTTTAAACCATTTTGTATATTCTTGCTAATCTATTAATGTATATATTTATATGCATGCATGAAATTCCTTTTGTTAGTGATTCACACTTATATTAGGGGTTCGCATTAGGTTTATATGTGAATACACTGTATAAAATTGAATCTATTAATTTTTAGTAAGTCGGTATATTTTAAAGTTAGTAAGTGTTTAACATTGATTCTGTTATAGTTTTTGACCAATTCTAATTCCGTTACCTATTAAAAGTGCCAATATACATTCCGAGCTATGGGCAAAATTGATTAGATTTCCCGGAGTAGCAATTACTTCCTGGTTGGGACGTCCTGGCATAGGATGGAGACGGATTGGTCAATTGGTGCAGCTTGTCCGCATAAATACCGGTTTGAGAATTACGATCACATGACCCCTGATGACGTTGGCTATGCGCCGGCGAAACGCGTCAGCACGTGGGATCGTAATGCGCAACTTCCGGTTTCCCGTGGAACGCAGTTGGAACGCGGAAGCGGCGTTCATTGCCTGGAAACCGCGACCTGTCTGTTTTACTGATCGTTTCAAGAAGATTTTATGTAAGTGCAACCTGTATTGTCTTAATAAATATACTAACCTGATACTACACCATGAGAGCCTTCTCTTATCTTCCCACTACATCCCTGCAAAGCCAATGATGGAATATGGGCTGTTATACATCAATATGAGTGTGAGAGTTGGAAGACATACAGTGCTTTGATATTTTTTGCTGAATCGCTTTGTCCATAACCTACTGGGAATATGGCTGTAACCAACCCCCTGTAATTAAGGGGTCCGTTAGTTTCGGTAAGCGACTTGTGCACACTGGGTGTCATCAGCTTGGTGGAGGTGTGAACCATTTAAGGGATTTAAGAACTTTCTGAAATTGAGATTTCCTCTGTGGCTTTCCAAGAGACACTTATATATTTCACTTTTTTATTTGATTTATATTTGCACTAAAATTGTTATAGAGTGCACAGGGTAGTGTGTGGCACTTTTGTTTGAGCGCGGTATTTTATATATCACTATATACGTTTACACATGATGCCAAATATACGGAAAAATAGATTTAGGATACACCTACACTTTGGGGTCTGTTTATAAAACATTCTTTGAACGAATGTAAAACACATTCATGCATGATGCATGAATTTTAGACAAAATTTCTCTAGTAGATTAATTCTTATTAATTTCAATTAAATTCATCCGCTCCATCTAGTGGCCAAAATGCGGTACAGTAAACCCCCCTCCATTGCGGGGGTTACGTTCCGGACCCAGCCGCGAAAAGTGAAATTCCGCGAAATAGAAAAACCCTATTAAAATGCATTGTAGGCATGTTTTTTTTACTGTCACTGTACATGTAGAAGCATTTTAAGGTCTTTAAACACACTTTTAAAACAATAGAAACTCATTTAAACACATAAAAGATACTAAGAGACAGAGCAAGAGCTATGAAAAACACAAAAATATTTCATTTTTAATGATTTATATAGTAAAATAACATTACAAAAAAAAACCGTGAATTACCGGGACCGCAAAAACTGAACCGCGATGGAGCGGGGGATTACTGTATAGTTTTCTGAAATGCCTCAATGAGAAAATATACTGCATATTGGGCACTAGATGGAGCTAATGATCACAGGGATAAGTATATAGGGAAATTACAGCCAACATTTGTGCAGCATGCATGAATGTGTTTGACATTCTTGCAACAAAAAAGCCCTTTAATTCATGCTTCCAGAAAATCTTGCATGTTAAAATAGATTTCTGCATGTTGTAAAACAGAATGCCTTTACAAGAGAGACTTCCTGTCATGTTGCCATACTGCAAGATAGCTATTATTAGAAGAGAGAGCTGCATGTTACAAGAATTTGCTATGTAATCCCGGTCCTTGCTTCCTACTGCATGGTAACAATTTATTAACTTATTTTACATCCAGTTACACCATTGCTGGGTCTCTGTGCTTCTCTATGCAGTGCATACACATTGTGGCTGGTGGGATGAGTCAGCAAAGTTCTGTACATAACTTTCTAAAAAAATCACATCTCACTGCCTGTGCCTTGGTATTACTATCAAGTGCCCTCAACCCTGGAGGTTGGACTGGATAAAAAGGGGACTTATACAATTATCAAAATGCCTTTACGGTTGGATGTCAGTCTGTAGGAGTGGGCGATCCTGGGTAGACTGTGTGTGCATGCATACTGCACTAGACAATGCCTTGTAGTGATGCTGAGACTCCATGATTAAAAGTACTGAAACCCCATGATTAAATGGGGCAGAGCAGAAACAGTCAGACTGGGTAAAAAAGAGCTGGCATCCACCAGCCTGGAAATGACTTGCTGCAGCTTCTAGTGCACACTGTGGGATGCTCACAGTGTGCAGTGAAATCAGAGTAATACATTTCAGTACAGGAGAGGAGCCTGTACAAATGTGCAAGACAAAATATAAGGCTGGAATGCCAGAGCTTTGAGTCTGTTGCTCTAACTAAAAGGTGCATCTAGGCATGGGGGAGTATGTGACGTCTCCCATGTGACAGTGCTTGGGGCTGAGTGTGAATGTACTTGGATGATTGTTAATTGGCTACCAGGAGCTCACTTTGCCTTGAATCAGCAGGCAACAGCATCTCTTTAAGCCATAACTTTTCTTTTTTCTTTTCATACACAATGAAACAATAGATAGTAAAAGTCGTCATGAGCCTGGGCATTTTATTTTCATAAAAACTGATACAAAAGACTAATTTATCACAGGTACTTATATAGTGACACCAATTTACAGTATATATTTAACATTCACATCAGTCCCTGCCCCTCAAGGAGCTTACAAGCTAATGTCCCTAATTCACATTCATACATACACATAGTAGGGACAATTTATCCAAGAGCCAATTAACACAGCCCTTCACATGGATGTATGCTTAAAGCAGAACTCCACCTTCTCCCCCAATCTTTTTCTAAAGTTTTTATTTTTCCTGGGAGTGATTACCTTTTTTCTGACAGGTATCTGCTCCCACTTCTATGCTTCTTGTCTTGGTGAAAATTATGGGGGTTCAGCCCCCTCCCTTCCTGCAACTTCCTGGGTCACATCACATGTCCCAGCAGGCTGCGGGACCAGCCTGAAAGTGCAGCACGATCCCGCACATGCACAGTGGGAAACAGCAGGAAGTCACAGCCAGCTCCCGCAGTAAAGATGACGGCGCCGTGAATCCAAACACCTGCAAAGAGCCCACTCGGTCAAGAACAGAGGTAGACTCCTGGACTGGTGATTGTCTGTTTCTTAAAAGTCATCAGCTACAGTATTTGTGGATGCAGACTTTTAATTTTATTTAAAATGACCATACACTATATTACCAAAGGTATTGGACATCTGCCTTTACACAAACATGAACTTTGATGGCATCCCAGTCTCAGTCCGTAGGATGTGGATGAGTGAGTTTGGGGTGAGGGAACTTGACTGGCCTGCACAGAGTCCTGACCTCAACCTGATGGAACACCTTTGGAATGAATTTGAGCGGAGACTGTGAGCCAGGCCTTCTTGTCCAGATCAGTGCCTGTGCTTCTGGAAAAACGGTCAAACATTCCCATAGACACACTCCTTAACCTTGTGGACAGCCTTCCCAGAAGAGTTGAAGCTGTTATAGCTGCAAAGGGTGGGCCAACTCAATATTGAATCCTATGGACTTAAACCGGGATGCGATAAAGTTCATGTGCGTTTAAAGCCAGGCAACCCAATACATTTGGTAATATAGTGTAGTTCCTCTTTAAGTACATCCGTGTAAACGAAGCCTAACTCTTTCCTGTGAAGACTGGAAGTTTAGGGAAGCAGCACTGAGAGGAGCCAGCTGCATTAAAAGTTGTAAATTGCAAGAGCTGGGGTAAGAATTTTACCATATAGTTTCCAGGGAAATGTTTATTTTATTGTGCTCAATGTGTTAAGCTAAAAAACACTGTGGGTTTAATACCACTTTAATTATTGGAAATGTGGTATTCAAAATAAACATCTTTTTTGAAAGCTAACCTGTAAATTCGTGTGAGTTTATTTTTTGTTGGCATTCTCTTTGAAAGGTAAGAAAAAGGAGTTATTAAAGGAAGAGAGTGGGAGAATAAATATTAAGAAGGACCATGGGATAAGGAGATCTGAAATCTGGCAGATATTGCACATGATAATAACATTTAGTCTTTATGTTTTCTAGTGAAGGTTGATGGTAGAGTCTAAAACGTGTCTGTCTTCACATCCGGGACCTAGGGAGTCTGTTTGTCAACAAAAGATTTATGTCTGTCATGACATGTTATCTCACAGTTCCCTGACCCTACAGAGGTAGTGATAATCAAATATCTGGGTATTATTGCCCTAGATACATAAGAAGAAAAAAAAAAAAAAGTTTTTTGGCTTTGTGAATAATTTCTGGGTTAACTGACAGTGACAGGTTAATTTTTAAAGAATTCACGTTCACCCATAAAAGTGCATGTACAAGCATTCTGTATGTAAAAAAAAAAAAAAAAAAATGTAAACAGGATATATCTTGTTGTATTTGATTGTGAAACGTTGATTTGAAATGGAAAATAACGCATTTGGCCAGTAGATGGAGCTAAGTATTACAGGAAATGTGTAGGATACTTAGCTCCATCTAGTGGCCAAATGATTTACAATGATTTACAAAAAACAGCACAGGACATAGCCTATTTGCATACAATGTACTATTAGTAGTATGTATATTCTGGATAATTATACTTCTAATAATAATTTGCATTCATTTTTTCCCTATTTGCAAAGAACAAATGTAACAGGGTGAATGGCAATGCAAATGGCTATGCAAATCAACCCATAAGACTAGTGTGCCAACTTTTTTTAACACTTCAGGCATAACAAGCAAGCCTTGCCTCCTTTTTATTATGTTTTTGCTAAACTATGTACTTTATCTTTACTCCAAAATGTTCCTGTTATGCAAAGCTAAAACATTTAGGTGTCTTACCTATTTTTCTTCTTTTATCAACAGCAAATGCTTTCTTTTCCTAGCACTCAAATTATAGGCACTTATAAAGATACACTATTTAGGATGTAGGATGAGCCTCTATGCTCTTCTCTGATTGTTTCAGATTTAACTTGCCTTTTTCTATTAGTGTGGCCGGCAGTCGTAGTTTTCGGGTGTCTTTTGTAAGGCAGCATTCAAGTCATCTCTTGGGGTTAGCTGAACTTGTTCTACCCACGCATACCAGCCATCGTATTGTTTCTCCTCTGTAACTTCCTCAGTCTAATGGGTTGCTCTTACATGCCTTGGAAGAAAGGTTTTGAATTGTTAGTGAACATTGTACATCCAGATAGTGTACTGGAACAATCCATGCATTGAGTACCTACAGAAATGAGTGTTTGTTGCTGAGAAGTTCTTTGCCAAGAAAACACAGGCCAGTTTTTCTATCACTTCATCCAGCATCTATGCATCTATGAGTACTGTATTGTACCTTATCAGTTCAACTCAAGTTTAACATTCAGTGGCGTGATAATGGGCCCTCCCCCAAAAATCAATTTAAGAGAGCACATGAGTTAAAATGTAATGCTTTGCTTGAATAATAGTAATAATAATAATAATAAATGACCAAGTTAAAGGAGTTCACATTGTTATATTTTCCTGGTTTCCCTGTGCTGTCTTCCTTGCCCTTCTTTAATCTAATATGTCTATCTCTCTTTTTTTTCAAAGACAATCAGAAGAGGTCAAGTCATTAAATAATCTTTAAAGAAAATAATTCCCCTTGTTAATTATTACTAGTTACTACTAGTTGCCTGCTACTAATGTAACTGGTAATATGAAGAGTTCCCCAAACTTCTCCATGAGCAGACATTGTACGTGCATCTCACTACTGAATACTGCGCTGCGCTAAAGACCAAACACAGTATGTGTCCATCCTAGCACCTTAAAGTGGTTGTAAACCCCCAAAAAAAAAAAAAAAACCTACAAGACAAAGGGATAATGAGCTAGTATACATCGCATACTAGCTCATTATGAATTACTTACCTTAGAACGAAGCCCGACACGGACCCCCGGACACCGCTGCGGGCACTGACATGATCCCACGGCGTCTCTTCTGGGTTCGGCGGCTCCGGCGCTGTGATTGGCCGGAGCCGGGATGACGTCACTCCCGCGTGGTTTTCCGGCAAGCTCCCGGCAAGGGAAGCTGAAGGTTCGCCGAACCTTCAGAGCGCATGCACCGCTCACGTGAGTGGCTGCATGTACTGCAAATATCTCCTAAACTGTGCCGATTTAGGAGATATTAATTGTACCTACAGGTAAGCCTTATTATAGGTATAGTATACTACCGCTTTAAGGTGACTTTGTCGTGGGAGAAGTATTGCCATTGGTATTGTAGGCCTCCTTCTTAAAATGATAGATGCTGCTTGTATCTGACTTTGTTATGTTTAAAGACATAGTCTTGGACAAGGCATGTCGTAAATGAGTGTCAGATCTGCTGATCTTTATACTTGTTTCAGGTCAGTGACTTAGACAACATTAAAATCAATGATCGGTATAACAGACGGGGAAGTAATATTCTTAAAGGCCGTTTAAACAAAGTCATGTGTTTGGTGATACAACGCGTAAAAACGGCAGGGCTGATGACATCAAGCCGCACACCCGGAAGTTTGTGTGCCACAATCTTGGGAGTGTCTAAAGACCAGTAATCTTAAAGCAGTTGATCAGTCTGTAAAAAAATAAATAAAAAAATGTAATACATGGACACCTACTTGTCCAATGATCCAGCACCATCCTCATGACATCCTAACAGCCGGCTGCATGACTTTTGACTTCACAGCCACCTGCCCACTGCATGGGTCATGCTGCACTTTGTGAAGGGTCTCATAGTGATGTGTCCCAGATGACTGCAGGGGAGGGAGCAGGGAAGGAGAACTTCCGCTCGGATTGCCTAGGCGATCCAAGCGGAATGGGAGTGGTTACCTGTCAAAACTAGGTACCCGCTCCCCCCTCTCTAGAATTACATGCCAAGTTAGGCAGATGAGGATGTCTTAAAGCGGAACTTCCCCTTTTGGGTGGAGCTGCGGAGTGTGTAACGGGTGTTTAACGGGAAAGGAGCTTACACACTGTGGTGCATCAGTAATAGACTTTATAATGTGAGTGATTTTGATGATATTTAATAAATGTTAATGGGAAACAGTTTTACTCTATATGAGTCTGTTTTGTCTGAGGCTTGAAAGAAATACAGTGGGACGAGTAAAAAGGATGGAGATGGATTGAATATCAGGGGGATTCCGGCTGTGGAGAATACCTTTTGCTAAAACCTACTTGGTTTAAAGGGAAAAGCGCTATTTGACCAAACTTAGTTTTGGATCAAATCCTGGAGGGGTGAATATACCTATAGATCCAACAAGGTTAAAAGGCACCAACAGATAACCAAACCCTGTGTGAGGGGGCAGTCTCTGTATAAATATTTAATAAGAAGTTCATAAGACGTCCATATAAGAATGAAGTTCATAGGACAGGAGGGAGTGACCCAACAAGAATAAGGGGGATCCTCAGACATGGTGTCCAAGCACTAGGGCAGGTTTATTCGCAGGAGCAGAAGCAGGCTCTAAAAGACAGGCAGGAGGGAGAAGAAAAAGTGCCTCTAAGTGCAGGCAGTTTACAGGTTTATTAGGTGCAATAAAATACAAGGGACAACTCACATAAAGTGAAGTAAAACAAGCTCATCAGGAAGGTGAGGTTGGGATGTCAGTGCTGGATGTCTGCGATGTGAACCACCAGGGTCCGCTGCTGCATTGAGGAGGCCACCGTGACATCAGCGGAGGGGGTGACATCATCTGCACACGCTGCGGTCCACACTGCGGTCCAGCTTCATCCCTTCTGCTCGGCTTTCCACCTGCGGACTTCCGCCTGGCCTCCTCCACGCAGCAGCTTGAACCTGGCAGTCCACGTCGCGGACATTGAGCACTAATATCCCGGACTCCCCTTCCTGATGAGCTTATTTTACTTCACTCCATGTGAGTTGCCCCCTGTATTAAATTGCACCTAATAAACCTGTAAACTGTCAGCACTTAGAGGTGCTTTTTCTTCTCTCTATATCTGTAGATTGGTGGTGGAATGAGCACTGCAATAGGTGGATTTATCATATACACGTGGTTCACAGTTCACAGCACAGTAATTGATCGATTATTCAAGAAATTATTAATCAGCTGTAAACACAGATTGGCACATTGATATGTCACATTGAGACTGTAATATATGTGTGGGAAAGAATTAACAAAAAGGGAGTGCATGAATCAATTGATTACTAAAATCATAATACATTTAAATAAAGAAATGTCTATGGATGCATTGCACAGATGATACTTGTAACGGAACCGTGACCCACACTGAGCTTGTGGACTTCCGTCAGTATATGGCTTCTTTCAGTCTTGAACATAGATATCAAATATTCCAGCCGCCCCATACAAAGCTAGCCGACAACTTAGCTTGTAATGGAACCTTCTTTTTTATTGAACAATGCACACAGTTTATATACAGCATGAACATTCCCCCTCCTGATCAGATTACCACACACAAGTCAGGGGTTGTCTAATTACATTATCATATGCAGATTAAATTGTATACAGAAATAGAATTAACCTGAACTAATTATCTAGCCATTCAGACAGAAACAATATGTGAGTTAATTAACAATTAACAATGGGACAGACAGGCTTACCAGAATACACATCACACCTCAATACACAGACAATAGGAAAAAACCGCTAGTGACAGACTGTCTGTCTCTGACATTGAAGTACAATACACATTATCATAAGTGTAAACACAGAACCAATTTTAAGTAATCCAAACCATATTCTCAGTGTCCATTACTGTCTTTCACCCCCAGTGATGGTGAGTACCATCACAATACTGTTTATTTTTGTATATTGTTATGTATGGTGGATTTCACATTGAACACTAGTGGACAGCGCTGCACTGATATGATCTTCAATATTTCTAAAGGGAGTTCAGTAATGAAAGCCTCTCGTATTCTCTCATGACAGCATACTACCCAACTGTATCTCTAGGGACTGTCCCTTTTTTAAGGCCAAATCTGTCTGTCCATTGTGCAGCCTCAGTTGTCCCCCTTCTATACCTTCCAAATTTTTTAGTTTGGAACGAGGGACACCTATTAGCAAAAGTATGTAGGCATAGGACACACCTACTGCCATGCCCCCAAAGGAGAATTATATTTTATAAAATACTTAAACCCACAAGTGCTTTTTTTTTTTTTTTTTTACCTCTACTATTCCTTTATGTTGGCTTTTGAAATGTACAAATGCAGCAATTTAGAAGTTGGATGAAACGTTTGGCACTGGGAAACAGGTTTTGAAAGATAAAAAATGTGCATTTGATATACAATTATATAAATCAGACCAAAATGAGGGACACATGAAAAAATACCTGTGCCTAAATCAAGCAAGTGCTTTTTTGATCTTTATTTTTCCTTTATATTTATTATTTTAAAATGCCAATAGAAAGGAAAAATAAAGATCAAAAAAGCACTTGGTTGATTTAGGCAGACATTTTCTGCATATTAGATCTTTTTGGTCCATGTAACTGGGGCCAAGACAGGGACATGTCCATTGCGTATGTACTGGTTGCAAAAAGGTGTCTGTCTTTATCATTTTATAAAGTTGGGGGTATGAGGACATTGTCCCTGTAATGTGATTCTACATCAACCGAAGTTAAAAATAGAAATGTAAAGCAGTCATCATTGTACTTTATCTACAAGCAAGATCCTATGTAATGACTTACTTTCTGAAAGTTGCTATTGGTATAAGCTTAAGCAAATTATTTACTTCCTGTGACACTGTTTGTGTTTTATGATTGGATACTCAGGCACCAAGCTCTGTCATGTGATGGGTCATAACTACAATGTTTGTACCCCAAAAGTGAAGATTGTTCTGAGGGCTACAGTGAGGCTTTGAAGTAGATTACCAGTATGCTACATCTCCTCTTTTAGTAACTGGTAGTTCAGAACAGTGGGATAACAGGGACTGGTAACTTTGCAAATGCCTTCTGGAGAGCTCTTTGTTCTCAAAAGCAACATACCCATTCACTTCTTCATGCCATTGCAGTAAAGTAAAAAATGATCATGTCGTATCTCATGAGTTTAGGGGACAAAAGCCATGCAAAGAGTGAGGTGGGTGGTGTGTGTTCATCATTGGATCACATGCTGGCTTTCCTCCTGCCTTCTCCAAGTGTATAGAGTACACACAATATTAAGAACAGCACTGGTGCACTGTGGTTTGGGAAAATGACCCTTGCCCTTGGTTGGCTCCTTTATTTTGTGGGTAGAAAAAGTATTAGACATTGCTAGGAGAGGGCATTTTAGCTGAAAGTATACCTCTAAGAAATGTTCTGACTTAACAGCTGATCTCCATGTTTAATGTCCTTTTAAATAGTTATTTTGGGCCAGAAGACCAAACACCACAGAACACAACAGAAGAAACGTAGGAAATGCGTGTTCCTTTGAGTCCAGCCAATCACAACTTTTATAGGATGCAGGTAGCCTACTAAGGATCTTTAAAGAGTCTACTAGATTTATCAAGTAGAGGGACCATCTCCTCAATCCCCCTCTTACTAATATTAGAGAAAAAGAAGATGCAAAAAGAAAAATAGAGGTTTTGTATATATTTTCTATCTATATGTTCAGGACTAAAAAAATTATTTTTTAAAAGTGCATTTTTTTACATTCATGAAAATATGACAAAATATTGCATTTTTTTATATCTTTTATTCTCATTTTTGGCCAGCAGGTGGAGCTCCAAGCTCCCTTTCCCATTCCCAAGCCATTTTCGATTTGTTAATAGCCTGTTGGTATCGCAAAACTTAAAGCGGAGTTCCACCCTAATTTTAAACTTTCCATCATACATAACCTTATCACATGCTAAAAACGAATTGGATATATATATTTTTTTTTTTGCGGTTCGTTTACCTTATTTTTAGTGATAAATACCTGCACTTCCTCCTTATGCGGCCGCAGACGTCATTTCCTGCTTTGCATTGACTCCTGGGAGATGAGTGTCTCTCGTCACTTTCGGTGCAGGCACATCATTCTCTGCAGATGGATGGAAAACAGCTTCTGGGCATGCGCAATGACCCGGAACCAGCTGTGGGATGACGCGCCTGCCCTGGAAGTGACGAGGGTATAGCATTCTGGCACTCGCTTACAACCGCGAAATCCAGGAAGAGGGACACTGCGGCTTCCGATGGCCACTCTGTGCAAGAATTTCACAAGGTAAGTAATTCATGCTGCATTTACAGTAAACAGGGGACAGTTTATATGATATTGTTATTTGAATGCACTAGCCCTGACTATTCTAGGGGTATTTTTGCTAAAAAAAAAAAAATAATAATTTGGCCCGAACTCCGCTTTAATGAGTGAGAACAGTGGCTTGTTCCCCTCTGCCCTTTCTCCAAAGCTTTAGAGTGAAAAAACTTGAATATAAACAGCTTTTGCTGTGCTTTTTCATAGTGCTCTGTGGATCCTGTGTCATTAATACACATTGTGTTATATGTTTGTTTGGAAAAAAAAAAAAACAAAAAAAACAAAACATGAAAACTATTTTAAAACATACAATTTAAAAAAAGGTAATATAAACTGTACTCATTATAGTTTCTTTTTAAAGCAGTTAGGTAAGGAAAATAACTAAGTTTAGTGCTTAGCTCAATCTGTCACGTTACTGTCTGGGACCTTTGTGGAGGTAACATACCAGAAGATGTAGGGAGGACGAAAAAAATCAGTTTTTCTCTAGAGAAAGGTATCAAATGAAAACCATAAGCTTGTGTGGGAGAGACGCGCACCTGAAGTTGTACCATGTGCATCAGGTGATATCTCCAAGGATTATTGATTTTGCAAAGTGGGACAGTAGCCTGAGCAACCTGCTATCATCACGCCACACAAGAGGCTTTGCTTTCTAATGCTTTTGTATCGTATTGTGTCCTTTTCTGTTACAGAAAAATACATTTAAAAAATTGTTAGTGGCTCTGCTTCATTAGATATATTGGATATGAAGGAAATGGGTATACAGAACTATTAAAGCAGGCATGTCCAACCTGCGGCCCGAGGGCTGCATGCGGCCCAGAACCGCAGGCAATGCGGCCCACTGCCCCCTGACAATTTTTTATTTGCTGGGGAGAGGAAGGAAGTCGGGTCGGGGGCACGGCCACAGCAGCTTCCAATTAATGGTAGGCAGAGGCTGAGGGGAGGGGGGGGGGGCTGGGGAGGCGAGCATGTGCAGTGTTTCTGACTCCTACCACCATGACCACTTCAAATCACTGAAGTGGTCATGGTGGTTAGAGTGTTCCATTATTGTCTCTCAGAAGAAGTAAACCTCTGTATACTGATTCCATTAAATTTGATCATCCTCTAGTTGGGTTAAATTAGTGCGGGGGGGGGGGGGGGGTGTGGTGGCATTTTATTACATACCTTAACTATAGTATATATTTTATATGCGGCCCCGAGAAAATTTCTCTACACTCAATGTGGCCCAGAGACGCCAAAAGGTTGGACACCCATGTATTAAAGTGTGGTTTGAGATGAACCATTTTGATGACTTACTTTACATTCAAAATGTTGATGCTTACTTTTATGGTTCCTAATCATAGCTGACAAGCCCAGAGCAAAGAGGGAAGCGATTTCAACATCATTTTACCTTATATGGTCATATTTCTGCGCATACATATTAATTTGGTTCCTGGTTCTAAAGATATTTGGCATTTACCCTTAATAAACATGGTAATTTGGAAAGTCAGCTCTTAGGTGGAGTACAGGGTAGCTACAATTGCCATCACCGCCAAATGACTACAGTATGTTCTGAAGAAAATATTTATATTTTTTCAAGGAAATCTGTACTTTTTTTAGAGACATACCAAGTCAATGACTGATCTGCATTATTTCTGGTCAGAAAATACTAGTCAGCTGCGGGTAGAGCGGTGTTCCCCTTGTATTGTGGTGCCAGAGAGGGCACTGGAAAATTTCACTATGGAAGTTCCCCTTGTTTGTAACTTTCTGAGTGCTTCGGTAAAGAAAGGAATTTTCAAGTGAACTTGGAAGGCAATTGGAGGATCCCTGGGGTTGATGAACTACAAACTGTGATAAGGAAGAGTGGATATTATATTCCTGAGGTGCATTGGTGACTTTTCAGGGTTGGCACACGTCAGTAAATTTTACTTACAACATTGATTTTTACAACTGTCTGTAAATAGCAGGGGTTTATTATTTGTCATACTGTGTTGACTTTTTAAGTGTAAACCAGGCAAATTACTTGTTATGGGTATGGTCAGTGTTTCTATATTGTTTTCTGTTGTTTAAATATTGGCAGTCTTCGTGTCTAACCACTTCTGGACCAAAAGGATTTACCCCCTCAATGACAAGGCCATTTTTTTGCGATTCGGCTCTGCATTATTTTAACTGACAATTGCGTGGTCGTGCGACACTGTACCCAAAATAAATTTGATGTCCTTTTTTCCCACAAATAGAGCTTTCTTTTGGTGGTATTTGATCACCTGTGCAATTTTTGTTTTTTTGCGCTATAAATGAAAAAAGAGCGACAATTCTGCAAAAAAAAAAAAAAAACTAAATTCTGCTATATAACATTCCCGATAAAAAAAAATGTAAAAATTGAATTTCATCACAATTCAATAAAAATCAAAATTCATAATTTTAGGCCAATTTGTATCCGGCTACATATTTTTGGTAAAAAAAATCCCAATAAGTGTATATTGATTGGTTTGTGCAAAAGTTATCACCTCTACAAACTAGGAGAAAGATTTATGTCATTTTTATTTATTTGTTTTTTTACTAGTAATGGCGACGATCAGCGATTTTTAGCGGGACTACGACATTGCGGTGACAGATCGGTCACTGGCAGGCAGCCGTTCTGTCTCCACAAGGAGCGATCGTGGGTGCCCAGCAGCAATCGTGGCTGCCGGCTTCCTGTGGCGATTGGGCGCGTGTGCCCCCGACAGCGGTCCTGCGAAGAGACGTACAGTTACGTCATTTCGCGGGACAGAGCCGACCTGCCGCAATAAAACTGTGGTGGGCGGTCTTTAAGTGGTAATAGGAGTTCTGTCATTTTTCAGGTTGTCATTAAATTGTTCCATGTTTTGTAAGTAGAAAACGCTGCGGGTGTTTGGCAACACTATTAAGAGGTAAAAACTACTTCTGGTGAGTAAGTGCATTTACAGGGGCAAAGAACAGAAGGTCACTTTGTGTGGATTGCTGGTGGAGCAAGTTGGCATACTAATGGAGATCGAAAAGTGTGTATATTTACAATAAGGACTGATCGCTATGTGGACTTTAAATATTGGGATCCAGAGTCAATTTATTACATTTTATAGATATTGGTTAACACAGTTTTATTTAATTGATATATTTATTATCACGCCAAAATTACACTTATATTTTATAATTATTTAATTTGTTGAGTATAGTGCTGCACCTTTGTTTAATATTTATTGATTTTGGGGTACATTGTTTACACTGAGGAGCAGCAGCTGGGTTAAGGAAGGCACTTATGATAGCGCGAATAGTTATTATTTAATTGGCTTAGAAAATACTGAAGCCTTTGAGTCACAAAAAAGCCAAGAAAGCTTTTTTAAAAAAATAAAAAATAAGTTCAGTAACAGCAGCAAGTTTCACTTTTAAAATGTGCAAATAGTGGCAACCCCTAGCAACCAATCAAATTTCAGATACTTTGGGATTGATTTACTAAAACTAGAGAGTGCAAAAACAGGTGCAACTCTGCACAGAAACCAATCAGCTTCTAGATTTTTTTTTGTAAAAGCTTAATTAAACAAGCTGAAGTTAGAAGCTGATTGGCTACCATGCACAACTACACCAGATTTTGCACTCTTCAGTTTTAGTATCAATTGTATCAATTGTAAATTCTAGTTGCTATGGGCTACTACATTTTCACATCTTTACGCCACACTGCCTTAATGAGAAATTTTGCTTGTCATCTCCAGGATGTTGAACTTCAGGAAGGATTATACCGCCAAGTGGCACCCGATAGAGTAAAGCGAAGATAGGAAGAGTAATGTTTCCAGGGGCTATCTGCTGCTGAGCGTGGAATGTTGGGTATTTTTTGTTTACAAACTGTTTTGTTTTTTTTTTTAAATAAAATTCTGTCCAAAATTTCAATGACATGTTAACAAAAAAGTAAAATACGTAATATTGTAAGAATGATAATGCGCAATAAAAGTACTGATCACATTGAGAATAAGACATACTTCCCCTTTACCCCCACTGTATTTTGTCCCTTTTCTTTACGTCTTTTATTCTCTTACTCCTTTTTCATTACCCTTTCCCTTTTATCAGTTCTGACATGGTACTGACAGGGTTGTTCTCCAGACCCACTGAAATGTACTTTTGCTTTACTGATTTATGAATCACTTTGTTTTTAACCACTTAAGCCCCGGAGGATTTGGCTGCTAAAAGACCAGGGGATATTTTGCGATTCGGCGCTGCGTGATTTTAACGGAAAATTGCGCGGTCGTGCGACGCTGTACCTAAACAAATTTGACGTCCTTTTTTTCCCACAAACAGAGCTTTCTTTTGGTGGTATTTGTGCGATTTTTTTGATCACGCGCTATAAACAAAAAAAAAGAGCGTAAATTTTGCAAAAATAACAACATTTTTCACATTTTTTTATATGAAATTCCCCAAAAAAAAAGTAAAAATCAAAATTTTTTAACATTTTCGGCCAATTTGTTTTATGCTACATATGTTTGGTAGAAAAAAATCGCAAAAAGCGTATTTTGTTTGGTTTGCGCAAAAGTTATAGTGTTTACTAACAAAGGGAAAGATTTTTGTCATTTTTGTTGTTTTTTTTAATGCGTAATGGCGGCGATCTGCGATTTTTTTTGCGGTACTGCGACATTGCGGGGGGACAGATCGGACCCTTGACTGACATTTTTGACACTTTTGGGGTTACCAGTGACATTTCTACAGTAATCGGTGCTTTATATATGCACTGTTACTGTAAAATTACACTGGCAGTGAAGGGGTTAACTTTATTTGAGAGGGAGGGGCTGTGTCCGTCCCTAGGGGCGTGATTCTAACTGTGATTGGCTGTGGCTTGAGCTGTAGAAACACTGATAAACGGTCCTACATAGTAGAACCGTATGATCAGGGTTTCTACACAAGGGAGAATGACAGGCAGCTTGTTTACACTAGCCGCCTGCCTTTCTCCCTCTCCCCCGACGATCGCAGAGTGACCGGCGGACATCGGGTCCGCCGGTCACACGCGCGGGGGGGCCCGTGACCGCGCGGGAGCGTGCCGCCGGAGGCGCGCGCCCGCTCCCCAGAGCCTCACAGGCTAGTGACGTTTATTTACGTCACTTTGCCTGTGAGGGGCTGACCGCCGCAGTATATCTACTTGCGGTGGTCGGCAAGCGGTTAAACTACAACGACAGTCAACAATCTACCTTTCTTTTCAACTATATGACATTTTTTGATAAATTACTTTGACGGTCTATTTGATGCTGATATAGTGCAATATTGCATTTGAATTTTTATTTTTATTTGTCTCCTTCCAATTGAAGTAATTTGTTTGTTACCCTTTGAATATGTACCACAATCAATGTAAAATTCAGATTGTTTTTTTTTAGGGAGATCCACCCTCTCTATTTGTCCTGTTTACCATTATCGTTGAAAGTAAAAGTAAAAGAAAATGCCATATTTTGGGTTGTCCCCAGAAATGTAATAGAGGGGAAATCTTCCAATTGGGACACTAGTTCTTGGGATCTGGGGGGGAGGGGGGTAAGAGAGTCCCCTAATTTGCAGGGATTTCTGCTCACTTCCTGTTTTGGCTATGAGACAGGAAGTAAAGGTAAATCTCAGAGTCACCACAATATACATGAAAGAGGTCACAACAAAAAAGAGTGTCTTTTGGAAACCCAGGTATCCCATTTTCTAAAGAGATAAGGCATTTTTCCATGTAAAATATAGAAAATATGTTCCATTAACATGATAGTATGCATTCTATCAATGATAACAGAAAAAGGAATGACCGAGGATTTCCAATATAAGGCTATGGCCCAAATGCTGAGCATTTTTAGTGAACTGCTTAGTCATACTTGAAGGGATCAGTAGTATTTGCTTTGACCGGGAGAGAGATTTCCACCAGCATTTTGCCGAGGCAAAGTTTCAGGGTCACAAGGATATTTTTAAGGTATGTGGTGCTGTGAATAACAGGAAAATGTAGGGACAACGTACACGCAGTTGACATTCTCATCCATAACAGTAACGGTATGCTTGTGTTAATACAACCCAATAATGTTTAGTTCTACCCACGAGATAACGTAAGTCAATAACTTTTACTGCCAAGGCTGTTTATAATATTCACTAAAGCCTTGAAATCTTTCTGCTTATACTCTATCTCTGCTTCTTTTTTTCCCAAAGAGAATAGATTGCTGCTTTTCATTTGTAGCAAGGCAGAACTTAAGAATAATTTGCCCATTACACATTTACCAGCAAGCTATTTTTTCCATTATAGAAAGCAGAAAACGTCAGAAAACCCACACAGCTTCTTGAGTAGACCTATCTGTCCCATTTAGAGAAGAATTGCCCATCATCTTTCTTTTTTATTGATTCTTCGGATACATTAGTTGATAGTTCCTAAAATCTATTTTACCCTTCATAACTTAATGCATCCTATTATTGCAATGTTATAAGGTATAATGGACTAAAAGGCTGGCCAAGTGATTGAGACTGAATGGAAAATGTTTTATGGCTAACTCACCTGGTTAAAATTGGCTTTTATGTAACCCTTACTTGATTCATTTAGGATATTTGATTCAAAATTATTTTCAGTATTTAAAGTCAAGAGGGAGAAGGCAGTTGCTTTGGGTACCATGAGCTGAGAGTCTTTCAAGCAGTAATTTGTGTGTGTGTGTTTGTGTATACATACACTATATTGTCAAAAGTATTGGGACACCTGCCTTTACACACACATGAACTTTAATGGCATCCCAGTCTTAGTTCGTAGGGTTTAATATTGAGTTGGCTCACCCTTTGCAGCTATAACAGATTCAACTCTGCAGGAAAGGTTGTCCTCAAGGTTTTGGAGTGTGTCTATAGGAGTTTTTGACCATTCTTCCAGAAGCGCATTTGTGAGGTCAGGCTCTGATTTTGGGTAAGAAGGCCTGGCTCGCAGTCTCCGCTCTAATTAATCCCAAAGGTGTTCTATCGGGTTGAGGTGCAGATCAGTCAAGTTCCTCCACCCCAAACTCGCTCATCCATGTCTTTATGGACCTTGTTTTGTACACCGGTGCACAGTCATGTTGGAACAGGATGAGGCCATCCCCAAACTGTTCCCACAAAGTTGGGAGCATGAAATTGTCCAAAATGTCTTGGTATGTAGACACCTCAAGGGGTTCCCTTCACTGGAACTAGGGGCCAAGCCCAACCCCTGAAAAACAACCCCACACCATAATCCCCCCTCCCAAATAATTTGGACTAGTGTACAAAGCAAGGTCCATAAAGACATGGATAAGCAAGTTTTGGGTGAAGGAACTTGACTAGCCTGTACAGAGTCCTGACCTTAATCCGATAGAATACCTTTGGGATAATTTAGAGCTGAGACTGTGAGCCAAGCCTTAACATCCAATATCAGTGCCTGACCTCACAATTGCGCTTCTGGAAGAATGATTAAACATTCCCATAGACACACTCCTAAACCTTGTGGACAGCCTTCCCAGACAATATAATGTATATATACACACATACACATTACTGCTTGAAAGCTTTTCAGCTCATGGTACCCAAAACAACTGCCTTCTCCTTCTTGACTCTAAATACTGAAAATAATTTTGAACCAAATATCATAAATGACTGGGATGCTATTAAAGTTCATGTGTGTGTAATAGCAGGTGTCCCAATATTTTTTACAATATATATATATATATATATATATATATATATATATATATATACAGTATATCCCACAACAGAATGAGTACACCCCTCACATTTTTGTAAATATTTTATTATATCTTTTCATGTGACAACACTGAAGAAATTACACTTTGCTACAATGTAAAGTAGTGAGTATACAGCTTGTATAACAGGGTAAAGTTGCTGTCCCCTTAAAATGCCCCAACACACAGCCATTAATGTCTAAACCACTGGCAACAAAAGTGAGTACACTCCTAAGTAAAAATGTCCAAATTGGGCCCAATTAGCCATTTTCCCTCCCAGGTGTCAAGTGACTCGCTAGTGTTACAAGGTCTCAGGTGTGAATGGGGAGCAGGTGTGTTAAATTTGGTGGTATAGCTCTCACTCTCTCATACTGGTCACTGGAAGTTCAACATGGCACCTCATGGCAAAGAACTCTCTGAGGATCTGAAAAAAATAATTGTTTGTCTACATAAAGATGGCCTCGGCTATAAGAAGATTGCCAAGACCCCGAAACTAAGCTGAAGCATGGTGGCCAAGATTATACAGCTGTTTAACAGGACATGTTCCACTCAGAACAAGCCTTGCCATGGTCGACCAAAGAAGTTGAGAGCACGTGCTCAGCCTCATATCCAGAGGTTGTCTTTGGGAAATAGACATATGAGTGCTGCCAGCATTGCTGCAGAGGTGGAAGGGTTGGGGGGTTCAGCCTGTCAGGGCTCAGACCATACGCCACACACTGCATCAAATTGGTCTGAATGGCTGTCGTCCCAGAAGGAAGCCTCTTCTAAAGATGATGCACAAGAAAGCCTGCAAACAGTTTGCTTAAGACAAGCTGCTTTTGCTTGAACCATGTCCTGTGGTCTGATGAGACCAAGATAAACTTATTTGGTTCAGATGGTGTCAAGTGTGTGTGGCGGCAACCAGGCGGGGAGTACAAAGACAAGTGTGTCTTGCCTACAGTCAAGCATAGTGGTGGGATTGTCGTGGTCTGGGGCTGCATTAGTGCTGCTCACACTAGGTGGGAAGCTACAGTTCATTTAGGGGACCATGAATGCCAACATGTACTGCGACATACTGAAGCAGAGCATGATCCCCTCCCTTCAGAGACTTGGCTGCAGGGCAGTATTCCAACATGATAACGACCCCAAACACACCTCCAAGACGACAGCTGCCTTGCTAAAGAAGCTGAGGGTAAAGGTGATGGCCTGGCCAAGCATGTCTCCAGACTTAAACCCTACTGTGGGGCATCCTCAAATGGAAAGTGGAGGAGTGCAAGGTCTCTAACATCCACCAGCTCCGTGAAGTCATCATTGAGGAGTGGAAGGGGACTCCAGTGGCAATTTTTTATATTTAACAGTCATTCGGTCAATATGATCACTAGAAATGCTTCTATACCATTGTTTATTGTTAAGAATCTCCATAACCATTTTCCTATATTGGGCTTTATGCATTATTACTAGATTGCCATCTTTATCAGATTGTTTGATCACAATCTCATCATTATTTTTTAGAGAGAACAAGGCTGTTTTTAAGGCTGGAGTTAGATTTGATATTGGACCTGATTTCCATTTGGTTTTCTCAATTTCTCTTGTAACTTGTTGAGTGAAAGCCCAAATATTTGGATTGGCTTGGAGAATTGGAAACGCTTTTGATTTGGATCTGTACAAGTGTGGGGAAGGAAAAACTGTTGCGACTGGAATTTCTTCCACAAGGGAAGATTTAAGGGAGCCCTCTTCAAGAGAGGACAATAGTTTAGATGGCTCTCCATCATCCCATAGATCAATAAGATCTTTTAGGGCCTTGAAATCATTGATAGTGAAATCTGCCCATGGCTGTTTTTTTCAAATGGATCCAACAATTGTAAGCACATTTTTTTGTTCAAAATGTGTATAAATGTGATGTACTTATACAACATTGTGTTTTCTGAAATTTAGGATTGTTTCAATATCATGTAATAATTAATCATTTTGTGTATCATATCATAAGCATGTGTGAGCATTATCCAAACGAATTCTCCTGAAGAAGCTATACATATACAGCGAAACATGTCAAGGAATTGTTTGTGGTATTGTCTTAACAAGATTGGAAACTGTTTTTAATTTTTGACATTTTAAAATACTTTTTCATAATAAAAATTGATTATTTTACTTGCAAAAACATACAGACTCAGGTAACATAGCCATAACCAGGTTCATAGTAATATACAACCAGCGCCCTCTTGTGGAGAGCCCTAGTGAGAAAGCTTATAAAAACATTGCAGTGAAATATAGGGATGGCAACAAACCTTGTAAGATTAAAGTACCCGTGGACCAGAACGGAGTCCGAGGGTACTGTAGGTGCAAGTAAATACAAAACGGTTAACATGTGTGAAAAAGTTTCAATGCCTACCGCGGACTAGGTAGGGAAAAAAAAACCCATCCTGAGCATTACCAACTTGGTTTGGCAACCAAAAAGCCGGGCAAAGATAAAAAAAAAAAAAAGACGAGGCAGCAGAGTAGAGAAAGGGGGAGGAGAAAAAAAGGAAGAACTCAAGATGAGTAAAGAGAAAGAAAAGAGATGCCAGAGTGGAAGCGGAGAGGGAGAAGAGGAGAGGAGACTCCTCCCACCCCTCCTGGTAGAGTAGCTACGTTGAAGGAGGCGTAATGTACAGACACCAGGGCTCCCATATGGCGTCAAATTCAGCTTGCTTGTCTGGGAAGATACTAACTATCTTGTCAGGAAAGGAATCAGCATTCAGCAACAATAGAACGCTGGATGCAGAGCAGGTGTGTCACCACGCCCATCTCCCAAGCCCTGGCCCTATATAAGACGCTCTCTGGCTGTGCTTCAGTGCTGGTTTATCATCAGCTCCAGTACCCATGACCTGTTCGATTGCCTGTTGTTCCTGTTTGACCCGGCTAGCTCCTTTGACTTACCTGCATCTCTCCTTCGTTTGACCTCGGCTTGCCTGACCACCCTTTACTCTAAAAGACACCTCTGCTGGATCTCCTGTGTACCGACCTTGGCTTGGATCCCACTAACTCTCTCTCTTGTACGGCCCTCTGTACCTTCACCTCCTCGGACTGATTATCTGTGTATGACCCTTGGCCTGGCATTAACCTTTGTCTCTTTCTCTGAACATCTATAGATCTCCTGGAAGCGGTCCTGAATCACCATCCATCCATCCATCCGGGATCCATCCGCATCCAGTGCTCCTTGGGACGTGTCATCTCCTGTTTCACCACCAGGGGTGATCCGCACCGAGCTGCAAGGGAAGCCCTCTCAGCACTTCGGCCTCCACCAAGGTAACTGACAGCATAAACCAGCCATGTCAGAGGCTGACAGAGGTGCTTCCCCGCTCGAGGCTCTGTGCCAACAGGTTTCAGCCCTGACCCAGGCCGTACAAAGACTACAAGATGGTTACTTCCAGCTGGAAGGTCGGGTACTTAACCTAGCCGGCTCCTCCTCCCCGACGGACCCTACTCAGCCTGCCATTAGCTCGATACCGGCTCCGTCCCAACCGGATCAAGCTAGCTCCGCCCATGCAGTTTCAGCTCCGCCCCCAGAGCCACGGGTGCCCACGCCAGAACGCTTCCGTGGGGAGCGAAGGAAGTTCAGGGCCTTCAAGAATGCCTGTTTGTTATATCTGGCTCTCCAGCCCAGGACCTTCTCCTCTGAATCCATTAAAGTAGGGTTTATAATTTCCCTATTGACTGACGAACCTCAGACTTGGGCACACAACCTCCTGGAACAGAAGAGCCCGATCCTAAATTCCGTAAGCTCCTTCTTTGAGGCTATGGCCCAATTATATGAAGATCCCCAGCGCACAGTCACAGCAGAGTCTGCCTTACATGCCCTACAACAGAACAAACGCCCGGCCGAGGACTACACTGTAGATTTCCGTAGGTGGGCAGCCGACACGGACTGGAATAAGGCAGCATTAAAGTATCAGTACCGACATGGCCTCTCTGAAGCTCTAAAGGACGAGCTTACTCGAGTAGAGACACCAGCATCCTTGGAAGATTTAATCTCCCTTGCCATCCAGATGGACAGGCGTCTCCGGGAAAGACGCTCAGAACACCTCCAGGGGGCTCGAGCTACTTGGGTCATGCCTAAGGTTCCATTTGCTGCCTCTCCTCTTCCTGGACCAGCTGTCAATGCCTCTGCAGATGGTGAACCCATGCAGATTGGGCTAATTCGTTCCTCCCTAACCCCCGAAGAGCGACAACGTCGCCGCCAGGCGAACCTCTGCCTATACTGTGGAGCTTCTGGCCATTTTCTCCGCAACTGTCCTGTGAGGCCTAGTAAGTGCTATTCACGGTCTGTTCTGAACTCTCAGGTCTCTGAGCCGTCCCCTGCTCACCTTATCCTTCCTGTCTCCCTACAGGTAGCCGAAGAGAGGATCCAGCTCACGGCAATTATTGACTCCGGAGCTTGTAGTTGTTTCCTGGACTGCACTCTAGCTAAGAAACTAGGAGTCCCCCTGCAAGTTAAGGAGCAACGGCTTCAAGTCTTTCTGGCCGACGGGTCCTTTCCTAGTTCCGGACCCGTGACCAAAGAGACCTATCCGGTTCTTACTATCACAAGCCCGGGCCATCAAGAGTTCATTCGCTTCGATGTCTTGTCCTCTCCCTTATTCCCGGTAATCCTAGGCCTGCCTTGGCTCCAGGCCCACAATCCCCAAATTGATTGGGTAAAGAAGAAGATCTCCTTCTCATCCAAATACTGCCTGGATCATTGCTTCCCTCCTGGACCCAATGCCCCTGCCGCTTGTCTAGCCGTCCAGCCGGTCCCAGACCCCCTTGAAGACCTTCCTGAAGCTTATCGGGACTTTAGGGATGTATTCGACAAGAAAAAGGCTGATGTTTTACCCCCTCACAGGCCCTACGACTGCCCTATTGAACTTCTCCCAGGGGCAGAGATCTCTTTCGGAAGAATATTTCCCCTGTCTGAGAAGGAATTGGAAACTCTTCGGACCTATGTCAATGAAAACTTGGAAAAGGGGTTCATCAGGCCCTCGTCCTCTCCAGCGGGTGCTGGAATCTTCTTTGTTGAGAAGAAAGATGGCACATTAAGACCCTGCGTTGATTACAGGGAACTCAACAAGGTGACCATCAAGAACCGCTATCCTCTCCCTTTGATTCCAGAGTTGTTTCAGCGCTTCCGGACTGCTCGGGTCTTTACTAAATTAGACCTCCGAGGGGCATACAACCTTATCCGCATCCGAGAGGGGGATGAGTGGAAAACGGCATTCAGGACCCGGTTTGGCCACTTCGAATATATGGTCATGCCCTTCGGGCTGTGTAACGCCCCGGCCACTTTTCAACATTTGGTGAATGACATTTTTCGAGAGTTTCTGGACAACTTCCTAATTGTGTACCTAGATGACATCCTGGTCTTTTCTTCCACTCTGGAACTCCACCGGATCCACGTTAAGAAAGTACTAGCCACCCTGAGGAAACATGGGCTCTATGTAAAACTGGAGAAGTGTGAATTTGAGAGAGAGTCCATCCAGTTTCTAGGGCTCATTATCTCAACAGAGGGTGTATCTATGGATCCGCAGAAGGTGAAAGCAATTCTGGAGTGGCCAGCCCCCACGGACAAAAAAGGTGTTCAGCGATTTGTGGGTTTCGCTAACTTTTACAGAAGGTTTGTGAAGGGGTTTTCAACAATTATTACACCCATCACCCAACTTACGCGCCAGCAGATCCACTTCCGCTGGTCACCGGAGGCTCAGTCAGCCTTTGATGAGTTAAAGAACCTGTTCGTGACCGCACCTATTCTCCAACATCCGGACCCAGCTTTACCCTACATCCTCGAAGTGGATGCCTCGGAAGTAGCCACAGGGGCTATCCTATCCCAGCGACAAGGCCCAAAGGCACTACTACATCCGGTAGCGTTCTTCTCTCGGAAAATGTCACCCCCAGAGAGGAATTACGATGTGGGGGACCGGGAACTCCTGGCCATTAAATGTGCCTTAGAAGAATGGAGGTACCTGCTGGAAGGTGCAATGCACCCTATTATGATATTCACGGATCACAAAAACCTAGAATATCTCAGGGCCGCTAGACGCCTAAGACCTCGGCAAGCCCGGTGGGCTTTATTTTTCTCACGCTTCAATTTCCATATCACCTACAGGCCAGGGTCGAAGAATGGAAAAGCGGATGCCCTGTCCCGGATGTTTCCAGACTCTCCCAGCACAACAGAGCCCAATACATCTTGTCAGCTCAAAACTTTTTCCTGATCCACGCTGACCTACAAACCTCAATTCAACAAGCCTCTACCCAATGTACAGGACTCGAAGCCGAGTCTCTAAAGAAACGGGATGGACTCCTCTGATACCAGGGAAAAATTTTTGTTCCCGCACAAGTGAGATTGATGGTCCTCAAAACCTTTCATGACCACAAATTCGCCGGACATTTTGGGGTGAGAAAAACCTACAAAATTATTCAACGCCGCTTTTGGTGGCCTCAACTGCACCAGGACTGCAGAATGTATGTGAATTCCTGCATTACGTGCCAACGGAACAAAGGGGCAAAAGTCAAGTCATGGGGCCTGTTGAGGCCATTACCGATTCCAGAGCAGCCCTGGAAAGGTTTATCTATGGACTTTATAGTTGAACTACCACCCTCAGAAGGGTTTACCACCATCCTAGTAGTCATAGATCGACTTTCAAAAATGGCTCATTTCCTGCCCATGGTGGGCACTCCTTCTGCCTTGGAAACAGCCAACGCATTCATCAAAGAGGTGGTCAGGTTACATGGACTTCCAAATAATATAGTATCAGACCGAGGCGTTCAATTTACCTCTAGATTTTGGAAGGAGCTCTGCAAGGCCTTGGCGGTTGGAGTGTCCCTGTCCTCTGCCTACCATCCACAAAGCAACGGGCAGACTGAAAGTACAAACCAAACTCTAGAACAGTACCTCCGATGCTTTTGCACCAGCTCTCAGGACAACTGGGTCTCCCTGCTCCCATGCGCAGAATTCACTTACAATAATTCTGTACACTCCGCAACCAACCAAACCCCGTTTTGGGCTAATTATGGCTTCCATCCTTCTTTCTTGCCCAACTTGGACCAGAAAATCACGGTTCCCGCAGTCCTGGATCGACTGGCTGCCATTAAAGCTTATTTCCAGTTACTCCAGGACAATATTCAGAAAGCCCAACAGGATTATAAAAAATTCTTTGACCTCAAATGGAAGGTGAACCCTGCACACAAGGTGGGAGATAAGGTCTGGCTCTCGTCAACTAATTTGAAACTTTATTGCCCATCCAAGAAGTTGGGGCCAAGATTCATTGGTCCTTTCGCGGTCAAGAGAGTGGTGAACCCTGTGGCCTTTGAATTAGTCTTGCCCGGTTCTTTCAAAATTCACCCGGTGTTTCATGCCTCGCTACTGAAGCCCGCAATACCGAGCCCATACCCGGGGAGAGAAGAGGTACCACCTCCTCCAGTTGCAGTGGAAGGGGAGCCTGAATTTGAGATTGAGACTATCTTAGATTGCCGACGGAGAGGCAATCGCACTCAATACTTAATTAAATGGAAAGGATAACCCCCGGAGGACAATTCCTGGGAACCATTGGGTAATATCCATGCTCCTAAGCTTCTGAGAGAATTTCATAGCAAATTTCCGGAAAAACATGGTCAGAGGGCATCCAGAGGCTGCCCCTCGGGGGGGGGGGGGCACTGTCAGGAAAGGAATCAGCATTCAGCAACAATAGAACGCTGGATGCAGAGCAGGTGTGTCACCACGCCCATCTCCCCAGCCCTGGCCCTATATAAGACGCTCTCTGGCTGTGCTTCAGTGCTGGTTTATCATCAGCTCCTGTACCCGTGACCTGTTCGATTGCCTGTTGTTCCTGTTTGACCCGGCTAGCTCCTTTGACTTACCTGCATCTCTCCTTCGTTTGACCTCGGCTTGCCTGACCACCCTTTACTCTAAAAGACACCTCTGCTGGATCTCCTGTGTACCGACCTTGGCTTGGATCCCACTAACTCTCTCTCTTGTACGGCCCTCTGTACCTTCACCTCCTCGGACTGATTATCTGTGTATGACCCTCGGCCTGGCATTAACCTTTGTCTCTTTCTCTGAGCTTCTATAGATCTCCTGGAAGCGGTCCTGAATCACCATCCATCCATCCATCCGGGATCCATCCGCATCGAGTGCTCCTTGGGACGTGTCATCTCCTGTTTCACCACCAGGGGTGATCCGCACCGAGCTGCAAGGGAAGCCCTCTCAGCACTTCGGCCTCCACCAAGGTAACTGACATATCTTCTCCTGGGTCATGATCCTGGAGATTTTGCATTTTGTCGCCTCCATAGAGATCGAGGGAGACTTCCACGCCCGAGCCAGGGTAAGTTTCCCTCCCAACAACACAAAGTGCATCAGTTTTACACTGGTTCTAGGCCCCTTTACACCGGGGCCAAGAAGCAGTGCTACTTCCGGGGTCTTAGGAGCAGATAGCCCAGTAACTTTGCGGTTCATGCTAAACAGCTTATTCCAGAAGCTACGGATACGCGGGCACTCCCACCAAATATGAAGCATTGAGCCCTGGTGTCTTCAATTGCGGAAGCAAAGAGGGTCAGTGCCCGGATACATTTTAGCTAAACGGGTGGGAACAAGATGCCAACGAGTAATAACCTTAACATTTGCTTCAAATATTGATTATTTTAAAGAATGTTTTTGTTGATCTATTTGGCACCCTAAAAAAAAAAAATCCTTGGATACAATTTTGTTTTTATTTCAGGGTGTGGTGCAATTGTTCCTTTTGGCACACTTATCTATATTAATATATTCTTTGCAGAGTGTTGAGCGGGATCAAGCCCTTTTCCCTGGGTCCACATCTGACCAGTAACCAGACCTTTTTATTAGCTTCAGCCTGTTTTATATATGTGAACTGAGTGAATCTCAGGGCCTCTCTTCCTCTCGGCCATGAAAGCCAATTGTTGGGTAAAAAGGCTCACTACTGACAGACCCCTATAAAAATTACAACAGTTGCTTGTTTGTTCTAATTAACCCATTGGGAGGAACCCTCTTAGTCAAAAACCTATAAGAGTCTAGATAGTAGCTCAGATAATACTATGTATTTTTTTGTTTTATGCTATGTACTTGCTGTACAATAGCCCTACTACTGAAACTGCGTTCGTTTGCTGCCTTACTAAATTAAAGTGCAGGACAACCTACTTGTACTGTTCCTGGCGGTCCCTGTATCATGCATGGTATACCGCAGGCATTAACAGTTGAGCCTGCCCCTGCATATATATGTATATGTATATATATATATATATATATATATATATATATATATACTGAACAAAATTATAAACGCAACACTTTTGTTTTGCCTCCATTTTTCATGAGCTGAACTCAAAGATCTAAGACTTTTTCTATGTACACAAAAAGCCTATTTCTCTCAAATATTGTTCACAAATCTGTCTAAATCTGTGTTAGTGAGCACTTCTCCTTTGCCAAGATAATCCATCCACTTCACAGGTGTGGCATATCAAGATGCTGATTGGACAGCATAATTATTGCACAGGTGTGCCTTAGGCTGGCTACAATAAAAGGCCACTCTAAAATGTGCAGTTTTACTGTATTAGTGTGGGGGGGGGGGGGGGGTATTGGCAGGACCTGAACTACACTGTTATATATGCTGATCCAGAGCATCCCAAACATGCTCAATGGGTGACATGTCCAGTGAGTATGCTGGCCATGCAAGATCTTCCAGGAATTGTGTATAGATCCTTGCAACATGGGGCCGTGCATTATCATACTGCAGCATAAGGTGATGGTCGTGGATGAATGGCACAACATTCTGTTGCTCCTTCACCCTGGGTGGAGGCACTCTAATACAGGAGATGTGTTACTGACCAGATCACCAGTGGGTTTGTCTGCTTTAAACTCTCTAAAATGTTTGTTGGTCAAGCCAGCTTATGACTCCAGCTGTTTACTGATGCGCCTGGAATATATACTCATGCAAACGAGCTTGGTAATAATACATAATTATACAAACTGTTAAAAATTAAATAATTTGTAAAAAATTGTAAAATCGGGGGAATTTGACCGTGGTTTTCTGGAAAACCATAGGTGCGTGAAAATAATAGTTTTGTTTTATGGTCTAATTTTATGTTGTCTGTTTTTAAGCAATTATATACTAATCTTCAAATCCTTTGGGGTCTGATCTGTGCAATCTGGTCTGTAAATTACTAGTAGCCAATTGTATATCAGTAATTAGGACTAACTGACCAGAAATAGCATTCTCAGTACTGCTGCCTTATCTGCATACTATCATTTGCATTACAAACAAATTAACCTAGACAAGATAAAATGGGGATTTTGGACTTCTCATGTGTAAAGCAATGCAAGAACGTGTTTCATAGACATTTCTGAACATCAGAAGCTGGATAGGGAATGGAGTTCCTCCCCTCTGTTCTATGTCTTCTCTCACTATCTGCAGCCAGTGCAGGCACTCCCAGAGTCTGGTTTACAGTAAGAGATAGAATTTTAAAGAAACATGCAAAGTCAGCATTTAAATACACTTTTCTGAGTGGTTCTAAGTTTTATCTGGGTATTTAGATACACTTTTTGGACCTGAAAGACAATCAGAAGTGGCGTGAAAAGCCTGCTGAATCTGGCTGTAATGGATTATATAAAACTCAAATTCGAGGTCAGCTAACTGGACCTTCTGGTTCCATTTCAGCTGCAATGTTTTTATAGCAGTTCACTTAAAGTAGAAGTGAAGTCTTCCGTTTTTTTTTTCTTCCCTGCAAAGTAAATGCATAATGTGCTAGTATGCAGCGCATATAAGCACATTATGTGACACTTACCTGCAAATGAAGCCTGCATTGCCCCCGTGAATCCATCTTCACCCGTCCTCCTTCTGGGTCTGCGGACTCCGGCTGTATTACTGGCCAGAGCCGCATGATGTCACTCCTGTGCATTCACACAGGAGCCACTGGTCATGGCACAAGGCTCTGAAGAAACAGCACGGGTGATGACGTCATCGGCTGCAAACAATGTAAATATTTCCTAAACAGTGCAAGTTTAGGAGATATTTACAGTACCTATACGTAAGCCTTATTAAAGTGACGTCATCGCGGCTCCGGCCAATCACAGCGCCAGAGCCACCGAACCCAGAAGAGACGCCGAGGGATCATGTCAGCTCCCACAGTGGTGTCTGGGGGTCAGAGTCGGGGCTTCGTTCTAAGGTAAGTGTTTCATAATGAGCTAGTATGCGATGCATGCTAGCTCATTATGCCTTTGTCTTGCAGGGTTTTTTTTTTTTTCCTTTAAGTATACTACCGCTTTAAGTATCAAGCCAAAGTGATTCATAATTTGTTTAGCGCACCAGACCACTTTTTTCTTCACTTATATTTCCAAATCAGGTATTTGGATCTTTGGTTGCAGCTTATTTTAATTTTTCATATCAATGCACCCTCTTTATATTTTTTGGCTTGAGAATTATCAGTTGAACAGTAAATGCATCCTACCAAATGGTCATGGTTCGGGTAGTCAGGAAGCATCTGCTGAATACTATAGCTGGCAAGTGGAGAATCCTCCATTCATGCTGCTAGCATTGATGAGGGAACTGAATGCATTTATGTCTCATTCACCCCACGGAGCGCTGATGAAGAGAAAATGATTTGTGAACTGTATAGCCATCATTCGCTATTAGTTACTGGCAAGGTAATCACTATTGTCGATCTAACCCTAAGATTCCCATGCATGTTAATAGGAATGCATGTAAATTCATGCTTTTGCTGAACATTGCAACATAGTTTTACTCAGGAAGTCAATGGAACAACCTAATAGCTGTTAGTCACATTCAACTAGACTTGGATGAATGACCAATGCCTTCAAGGTTACGGAGCATGTCCCATGAAATGTGACAGAATACTACTAGCTATAACATGACCTTGATAAATGACAACCTTCACAGACCATTGGAAAACATGTAACTCCAAAGACATGCTGGTAGGTTAATTGGATCCTGTATAAAATTGGCCCTACTGCGTATGTATGAATGTGAGTTAGGGACCTTAGATTGTAAGCTCCTTGAGGGAAGGGACTGATGTGAATGTACAATGTATATGTAAAGCGCTGCATAAATTGACAGCACTATATAAGTACCTTAACCACTTTAGCCCCGCTCACATGGAGGCTACTGCGGCAAAGTGCCGCGATCCCGTCCAGCGACGTAGACCTACGTCGCTGGACTCCGCCCCTTGTGGGCGGCGCTCGCGCGCCGCCGGAGGCTCGCTCCCGCTGTGTTCTGCCCCGATCGTCGGGGATCGAGTCTGGAGATCCGCCCGCTGTGTGTAAACACAGCGGGCGGATCTCCATAGTGACAGGGACTGACAGATTGGAGTGTTCAGCATAGCTGGACATCCGATCTGTCCTTCTGTCACACAGTCACCTCCCCCCCCACACGTCAGTAAGCACCAGGCATACATTAACCCCTCCCTCTCCAAAAAAATTAACCCCTTCCCTGCCAGTGTCATTTTTACAGTAACAGTGCATATGTATAGCACTGATTACTGTAGAAATGTCACTGGTACCCCCAAAAGTGTCAAAAATGTCAGTCAAGGGTCCGATCTGTCCGCCGCAATGTCGCAGTCCCGCAAAAAAAATCGCAGATCACCGCCATTATGCGTTAAAAAAAAAAACACCAAAAATGACAGAAATCTTTCCCTTAGTTAGTAAACGCAATAACTTTTGCGCAAACCAATCAAAATACGCTTATTGCGATTTTTTTTACTAAACATAGGTAGCATAAAACAAATTGGCCAAAAATTTTAAAAAAATTTGATTTTTACATTTTTTTGGGGGGGAATTTCATATAAAAAAATGTGAAAAATATTGTTATTTTTTCAAAATAAGCGCTCTTTTTTTGTTTATAGCGCAAAAAGTAAAAATCGCACAGGTGATCAAATACCATCAAAAGAAAGCTCTGTTTGTGGGAAAAAAGGACGTAAATTTCGTTTGGGTACGGCGTCGCACGACCGCGCAATTGTCAGTTAAAGTCGCACAGCGCCGAATCGCAAAAAGTGGCCTGGACGGAAGACAGCAAAATCCTCCGGTGGTAAAGTGGTTAAATAAATAAATAAATAAAATAATCTGTTTAGACATGTGTTGATATCTGGAAGAAGAATGCCCCTTGCACTGGTAGTCAGTAGGAAGAATGCCTCTTTAGAGTGCCGGTCACAATGCCACCTTTACAGACAGCTAAAAAGAGATCATTGGTGTCATGCCGCTGGTTTGCCCAGGCCATTGAACCTGTTAACTATCCAGGCATCATCAGATGAGAGGTCAGACAATCAGGCACAGCTCAAGGTACTCCCAGAAACCTCTGAAGGAATCTTAGGGTTTCATGGCCCACTGGTTAAGAATGACTGATCTGTTCTATAACTTTTCCATCACTGATCTACCAGAGCTTCTTCCTCCACATTTGAAAAGGCAATCTTTTTTACTTCCTCCTCTTACATTTTTTTTAATGTTTTTACCTGGAGATATGCCATTAGCACATCTTACTGTTTAATGTAAAGAACTGCTTTTATATGGTGGTGCTTTCTAATAAAAGAATGATAATAGCTCACTTCTTGTTTCTATCTCTTAGGCTTAAAAGCAGAGTCTGGAAAGAAAATATTAAAATGGAATATATTGCTTGGCTGAAGAGCTGAGTTCTAATGCTAAGAACTCGTGAGAGCTTTTCATGTCTGCTTTCCTCTCAGTGAAAAAGAATACCCCTGAAAAGACATCAACAGGATCGGAACCTTCACCTTCAGCTTCCATGCTAAGGTAATGGAACATACATCGCCATGGTAAAAAAAACTGTGTGCTTCTTTGCTGCTTATCCTGCATTGTGTGCTCATTTCTAATCATTTATGTTTTTATTGCACTTTCCTCTAGCAACTTTGCTATCAACTGTTTTATTATATTACTGTTTTTTTTTTAATTCTGAGTAAAAAATGTAACATGGCACAGAAGAGTTGGTGCTTGATAAAAATAATTAGGCTTGACCAGATGAGAACCCAGGCAGCATGGTGGCTTAGTGGCACTGGAGTCCCTGGTTTGAATCCCAACCAGAACACTATCTGCATGGAGTTTGCATGTTCTCTCTCTGTGCTTATGCAGGTTTTCTCCAGGTACTCCTGTTTCCTCCCACACTTTAACCACTTCAATACAGGGCACTTTTACCCCCTTCCTGCCCAGGCCAATTTTCAGCTTTTGGCGCTGTTGCATTTTGAATGACAATTGCGCGGTCATGCAAGGCTGTACCTAAACCAAATGTATGTAATTTTTCCCCCCACAAATAGAGCTTTCTTTTGATAGTATTTGATCACCGCAAGGTTTTTTTCTTTTTTGCTAAACAAATTAAAAAAAAACGAAAAGTTTGAAAAAAAAAAAAGGTTTTTGGTAATGTTATACAATTTTGTAAATAGATACGTTTTTTCCTGCACTGATGAGCACTGATGAGACCACACTGACAGGCACTGATGAGAAGGCACTGATGGGGTGGCACGAATATGCAGCACTGATAGGCGGCACTGATGGGCACTGATATGTGGCACTGATAGGTAGCACTGATATGCAGCATTGGTGGGCACTGATAAATGGCACTGCTGGGCACAGATAGGCGGCATTGATGGGCATTGATAGGTGGCACTGATGGGCACTGATAGTCGGCACTGATGGGCACTGATAGGCAGCACTGATGGGCACTGATGGACACTGATAGGCGGCACTGGTGGGCAATAATGGGCACTGGTGGGGCGCACTGATAGATGGCAATGATGGGCACTGGTGGGCAGCACTGATGGGGAGGGCACTGGTGGGCTCCCTGAGCCCTGATTGCCATCCCTGGTGGCCATGGTGGGCATCCCTTGGGTCATGGGTGGGCATCCCTGGGGTCATGGGTGGGCATCCCTGGTGGTTCTAGTGGCACCCCCCCTTATGATCTGCACTGGTAATCAATGCTCTGATTACCAGTGCAGACCCCCCCCCCCTGTCAGGAGAGCTGCCGATCGGCTCTCCTATACTCGTGCCTGTCAGGCACGAACTAAGGAAAGCGATAAACGGCACTTCCTATTTACTATGTGACCAGCTGTGATTGGACACAGCTGGTCACATGGTAAATAGCCTACGTCAGTCATATGATGTCCGGTCAGGATAATGCAACCACATTCCCACCATCAATCGCCTATAGGGCGGGTGGGAAGTGGGTAAGGACATTCTGATAGGTTTATTAGTTCCTCTTTATATTACCCCCTTTATGTGTATGTATGTGAGATAGGGACCTTAAACTGTAAGCTCCTTGAGGGCAGTGACATATGTAAATGTACAATATCTAAAGTGCTGTGTAAATACCTAAAATAAATTATTGATTGACAGAGCTTCCATTAGAAGTCATGGGGCTTTGTACAACCTATCTGACAGGGCCCCCCTGACATTACTGTACACATTATTACAGTGCATGTTACAAGTGTAATACATGCCTATGAGGCTCATCAGAGGTAAGCAAGGAGACAGCCCGAACATGTGGGGTTTGTCTGCACGCCTCCCAAACAAAAACTATTCCTGGCACCCCTCCAAGAGGTATTCTGCTCTCTACCCATTGGGGCTCACAAGAAGCTTCAAGGAGTCATGGTAATGATGGAACCCCAAAAGGACTCCAGGGGAGTGGCTAGTTACTCACATCTTATCCAAGGTCCACAAGGTTCTGGTGCAGCTTATAAACCTGGGAAAAACCCGGATTCCACTCCCCAACCAAGCCACCATACCCAACCTTTATGTGGTGCCCCGTCACTGTATCTCAGTCTCCCACCCAGGGGTGAAAGCAGTCTGTTTTCAGGCAGCCATGGCTTCGTTAGACGAGACACAATACAAGCTACTGCTAGAACAGCTGGACATGCCCTTCTGGGACCATTCTCTACCACAGCTATGGCTGCTTCATCAAATGTTAGAGAAACATCTACTGGTGTTCACTACTAGCCCAAAAGACTACCAAGATCATTGATCACCCAATCAATACTGGGGATGCTCCACTCAACCCAGAGCAGTACCATCACATTCCCCCAGCCCTGTGCCTGGAGTTCAAGAATTTACTCTGCAACATGCTACAGAGTTGGGTGATTTGGGAATACCTGGGCTGCCCCCATGGTACAGATAAGAAAGAAGGAAGGGAGTCTGTGCTTCTGTGTGGACTACTGCAAACTAAATGCCTTCACACACCGGTATGCCTACTCAGTACCCTGGGTTGAGGAGTCACTTATTGCACTGAGCCAAGCCAAGTATTTGTCCACCCCTTACTTGGCATATGGCTACTGGCAAGTCCCAGTGAGGGAGCAAGAATATGAAATCACTGCCTTTATTACTCCCCTGCAACTATTCAAGTTTAATCATATGTCTTTTGAGCTCAAAATGGGGAAAAGAAGTAACTCTATGGGGTTGATTTACTAAAGGCAAATAGACTTTGCCCTTTGCAAAGAGCAGTTACACTCTGCAAGTGCAGTTGCTCTGGAGCTTAGTTGGATAAATTGTGTTTTCATATTTTTGGATGATGGAATCAGTAGAGCTTCCCTTCATTTATAAAGCTCTGCAGCAACTGTGCAAATAAAAATGCTGTTTTTTTTTATTTTCCTTGCATGTGATTTGGTATTCTTTGCAAAGCAAAGCTTTACCTCATTTACTGAGCTCTGGAGCAACAGCACTGCACATTGCAAACTATTTGCCTTTAAAGTGGAGTTACACCCTAAATTTATACTTACCTCCATCTTCTCGCTCCGGATCACCTGAAAAACAAATGGATAATCGCAATTTTTTTTTTTTTTTTTACTTACCTTGTAGAGAAAATATACTTACCTTACTTCCTTCTTCCTCCCCTCGGCGGCCACGGCGATTCGTCACTTCCTGGCGTTTGCAATGATTCCTGGGAGCTGAACGTCATCGCTCCCAGGAATCAATGCGCCTGCACCGGCCCCGACGTCAGTTCCCAGAAGCTGTGGAGGGATGACGCGCGCGCACCGGAAGTGACGGCGGGGCCGGTGCAGTGCATCGTGGGACCGAAGAAGAAGGAAGAGGACGCAGAAGAGGATCGCGCTGGCTTCAAGCTGCCCACACCTGAGATGGCAGCGCTGGAGAATACTTTTTCAAGGTAAGTATTTCTCCTAAAAGGTAAGTGCAACCCGGGACAGATCAGAGGCTAGCCATTGTGGAATGCACTAGCCCTGACTGTCCCGGGGGTATTTTTATTAAAAAAAAGTATCCCCTGGGTGGAACTCTGCTTTAATAAATCAACCCCTATGTGTCATAAACGTGGCGACGCAGATGGGACGCGTCTACATATGGTATGATCCTGTGATAAGATTAGGCCTTTTTGGTCTCAGGTTACTAACGTCATTCTGTAACACTTTGACCCATCCAATATTGTAGTCCAGTAAGGTGTCTATTAGGAGCTGCTGAAGATGAAGAAATGAATATTTCTACAAAGACCTTTCTTTGCTTATTATTTTATGCAAGAAAATTGATAGTAATCCATTTGCTTAGTTCTAACTGGGTTGGTATTGAAGCTTGGAAAAAGCTTATCGGTTTAGGTTTATCATTGTATGGAATGACCTATGAAGCCGGAGGATGAACCCAAAAATTCGACAACATATGATATAGGTAGGTAGACTCACAGGCAACTATGGAAGAGGCGTACATTTCCAGAAACAATTACATGGGTCTTACATGGAAACAATTATTTAGGAATACTGAGAAGGGCACTCATGTGCTTTTGTCTTGGGGTACAGAATGTGGCACAGTGGTTGTTACAGAATTAATGGAGGGTGTGGAAACATAGATCCTCTTTTTTGTGATCAAACAGAGACATTGATTCACTGAGCGCTGTTTGTATTTTTTATTGGTTGTTATTTTACACTTTTATCTTATTTCCATACATGCAGGAGCCGTGTCTTCTCATTCAAGCTTGATCTTGTAATTGACTGATGAGACTTGCTGTTCAGACTGTAATGTATTGATATGATAGGAAGAACATTTCTGTATTTGTTTGTATGGCAAATAGAAAAAATGTATAAAAAAAAATATAAACATCACAGACATGAAATCACTGACAGTTTCCTATATAAACTCACTTTTATTCCTAAAGCAGTATTAAACCAAAAATGTATTATATTGAAGCTTACCAGTCATTAGATGTGGTGGCTGCATCAGCTTACTTTTCTTTGGCTTTCTTCCTTCTGTTTTTACCTGGTGATGACATGACATCACTTCCGGTTTTATTGTTTGCATGTGAGATTGAGGCATGGATTTGCCTCGGTCTCACTGCAGTCCCCCCCCCCCCCCCCCAGTGGATATGTTCATGGGTGTCGGTAAGCACTGGACAGCCCGGGAACCACAGGAGGAGGACAGGCTGCCAATAGGAGGGGGGAGGGGAGGACCACGCGGCCAGCTGTGTGAAAGTGGTTGGCAGCTATGGAGCTGCTGCATCACTTTCATTTTAAAGCCGGTGTTCTATCAGAATACCGCTACCTATCAGATTCTGCAACCGGAGGTGATGTACGGACTAGAACAACTAACTGCGCATGCGCCATGCATTTCAACATGGCCACTATGCAATCAAATAGGTTTCCTAATGTGACAGAACATGAAGCAGACATTTATTTTAGCAGTAAACTCACCTTATATACTGAATCACACTATTACATTTGTATTTTTATTGTGTTCTAGTAAGTATAGCGAGAAACCTCCAGGTAGAAGGTGGCGACGGCCATCTTGGTACACCCCGCACTGCTCAGCGAATAACTGATTATATAGTGAAATAGACTATTTTACTCAGTCAAGATGAAATAGATTCTTTCAGTATATAAAGTGAGTTTACTGCTAAAATAAAAGTAAAGTGGTTAAGGAATGTGGCAATATGCATCAAAAATGCCCTACAATGCACATGTCCTCAATTGTCCTCAACTGTGATAAAGAAAAAAAAGAGGGGAAAAAAACGCCTTGGAGGGCATGAAAAATGCATCAAAAACGTGCATGCAGAAATGTATCTGGACTGTAATAATTGTGGTGTGAACTGGCCCTAAGAAAAACATGGCAATAGTTTATAACACATAAGTAGGCCATACACAGTTTGAATCTTGGGACCAGTCGATGTTCCATCTATGTATGGGCAACCCGTGGTTGCAGGAAAGAAAATTACTCCATCTATGGCTGGCTATAGAGTTTTAGCAAACTAAGCCGCTAGTGATCCTTTCACTTATTATATCTTGTCAAAATTGCCAGTGACAGGATTGTTAAGAGGCTGCTGGTTTGTCCCTACAGATTTGTTCCCTTAGTAGTGAGATGTCATTTCCACTGCTAGTCAGTGCCATCTTAAGAGCATTAAAGGGCCCCGGACAATGCAGTGCAATGGGGCCCTACCTACACAATCCCCCACAAGAATAAAAATGCAAATTATCGATAAGGCGATATTTATTGGTACAGCAGTGCAAGCCTAATGACAGAGTCCAAGTTCGGCGGCTGGGTCCGGTGAACACACACATGGACGGAAGTCAGACTCGACTGTCCTGTGCCTGCCTGTTCCCGTGGAGGTGGACAGGCATTCCTGCAGTTGTGGGCTCCCCCTCCACCGCCCAAGTGGCCTGACAGGCACTTGCCACCTGCTAAGCTCGGCGCCGGGATGCACACAGGAATTGGGACTAATGCTTGGCCGGGGCTGGGTAGCTGGGCAGGTGGGTAAGATGGCCCTGCTGCTAGTGACTAGTATTAGGGCCAGGGACAGAACGACATCCCGCTGGATCTGCTTACAGAGGGAGTGATTCCATAGGGATAGACAGGAAGCCTCCTTAGTGATCCTGCCACTTCTAGATTTGTCTCTAGCAGCAGAATCATCTGCCTGTCATAGGCCTACACCAAACTCCTCTGTGCAGGAAGCAGACCAGACAAATACAAAAGCAGAAAGCCGTGCACTCCTATAGCTGGCTGTATGTGCCACCTCTGGCTACTCAGGTGTGGGAAAACATCAGGCATTTTACACTGGAGCTCTTTAATGTCCTTAACCACTTCCCCACCAGCCGCCGCAGATATACTGCGGCAGGCTGGCTCTTACAAGCAAATCGCTAAACATGTATGGCGCTCACCTGAAGGCCGCTAGGGGGCGAATGTGCGCCGCCGGCGGCACGCTCCGGCCCCACTCGTTCACAGGGAATCCGGCGCATGTCAGGCGGCTCCGATTGCTGCCTGACACCGGCGATCTCTCCCCGCTGAGGGAGAAGGACGGTCGGCTGATGTAAACACAGCCATCCATCCTTCTCCCTGCAATGATCACAGAGGCTATGTGATCCTGCTATATAGGATCGCATGTCTCTACAATCATTTCACAAGCCCAACCCCCCCACGGTTCGAATCACTCCCCTAGGCTTACATTTAACCCCTTGATCACCAATAGTTTTAACCCCTTCCCTGCCAGTGTCATTATTACAGTAACAGTGCATATTTTTAGCACTGCTTATAGTAGTAATGTCACTGGTTCCTCCAAAAGTGTCAAAAATGTCAGTTAGGGGTCCGATCTGTCCGACGCGATGTCGCAGTCCCTCAAAAAATCGCAGATCGCTGCCATTACTAGTAAAAACAAAAAACAAAACAATAAAAATGACATAAATCTTTCCCGTAGTTAGTAGACACAATAACTTTTGCGCAAACCAATCAAAATACGCTTATTGCGATTTTTTTTACCAAAAATATGTAGCAGAAAAAAATTGGCCTAATTAGCCTCACATTTTTGAGAATGTCATATAAAAGAATGTGAAAAATATTGTTGTTTTTTTTTTTTTTCAACATTGTCGCTCTTTTTTTGTTTATAGCGCAAAAAATAAAAGTCGCACAGGTGATCAAATACCATCAAAAGAAAGCTCTATTTGTGGGGGGAAAAAGGACATCAATTTCGTTTGGGTACAGCGTCGCACGTCCACGCAATTTTCTATTAAAGTAACGCAGTGCTGAATCGCAAAATAGGGCCTGGTCAGGAAGGGGGCAAATCCTTCCGTGGCTAAAGTGGTTCAATGTCATCCAGTTAGAATTTACATCTACATCTTAATTTAAAGGTATACTGAGCTTCATAATCTCTGCACAAGCCTCATAATATGGAGGAAGCAATCTATTTACAAAAAAATGTCAATACTGATTAGCTGCTGCACTTTTCAGAAAGTCTTTTCTCACTTAAAATGATACTAAAGTCTTGTTTTGTTTTTAGTTAAAAATAACAAACATGTTATACTCAGCCCCCGTTCACACTGGGGTGACCTGTCAGGTGACCTGGTCCCCTGACAGGTCGCCGTAGGTCGCCTCGCATAGAGAAGCTGTGGACCAGTTCTAATAGGAGCGACACAAGTCGCTCCGACTTAGAAAAAGGGTCCAGAGCTTCTTTGGGGCGACCCAGAGCGACCTGCATAGACTTCAATGTTATGAAGTCCGTGCCGGTCGCTCCAAGGTCGCGGTGCGAGCAGCGCGCCGCAACCTGTGAGGTTGCCCCGGGAAGTAGCGTCGCCCCAGTGTGAACGGGGCCTTACCTGCTCTGTGAAGTGGTTTTGCACAGAGCAGCCATGATCCTCTTCTTCTCAGGTCCCTCTTCAGGGCTCCTGGCCCCTTCCTCCTGTTGAGTGCACTCACAGCAAGCAGCTTGCTATGGGGGCACCCAAGCCAAACCACAGCTCCATGTAGCCATTCATACACGGAGCTGCTGCCCGGCCCTGCCTCCACTTTGATTGACAGCAGCGGTCTCAGCCAATGAGGAGGGGAGTCCTGGGCAGCCGAGACACTCCTGCAACATTGCTGGATCTAAATGGGTCTCAGGTAAGTATTAGGGGGCTGGAGGTGGGGGGGGGGCTGCTGTACACAGAAGGTTTTTTAACCTAAAGTAGAACTATAGGCAAAACCTTTTTTTTCATTTTGTATAGAGTAAGGGAAGGTTATAACTAGTGTTGAGCGAACACGGACTGTATTGTTCGGGTCCGTACCGGATAATTGGATTTTTGTTACCCGGACACGGACCCGAAAACTTTACTGTATGTTCGGGTTTAAAATCCGTGTTCGGTCATTTTATTTCCTGTTTTGTATGTAAAGGCGCGCTTTTAATGGCGGGCTTTCAACAGCCAATCAACAAGCGTTTAACTGGTGTGCGCCATCACAGCCATGCCTACTAATGTATTAGTAGCTGTGATTGGCCAGCTGAAGCATGTGACCCAGGTCTTTATAAGCTCGAGAGACACAGCGTGGTGCGTCAGTCTGCTGTAGTGTAGGGAGAGAGCACACAGAACTGTGCTGGCTGCTGCTGATTAGGGACAGACAGGGTAAAACAACATTGTGCTGAAAAGAATGCAGGGACAGGTCAGAGTGTAGGCAGGGAAAGATATTTGAGCATTTTAGGGACAGGCTGGAGAGATTAGGCAGGGAGAGATTAGGAGACACAGGACAGAACAATCGTCCGTTATTGATCTACATTGATTTTGCTGTGTGGGGGGTGGTGCAGTGAACAATCTTTTTGCCCTCACTTGAGCCCACTGAGGAGGAGGAGAAGGGAGAAAAAAATATATTTTTATCAGTCTGTTGTGTGCAGTGTTCAGCTATATTTTACTACAGAGTGCTGTTCTAATCTGCTATTTAAAAATTACAAATTTAAAGGGGAATTTTTTTTTTAAGAGCACTTGCCATGCTCTTAACTACATTTTGCTGCCATTTGCAGCACTCTAGCCCTTTCCATTGGGTTTTTAGAGCCATTTTAGTGCCTGAAAGTTCGGGTCCCCATTGACTTCAATGGGGTTCGGTGTCCGGGTAAAGTTCGAAAAAAGTCCGGGACACGGACCCGGACTTTTTTTTCAAGTTCGGCCGAACCCGCCGAACACGGACATCCAGGTGTCCGCTCAACTCTAGTTATAACCCCTGTCCGATTTTTTTTTTTTTGCCATCCATGTCTCATTGCGGAGATTTTCCTTCACTTCCTGTCCCATAGCCAAACAGGAAGTGAGTGGAGATCCCTGCAAATTAAGGGAATTCCTTGGGGACCCCCAGATCACCAGAACTAGTGTCCCTATTGGAAGATTTCCCCTCTATTAAATTTCTGGGGACGACCTGAAATTTAGGGTTTACTTTTACTTTCACATTCAATAATAATGGTAAAGAGGACAAATAGAGAGGGTGAATCTCCCTTAAAGAGGCACAGACAGCAATAAAACTGGACAAACATTCTATTGCCTCTGCAAAACCCAAAACCTAAAAAAAAAAAGTTTTGCCTTTAGTCATACTTTAACCACTTGCTGACCGCCCCACGCAAATTTACTGTGGCAGGGCAGTGTGGCATGAATAAAACTAGCACATCTAAGTATAAAGGCATCCGGGGTAAAGCTGTCCACCCTGCGCTCCACAAGCGCTTCCAGACTCACTTTTTTAGATCTGGTCTATGTGAACAGCTTTACCCTGGATGCCTGCATACTTAGATATGCCTCTTTTAATCCGCAACCATGTGAGTTGCTAAATGTTATACCTTCATTAAATGTAACCATATTGCTACACTTAGAGGCTCCTCTCTTCTCTTTTATACTCTGTAGCTCCTGCTGGATTTTGCTTCTAATCCCCTTGTGGAGGCGCCATTTGGGGATGGACATTTTATGGTTACCCAACCTATCACATTGCTATAATCCTTTTATATGGACTGTAAACTGAAGGATTTATGAATAAATGGTTGTGTAACGAATCATCTGAGTTTCCATTATTTCTTATGGGGAAATTTGCTTTGATATAAGAGTGCTTTGGATTACAAGCATGTTTCTGGAAAGAATTATGCCCGCAATCCAAGGTTTTACTGTACTGTACATAACATATAGCATGTACGATGTATAATATACTGTACATAATATATAATATGTAGGATGTATAATATACTGTAAATAATATATAATATGTAAGATGTGTAATATACTGTACATAATATATAATATATAGGATGTATAATATACTGTAAATAATATATAATATGTAGGATGTGTAATATACTGTACATAATATATAATATATAGGATGTATAATATACTGTAAATAATATATAATATGTAAGATGTATAATATACTGTAAATTATATATATGTAAGATGTGTAATATACTGTACATAATATATAGGATCTATAATATACTGTAAATAATATATAACATGTAGGATGTATAATACACTGTAAATTATATATAATATGTAAGATGTGTAATATACTGTACATAATATATAGGATGTATAATATACTGTAAATAATATATAATATGTAAGATGTATAATATACTGTAAATTATATATAACATGTAGAATTTATAATATACTGTATTGAATATATAACATGTAAGATGTAAAATATACTGCATATAATATATAACATGTAAGATGTAAAATATACTGCATATAATATATAATATGTAAGATGAATAATATACTGTATATAATTTATAACATGTAAGATGTATAATATACTGTAAATGATATAAAAAATAAAAGGTGTATAATAACCTGTACATAACATATAACATATAAGATGTATAGTATACTGTACATAAAATATAACATATAACATATAAGATGTATAATATACAGTACATAATATATAATATGTAAGATGTATAATATACTGTAAATTATATATAATATGTAAGATGTGTAATATACTATACATAATATAAAATATATAGGATGTATAATATACTGTAAATAATATATATAACATGTAGAATTTATAATATACTGTATTGAATATATAACATGTAAGATGTAAAATATACTGCATATAATATATAACATGTAAGATGTAAAATATACTGCATATAATATATAATATGTAAGATGTATAATATACTGTATATAATATATAACATGTAAGATGTATAATATACTGTAAATTATATAAAAAATAAAAGGTGTATAATAACCTGTACATAACATATAACATATAAGATGTATAGTATACTGTCCATAACATATAACATATAAGATGTATAATATACTGTACATAATATATAATATGTAACATGTATAATATACTGTAAATGATATATGACATGTAGAATTTATAATATATTGTATATAATATATAACAGGTAAGATGCATAATATACTGTAAATGATATAAAAAAGTAAAAGGTGTATAATAACCTGTACATAACATATAAGATGTATAGCATACTGTACATAACATATAAGATGTATAATATATAATATGTAGGTGATATGTAGCAGTCAGTTTTCAGGGGTCCCTGGCTGTACTCATCACAGAGTTGTATCTGCTGCTCATCATCCACACACACACCCAGGGATCAGCACTCAGGGATGCTACAATGAAAACTTCATCCCCAGCAAGAATCATCCATCAACCAATCAGCGCGCAGAGCAGTGTGAAACTTTCAACCAATCAGATGTGCGGAGAGTGGCCCCGCCTCTAGCCCCCTGTCATTCTCCAGCTGGGAGCGGAGTAGCGGATTGGCCGAGCTGTGCGTGTCTATTGTGTGCATGCTAATCCAGCCGCCTGTCTCCTCCGCTCTCCGTGTATAAGGCAGCGATGGAGGCAGCATCCCGGATCAGGGGAAGTGACACCGGCTCCTAGGATAGCACTATTCCGGGACTGTGCGGGGAGGACGGGGGCCTGCAATGAGTTGTCTGGATGTTATGTATCATCACCAAGTCTATGGGATGCACCAATATCTGCCCGGCACCGCAACCTACTATCATCATCACCCGCAGGTGAGTCCCTCCTCTACCATGTACAGCCGGCTTCCTTCTACCTGCCCGGTGACACCAGGGACAAGGTGACACAGGCAGGGTGGGGGGCTTGTCATCCTCATAGATGGACTCTTCCTCTACTATGATAGAAGTATATTGCTTATGTTCTACAGATAGTGGGGATGAGTTCCTAAAGAATGTTCACTCAGCAAAGGAAATGAGGGGAATGTTCTCTTAATATAGTAAATAATAGCACATTGGTGCAGAAATCTGCGCTGGTACCCCTCATGGACTATAGGAGAAGGACCAAGATGAGGGGTACAGAGGGGTACCAACGCAGGTTTCTGCAACAATTTGCTATTACATTTCCAATGGCCAGGACTGACCTTGATCTCTTTTTCATATATATCAATATCTTATCTCAATAAATCATTTAATATAGTAAATAAAGTGAAGTTGTGTTCACTTTAAATGCCCAATTATTTGGAAATAAAAAAAAATATAAAAAAAAAAAACACAATTTTTGTTTGAAATTGGGTGAATGATGGAAGAAAACAGATTCACTATATTTACTAGACTAAGTGAATTATTCATTTACAGACCAAACCCCCTTTGTGAATGATCCCCAGTCTGATTTTGGCCATTTTTCCACCCAGTGGTGGTTTATTTATTATTATTATTAATAGTAGTAGTATTGTTGTTGTTATTACAATTTAAACAATTATAGTGTATGTATCTAAATGCCAGTGTTCTTTTGATTCCAAACTCCCATTGTGTAAGGACTGATCTGGCTCTATGTTCCCTACATTATTTTATTAGGTTGTAGTTAATAAAAATAAATGATTAGCCTGTCATAGAGATGCTGAATGCTATATAATTCACATTTCGGTGTAGGATAGTGTATGATAGTAGTGTATAGGATAGATATCATAGACACTGAATCTGCTTTTCAGCTATTCTGACTTATAGGAATAGAGTAACATACAACCAATCACCTCTCATCTTATGTGGCCATACATAGATCAATACATCATGTGATCACACGTTGGTTCCTAAAGTTTTGATCGATTATCTTTTCAAAATGATCATTTGATACCACAAACATGGTCAGTTTTCCCTTATCAATCCTAAAACTTTTAATGTCAAATTTTTTTCAAATTGTATTCAAACGTATAGAAATGTATCGAAAAGTTCCAAATCTAAATATTTATATAATGATTGCTTCAATAACATGATGTGCTTCAGCAGTATTTACCAGAATGAGCTCATTGCAGAAATATGTAAAACTAAAATAATGACATCCTGCAGTGGTAGAATAGTTAGGCTCTATCATATTGTTGTAGATGGAAGCTGCTGCAGAACCTCTTCTGTGCTCACTCAGTCACCGAGACACGGTCATACATATACATGGTTAGATACATGGTCATGGTCTGAATCAAGCCAGCATCACTTGTATCTCTAATGGCTTCAATATCAAAAACCACAGCCATGTCCCTAAATTGTTTTCATATCTGGCATAGTTCTGCTCATAGGTCATATGTTCTGGAATGATTTCCATGTCGGTTAAAATAAACTCAGACTAAAACAAAAATGAGATGATGACAGCATTCTGGGATATATTCACCAGAGTCAATGTGAAAGTAAAATGGAACTCAGCAGGAAAAAAATTGTGTAGGTGACCCTATATTGTTTATACACATGCTACTCTGGTTTAACGAGTATTCATTACTGGGTATAAGGGTTTGTTATTACTATATATATATTTTTATAGGACTAATTTATATATATATATATATATATATATATATATATATATATATATATATATATATATGTATATATATATATATATATATATATATAAATTAGTCCTATAAGAAAATATATAGTAGATGTATGTATATATATATATATATATATATATATATATATATATATATATATATATATATATATATATATATATTTATATATAAATGTGTGTGTGTGTATATATATATATATATATATATATATATATATATATAGCAATAATACCAATAATATAAGATTAATAACATTTTTCATAATCATTCAAATGTAAAAAGATAAATAATAAAAATAATAATCATAACTAATACTACTAACACTATATATATTATATATATATATATATATATATATATATATATATATATATATATTATACACCCATACACACACACACATACATATTCAAGCCAAAAGAGGTCCCTGGCTGAAATAATCAATTTTTGCTGTCAAGCGATTGGGGGGTCCTTGCACTCATTCATTGACCGTGATTTTGTCATCTAAGGCGTTTTGAAAGCTTGTACCCAAATGTATTTAGTTGGTCCGTATTCTTTATCATTATTAACATTTTTTGAAAGCACGGAATCGAACCTTCCTGTTCCAATGCTGCATTTGCAGACCAGTCAGCTGTGGAAAATCAGTAGTTTTTAAGCAATTAATGAACTTTTCAGCACTGCAGTAAAAAAGCTTCTTGTAGTCAGGACATGGACATTACTTTGTTCTTGGGCGCTGTACACGATCTTATTGCATGACCACAACCTGCATTAATTAACCACTTCTGGACCGGGAGGTTTTCCCCCTTAATGACCAGGCCATTTTTTGTGATTTGGCACTGCGATACTTTAACTGACATTTGCGCAGTTGTGCGACACTGTACCTGAATAACATTGATGTGTTTTTTTTCCCCACAAATAGAGCTTTCTTTTGGTGGTATTTGATCACCTCGTGATTTTTATTTTTTGCGCTATAAACAAAAAATGAGCGACAATTCTAAAAAAAATATATATATTTTTTACTTTCTGCTACATAACATTTTTAATAAAAAAAAAATTAAAAATCAAATTTTTTCATCATTTTTGCCCAATTTGTATTCTGCTACATATTTTTGGTAAAAAAAAAAAAAAGAGTATATTGTTTGGTTTGCACAAAAGTTATCACATCTAAAAACTAGGGGAAAGATTTATGTCATTTTTATTTATTTTTTTTTTACTAGTAATGGCGGCGATCAGCGATTTTTGGCGGGACTGCGACATTGCGGCAGACAGATCGGACACCTGACTGACAATTTTTACTTTTGAGGGGACCAGTGAGATTTCTACAGTAATTAGTGCTAAAAATATGCACTGTTACTGTAATAAAGACACTGGCAGGGAATGGGTTACCACCATGGGGCGTTTAAAGGGTTAAATGTGTCCCTAGGGGTGCTTTCTAACTGTGTGGGGGAATGAACATAGACACCTGTGTTCCTAAATAGGAGGAACACAGGAGCCCTGCGTTCAATGCTGACAGAACAGTGGTCTGCTGTGTTTACAACGGCAGACCACTGTTCTGTCTCCACGGAGGGCGATCGCGGGTCCCTGGCGGCAATCGAGGCCTCCGGCCTCCGCAGATCAGCTTCCCCTCTGGTGAATGGGTACGGGTACGTCATTTCACTGGGAACCTGCAGACCTGCCACAGTATATGTACATCGGCTGGTCGGCAAGTAGTAAAGTAAAGCTGTCATTATTCCTCAGTAGGGGACCGGCACAACAGCCGGACAACTAACATTTTCGGGAGAGGTCTGCAATGGCGGACTTTACAGAAACGAGTGCACGCAAAATCTGTGCTTGGTAGCCAATTAACTTATAACTTCAGCTTGTTCAATTAAGCTTTGACAAATAAAAATCTGGAAGCTGATTGGTTTCTACGCAGAGCTGCACCAGATTTTGCACTCCAGTTTTAGTAAATCTCCCCCTTAGTCACTATTTCCCGTGAGTCTAAAGCAGAGTGTTCATTGCAACACATTTGAGAAATGATTCCAATAATGTAATTGCTCCCAAAAATCACTGTTCAATATCCAAGTTTCATATGGCAAATATACATATATATATATATATATATATATATATGTGTGTGTGTGTGTGAATTCTGTAGATGGCAATGTAGTAGAAGCGCGGTGTCCCTGAGTACGGAGCAATAATAGAGCTGCTCTATGTGACCAAAAGTTACCCCATGAGTGATGGAATGTAGAGCGGAGCAGACACAACACCACCTGGATATTACATAACATACACTGCGATCACTGCACTGGGATCATCTGCTGTACTGTCTGCGTCCAGTAATATTTATCTCTTAACTGTTATTCATGGAATAATATTTACCTTATATACACATGTAAAGAATATAATACAATACCAATAATCAACATACACAAAACACATTTCTCTCTGAAAGTAAATAAATACAATAATAAATAAATAAATAAAGGGGTACATTAAATACCTTATATAAAATGTGAACCTCTTCATTTACAGACCAGAGATACATAGAACGGTATGTAGGAGTTCCTGAGTTTTCCCATAAACAAAACTAAATAATGTTTGTAAGTGGAACGACTGTACATATTCAATAGATAGATAGATAGATAGATAGATGGATAGATAGACGGACGGACGGACGGACGGACGGACGGACGGACGGACGGACGGACATATAATAGATAGATAGATAGATAGATAGATAGATAGATATACAGCTAGATGGATAGATAGATAGATATACAGCTAGATAGATAGATAGATAGATAGATAGATAGATAGATAGATAGATAGATAGATAGATAGATAGATAGATAGATAGATAGATAGATAGATAGATAGATAGATAGATAGATAGATATACAGATAGATAGATAGATAGATAGATAGATAGATAGATAGATAGATAGATAGATAGATAGATAGATAGATAGATAGATAGATAGATAGATAGATAGATAGATAGATAGATAGATAGATAGATAGATAGATAGATAGATAGATAGATAGATAGATAGATAGATAGATAGATGAGAAATGCAGTACCTCTTAATTCGTAACTATATTTCTCCTAAATTTTACTATATAGCACGTTGAGCACCTTATATATTGGAAGCACTGTATATGAGTTTGAATTGAGTTGAATAAACACATTTGGAATCTTTGCTTGTTGATAGATACACACACATATCTATTAACCCTTTTGTACTATTTAGACACGTTTTTAATTTTATGATATGGAATCCCATACTGTAACTAATAAAATAAAAGCAAAGTGCCACATCATTTAGAATTATCAATCAGAAGCATATACGTGGGAACACATTAGGGGGGATTTACTAACATTGGAGAGTGCAAAATCTGGTGCAGTTCTGCAGAGAAACCAATCAGCTTCCATGTTTGTTTGGTTTTCTCTTTTTGTTCCTTTGGCTTAGAGATTGTGTGTTTTTTCACCATTCTGCTAAACATTTTGTGAATCAGTACTGCTTGGATCTTGAAGGGGACATACCCCGAAAGCTTGTCCTGAAAAATTGTATGTTAGTGCAAATAAAAAAGTATCACGGACAGTACTCAATTGTCTCTGTCGCAAGTGCACTAATACGACTACAATGACCACAAGCATGTTTTATTTTCAAAGCCTAATTGAACAAGCTAAAGTTGGAAGCTGATTGGATGCTATGCACAGCTGCACCAGATTCTCAGTGCTCCAGTTTTAGTTAATCAGCCCCACTCTGTCAATGTGAGCAACTGCTTGAATTTTAAATTACTTCCCCCATTACTCATAGGGGTTAGCGCATTGGAATCCCCTCATTCTATTTGAAAATCCTAAAGTTGTCTTTGCCCCTCATTAAAAAATTTTAATTAAAGTTCACCATTATAAATAAATATACCTCCAGCCTTCTCTCTAACATCTTCAATACACATAGCCATTTTGCCATTAAGCCTCCATGCACACACACACACACATGTACAGACACACATCTGTACCTACCTCTTCCAGTGACTGCAGCTCTAAAGCTCTCTGCAGCCCAGCCAGTAAAATTCTAATGCCAGGCTTCCTGCACCTGTCCATGCAGGTCTATGGGACATTAGGACACAGCAGCCCAGCACTAGACTATTACTGGCCAATGATGCAGACAGTGTGAAGGAGCACATCAGTCAGAGGAGGTTAGTACGGACATGTGGTGTAGGTGTAATGGGTCTATTGGGGATGGGTAGGTGTATTAACCTCCCTGGCGGTATGATTCTTTTGGATTTTAGGTGCTGAAAGCGGTACCATTATTTTGCATGTAATTCTTGTGAATGAGCAGCCCAAACCAACTGTATACATTTATTATATATATATAATGTATACAGTTGGTTTGGGCTGCTCATTCACAAGAATTATGTATATATATATATATATATATATATATATATATGTGTGTGTATATATATATATATATATATATATATATATATGTGTGTGTGTATATATATATATATATATATATACACACATATATATATATATATATATATATATATATATATATATATATATATATATATATATATATATATATATATGTGTGTATATACGTATATATATATATATATATATATATATATATATGTATACATATATATATATATATATATATATATATATATATATATATATATACATATATATATATATATATATATATATATATATGTATGTGTATATATATATATACATATTTACATAAAAAGTACAGTAAAACTGCAGGAAAGGGCACTGGGGGGCAATGTAATATGATTTTTTTTTATTTTGAATGGTATCAGTGTGTTTGGTGTATTTTACATTCGAATTTGCCGCCGGTTCCACCCCCCGGCGGACATCACGTCGCCGGAGAGGGAAGCCGGGGCTCGCAGACGATCGGGAGGAAGCTCCGCCGCGCACCGCCCGCATTCTTCGCTGGATCCCGGAGAAAAGGTAAGTAAAACCTCTACCAGGATCTAGCAATCTTCCTAGCGCTACCCCGAGTGTGACTCGGGGTTACCGCTTTTGGCTCTAAAATCTTACCCCGAGTCACACTCGGGAATACCACTAGGAAGGTTAAGAAACTAGGGACTAGGGAGGTGAGTGGGGACATTTTTCTAATATGTGAATTTGTACTTTAGGGCTTGTGTAGACTTGAAGATGGGGGGGGGGGGGGTGGACGCAGCTCCGGCCCTACCATGGGTCCCACTGGGTCCATTGTACCCAGGCAGCACTTAGAGAGGGGCAGCAAATTGATTCCCAAGATTTTTTTTTTTTTACAGCAGTTTTGTGTGTCATCAGTTTGCGGTGGGTTACGGGTGGCATTTCCCCATCTCATACTGCCGCCTGTAGTGCAAACTGATGAGTGTGAGGAGGCAGAGCATCTCCTCCGGGAAATATCTCTCACGTGATCGTGGTGTGCGCAATGACTTCAGACATCAGCGCACTCCATCTCATGCAGGGCAGGCTGGATCTTCTAGGGCGGTGGGCACTGCAGACACAGGAGTGAATGGAGGACTGAGGACAGACAGTGGGTGTTTGGTGGACTGGCCCGGGGGTGAGTTATGGAAGAAGATAACAGTATACATAAGATTTTCTAAAGGTATATTTATATAAAATAATGGATGTGGGGGCCTTTTGTTGGGCATGATTTTTTGGGGGTGGGGGGCAGCATTTTATTTATTGATCCAGGCAGCACAATGTCTTTTGCCAGCCCTGGGTGGACGGACATTAAAATCACATGATTGAGACATATTTTTAACGCCCTCCTCCATAAAAGGCTACAATGGCAGTGGACCGGGTTGTTCACATGCCACAGTGCTGCTGCTTTGCATCTGTGGCAAAAATGAACCAACATGTTGCACCCATTGAAGTAAATGAGGAAGCACAGTACAATGTACATAGTTGTAGCATATTTGTGCAGCAATTTGGGGGTTAAAACAGATGGCGAGGAGGCGCTGTGACGTCCAAGGGCTCTAAAAAGAGATCTGAGTTGGGGGGGGGGGGTTTGGTTAAGGGTCCAAACCTAGCCTCAATTCCAGATCCACTTGTAGGGCACATACAGGACACTTTATATTTACTACAATCTTTTTTACACACAGACCCCCTGAGTCTGTCTTCTGTAATCATATACTGTAGTATATTTAGGAACCAAAGGTTTGCTTTAAAAACGACAAATGTATAGGCTGCTTCTGGGAGTGTAAAGGAAAGATATCATCTACAATGTGCAGTCATCCATGTCTACAGATGTTGCCTTTCATCGGTCTAGAGAAGCCAGAACACTGGATGAAGACTGCTGATGGATGTTGTGGGTTAGCACCCCTTGCACATTGCTCTTTTCTCATTGTATAAGGCCAGCAAGTCACCAGCTCCAGTGTCTGGAAACTGTACATCAGTCAAACAAGAAAAAGAAAAAAAAAAGCCATTGCTCTGTGAAGTAGTGATGGGATGTAGCAATGTGGGGATTCTTATCAGACTGACTGCAGACTGCAAGCATGCAGCGTGGGTGTGGGGCGGAGCTAAGTCTGACTTGGCCGAGAGACGGCAATCACTGGAGAGTAGAGAATTCTGTTGCTGCATTCCACAGAGTTTTATCATTATTAAGCCCAAAGATCATTCTTTACATGGGAAGTATCTCTGACAAAGAAAAATTCCTGCCAGTAATATGGAAAACAGCAATCTCCTTTCAAAGCTGATAGAGGCCCTATATGCATGGACATTTTTTTTCCGCCAGATATGGCTATTTTACACTCCAGTTTAAACATGTTTATGTAGGGAGCCTGCTGTAAGCTAAAGGGTCCCTAGGTATATTTAGTTCTGTAGCCAGCCTGAGCTTGTTTAGAAATTCTGTGTTCTCTAGGTTTCTCGTAAGCTCCGAACATTGATTGCTTCTTATTACATAGTTACATAGTTAGTGAGGTTGAAAAAAGACATAAGTCCATCCAGTTCAACCTACGATGTGTGTGTATGTTTGCTTTTAACCGTACATTGTATACCCCTGTATGTTGTGGTCTTTAAGGTGTCCATCCAATAGTTTTTTGAAACTATCAATGCTCCCCGCTGATACGACTACTTGTGGAAGAGAATTCCACATCCTTACCGCTCTTACAGTGAAGAACCCCTTACGCACTTTAAGGTTAAACCGCCTTTCCTCAAGTTTTAGTGAGTGGCCACGTGTCTTATTGTATCTCCTTTCTCTGAATAGTTTGTTCCTTATGCTAGGGTCGCCAGTACAGTATTTGTACATTGATATCATATCCCCCCTCAATCGTCTTTTCTCCAGAGAGAATAGGTTCAGTGCTTGTAGTCTTTCCTCATAGCTGATGTCCTCCATTCCCCTAATTATTTTTGTTGCCCTTCTCTGGACTTTCTCCAGTTCCAGCACATCCTTCCTGAGGACCGGTGCCCAGAACTGGACAGCATACTCCAGATGTGGCCGGACCAGAGTCTTGGAGAGTGGAAGAATAATCTCTTTATTTCTGGAGTGAATCCCCTTTTTTATACAACCCAGTATTCTGTTGGCTTTGCTTGCGGCGGCTTGGCATTGCATGCCACTGCCAAGCCTGTTGTCTACCAGTACCCCCAGGTCCCTTTCCATCCTAGACTCACCCAGAGGTTCCCCCCCTAGTGAGTAGCTTGCTTTCTGGTTTCTGGCCCCCAAGTGCATTACTTTACATTTTTCTACATTAAATCTCATCTGCCATGTAGTTGCCCACCCCGTTATTTTGTTCGCTTGTTTGCTTCTGCTGTTGAGTTTCCTCTAGTACAGGGATATGCAAACTGTGGCCCTTCAGCTGTTTCGAAACTACAATTCCCATCATCCCGCTGCCTCTGGGTGTCATGCTTGTGGCTGTCAGAGTCTTGCTATGCATCATGGGACTTGTAGTTCTGCAACAGCTGGAGGGCCACAGTTTGCATATCCCTGCTCTAGTAGTAAGAGTGAGAACAATGTAATGAATTATGAATATTTATCTTCCATAGCCAATCACTGAGGGTCTAGAAGGGAGGAGTGGATAAATAGAAGGGACTTCTATGGACTTCTACGTCTTTTCTGGACTTCTGCCTGCATTGGAAGTGTTCTCTAATAGTAAGAGTGAGAAGATATAGTGTAATAAATATTTATTCTGCCTTGGCCAATCTCTGACAGATTTATTCCAGTGATGCAGGCTGGAGAAGAGAATAAATAGTTTGGACGACCTACTAGAAGGGTCTTTGCCTCCTGGGTTCCTGCCAGGAGTTAAGGGTTTTCCTGCCTGGGCCTCTGCTTGGTGGGGATGCCATCATCAAAAGATACTCTGTTGTAGGCCTTGTCCAAGCCAGGGGCTTGTGTTAAAAGCTTCAGGGATTTCAGTTGCTCTTCTGGAGGGTACATTCAGAGGAAGATGGCTGCCTGTACGGAGCATTTTAGAAGGAGTCCTCTGAGCTAAAGACTGTCATGGGGAGCCGGGTAGAGGCTAATGGTGGTGGTCATTGCAAGAAGTTCTCACTGCTCAACAACTGAAGTACCTGATGACTGCTCACACAGGGTCAAGGCTCTCTACTTGGAGGTAGAGGAAGACTCAAACTGGCCTTTAGCCGAGACGTTAACTGCTCTCATAGGATCATTAGAATTTGTTTGGCTGCTCTTAAAATGCCAACGCTAACTCTAACAATCCCTTGTAAATCTTAGCTATTTTTCCAACTTTTGGATAACCTGTACCCTAACCCTCTCTCAGGAGTTTATTGAGCAAAAATAAATCTTAAAAAACCAAAGTGACTGGCACTCAGCTTTCTTTTATACCCCATAATAAGCCAAGGATTGTGCCAGGAGAAGTAGCTTGCCACATCATCTAGGACAGCATATCTCAGCCAGGCTTCCTCCAGGGTTTTCTAGGGGTCCCTTGAGTAAGGAGCAACTTATGCCTCTCAGATGAGTATCTAATGACAATAATGATCTTTTTAGTTATCTGAAAGGGGGGATTCTTCTCAATGACTACAAGTGTAAGGAGCATTCTTCCCACTGACCATCACACATCAACACACCTTAAGCTGTAGTTATAGTTATTGTTAGTAGAGGTTCCTTGAGCCTGGAAAGTTATTTCAAGGGTTCCCCTGTGTTAGAAAGGTTGAGAAAGACTGATCTAGGGGGTCATTCTCAACCACCCAGAAAGGAGGAGTGCTACATTTACATGACATTTCTGCAGCCTCAGCACAACTGAATATTAGGGAGTTTGGCTCAGTTAGACTGTATGAAGAATGAGGTCTTACCATGCTGGGGCCATGGCTTTATCCCCTAACAAAAAATTGTCAGCTTTGAGTGGCTATAATGTTTACCTCAGAATGTACCTTTCAATATGACAAGGAGTAACAACTCAACATGTCTGCAGAGGTTCCCCTTTATCTCTAGATACTACTTTAGTTTATGCCAGGAGTCTCCAAACTTTCTAAGCAAAGGGCCAGTTTACTGTCCTTCAGACTTTAGGATGGCCAGAGTGTGGCCAGTGGGAGTAGAAATCATCTGACTTGGTGGTCAGCAGAGGTAAAAAAATTACATAACTCGTGTGGACAGTAGGAGGTATTGATAGTAGAGAAAAAAATAATTTCCGTTGTTTGTGTCAGTGGGAGGAATAGCACCCCATCATTGGTATTAGGGGGAGGAATAGTGCCCCATCATTGGTATTAGGGGGAGGAATAGTGCTCCGTCATTGGTATCAGCGGGAGGAATAGTGCCCCATCATTGGTATCAGTGGGAGGAAAAGTGCCCAATCATTGGTATCAGTGGGAGGAATAGTGCCCCATCATTGGTATCAGTGGGAGGAATAGTGCCCCATCATTGGTATCAGTGGGAGGAATAGTGCCCCATCATTGGTATCAGTGGGAGGAATAGTGCCCCATCATTGGTATCAGTGGGAGGAATAGTGCCCAATCATTGGTATCAGTGGGAGGAATAGTGCCTCTTCATTGGTATCAGTGGGAGGAATAGTGCCCCATCATTGGTATCAGTGGGAGGAATAGTGCCCCATCATTGGTATCAGTGGGAGGAATAGTGCCCAATCATTGGTATCAGTGGGAGGAATAGTGCCCCTTCATTGGTATCAGTGGGAGGAATAGTGCCCAATCATTGGTATCAGTGGGAGGAATAGTGCCCCTTCATTGCTATTAGTGGGAGGAATAGTGCCCCATCCTCGGTATCAGTGGTAGGAATAGTGGCCCATTATTGATATTAGTGGGAGGCATAATTCCCCATCATTGGTATTAGTGGGAAAAATAGTGCCCCATCTATGGTGTCAGTGGAAGGAATAGTGCCTTATCTGTGATGTCAGTGGAAGGAATAGTGTGCCATTTAAGTTGTCAGCGAGATTAATATTTCTCTATCTTTGGTGTCAGATGATGGAATTATGCCCCATTGTTGGTGTCAGTTTGAGAAATAGTGCCTTGTATCAGTGGGAGTAATAGTGCCCTATGGGCCTGATAAAGGCAAGTAGAGGGCCACATCCAGCCCATGGGCCTTGGGTTGGGACCACTGCTTTATGCAAACCTCTGTAAAATATATTGACACTGTATAAATGATAAAGTAACAGTAACACTGGAGGAGATGAGAAATTTAGCCTGACTGTACAGAGACAGGATAATGCAGGATGTGGTGAAGCTAACTCCAAGTTTGGGGTTAGTCAAAGTTATTTTCCCAAGCTGGAAAATATTTCATGTTCAGTCTGCAACAATTTCCTCACCACATGTACAATGACTGCAAACAAGTTGAGACCCATTTTTTAGTATTCATTTAAAATCTGAACTCCATGCACACTAAAGCAACTCTGTATTCTTTATTAAATCCTTAAATTAATATTTTTAATGCAAACATTGAAAGTACCTGAATTTGACCTGGTGTCAGCTTCTTGCAGTGCCCTCTGCATTACCCATACTGGGGGTGGGAGGAGCAGGACTGAAAGGCAGTCAGGTGAGTTGTGTGCAAATATTCTGGCCAATAAGTGACAGAAGTCAGAGTAAAGAGAACAGAGTGAATAAAAGGATAACATTAGTTATCAGTTATTTATCAGTTAGTCAGTTGTCAGTTAGTTATTAGTTGTCCCATTAGTCTGCTGCTGCTCTTTTACTGTCCAATCAACAGTCTGCAGGCAGGATGGAGTCAGCAGTGCATTCCTTAAAGTATAGCTTAAGGCTAAACTTATTTTTTTAGTTTTTGATGGAGTGGAGAGGAGTTAGAAACCCTGTCAGTTCTTATTGCTGTCTATGTCCCCATTAAGGCGATTCACCCTCTCTATTTGCCCTGTGCACCATTATCATTGAAAGTGAAAGTAAAAGAAAATGTTGGGTTGACCCCAGAAAAGTAATAGAGGAGAAATCATCCAATGGAGGCAATAGTTCTGGTGGTCTGGAGGTCCCCTAGGAATTTCCTTTAATATCCTCACACTTCCTGTTTGGCTGTGGGACAGGATGTGAAGAAAAATCTCCCTTACTCTATACAAAATTTAAAAAAAAAAGGTTTGCCTATAGTTCTACTTGACACAAAACAATATCCTTATTCGCCAAAAATATCCAATACACATTAACTACCTAATGGCATTATAAACTATTTGTAATTTTTTTTTTCTTACTGTGTTTTCTACCTCCTTGTATTGTTCTTTGTGAGCTCCCAAACCTTGTTTCTGCTCACTTCAGTGCGTGTTAGTTGTGGTTATATGTACACTACAAATTCCTTAGTCCATAGTTCATCTATGGAGTGAGCAAGAGAGGGTGGCTACACTTCTAACAGTGGGACCATGGAGAATCAGCGTAGCCACACTCTAAAGGGAAGTCAGATAAAAAAAAAGGAATTTGTAGATTTGGAGGAGGCTGAGAGCAACAGAAGGTGATTGTCTGAGTTAAGAATACACACTTAAATATATTTTTTCTTTTTTAAACTGGAATTTGGTATCGCTTTAATTGTTGTAGACTAAAGTAGTGTCATCCTAATGGCTGTGCAATGTGGTAGGGCTCTGAAAAATCTCAAGGACAATATAAGCTCCCAAAAAAAAAGACTTACCATAAAGTAAAGTCTGACATAACTTTGCTACTTGTTGTAGCATCCTATTTGCTGATGTTTATGCCCCCCCTCCATCTCAGCACAACTACAACATTTACCTGTCACTGACATCTTCCAAATGTTTTGTCATTCTCCTGCTGGCTAGTGTCAGTCATTGCTCCCATTATCCCTTTCAAGTCCCAGAAGGAGGAAGTTGCCCCCTGAGCAGGGACTCCTTAGTACACAAGTGGGTGGACACACATCACTCTTGTCCTGCTGTAGGGTGCTGAGTGCTCTACTTTCTCACGTAAATGTCCACTATTGTGATGCTAAAACACATTCCTTGGAATGGAAGTGAGATTGTTTAATAAATGGGTCATCCTTTAAAACATCAGACATGTCATGGACAGTACTAAAGAAGCTGTCTCATTAGACATTTTCACAAGTCTTCTTCCATGGTTTTTTCCATTGGTGTTTATCTGAACATTCTGAAAGGTTCAGTTGTTTGTGTCTTACTGTCATAAACCCTTTGATCTGTCCTGGTCAATAAACATGGAGACGACATGGATTAGGTAAATACAGAAAAATTCCATTTACTATCTGATCAATGTGTGAATTGATCAAAATGATCACATCTGCAAACAATCAAATAGCCATAACTGCCCTTCCAATCAATTTAAACTTGATTTAGATCAGATTCGATCAAACTGAGTGGATCAGCCAGGGTGGAAATTTACCAGTCGTTTTGCATCAACTGGCAGCACTTTGCTCATGAATACCTTCCCATTTCAGTCAATGAGATTATGAGATGGTTGGAGACAGGACAGCTGGTATGAGAATAACCAAAGCTCCCTGCGTCTACCCAAATCTTGGATACTAGTCTGATATGGTAGTTTTCTTTCCCTTTAAATAGAATAAGTCACAAGTGGGTATTTATAGTTGTTTAAATAACCAAAATTGATTTGTTATAATGGCATAGCCTTACCTTTCAGTAATAAACTTCATTTTTTATTATTTGCTTGTATTTTCTCCTTGGCAGAGCAGCAATTGCAGGCTAAGGCAAGCTATAGATTATGCAATTTTATTTCCTGCAACTACAGGTTGCAAAAAAGAAATTGCCTGATTCCTGAATCAATACAGTGTTAATCGGGGAATCCTTACTGCACAGCTATGATAATCTCAATTACTTACACAAAACCCAATGATGTCTACACAGGATTGAAAGGATGTAAGTCCAAAGAAAGTTCACGAAAAGTGGACTTTCTTTGGACTTACATCCTTTCAATCCTGTGTAGACATCATTGGGTTTTGTGTAAGAAATTGAGATTATTGGTTGACTTACTGTACAACCTGTTTTTTGATGATTTGTGTGGGGGTCTGTGATAATTGTGGATATTTTTTCATGTTTGTATTTCAGAATATAATTGTTTATCTCATGATGAAGGCTCTTTTATGAGTTGAAACGCATTGAGGTGTTGATACAGACTAGTATGCACACGAGGGATTGTATACATGTTATATAAAAGCCCTGTAATCGATTGCAATCTTTTTATTTGCATCAAGATTTGAATTTTTACTTGACTAATAAAGAGCTATATCCTTTTATATAATCTTCTTACTTTGTTTGTTTGGTACCTATATATATATATATATATATATATATATATATATATATATATATAGCCCCATTCCATGTTTTCATTCGATATACATTTTTTTGGGATGATGTACCCCTAACCACTTAAGGACCAGGCCTATTTCTGACACTTGTTGTTTACAAGTTAAAATCAGTATTTTTTGCTAGAAAATTACTTAGAACCCCCAGACATTATATATTTATTTAGCAGAGACCCTTGAGAATAAAATGGAGAGTCTTGCAATACTTTATGTCACACCGTATTTGTGCAGCGATCTTACAAACACATTTTTTTGGGAAAAAATACAATTTCTTTTTAATTAAAAAATAAGAAAATAGTAAAGTTAGCTCAATTTTTTTTCTATAATGCGAAAGATAATGTTACGTGGAGTAAATTGATACCTAACATGTCATGCTTCAAAATGCACACGCTCATGGAATGGCGACTAACTCTGGTACTTAAAAATATCCATAGGGGACGTTTAAAAATGTCTACAGGTTACCAATTTAGAGTAACAGTGGAGTTTCAGGGCTAGCATTGTTGCATTTGCTCTAATGATCGCGGTGATATCTCACATGTGTGGTTTGAACACCGTTTACATGTGTGGGCGCAACTTACGTATGTGTTTGCCTCTGCGCACAAGCTCAGAGAAACGGGCGCTTTCAATTTTTTTTTTCTTATTTATTTTACTTTTTAGTTTTACACTGTCCCTAAAAAAAAAAAAAAATGATCACTTTTATTCCTAGTACAGGAAATATAAACATCCCTTGTAATAGAAATAAGCAGGACAGGTCAAAAAGACCTCAGATTTCACATTTACACTTAAAAGTAATCCAAAAAAAGCGTAAATAGTTTATTTCAAAAAACAAAAATAGTCTCTAAAGCCGTTGGGCAGAAGTCACAATTGACGTTGCTCCGGTCCTCCAAGGGGCCATCTTGCCCTCACTCGACTTCCTGGCCAGCAACACAGGGGATCGGATAGTTTTCCCCGCTAGCGATGGCTCCGGTAAGAAGGGAAAACGACCGGGAAGCCGTGGGGGAGGGGGGGGGGACCACCGCCCATAAAAGTGACCCCGTGGTGATTCCTCCACTGGGACCACTTTTATGTTAAAGGTTAAAGAAAACTACCTGCTGTTTAAGAAAATACTGGGGTTCTGTCAGCTGTCTGCTGCCATAACCCTGGTATTTAACTTCAAGGTAGCGACGTAAATACACTGTGGCCGGTCCGGAATTGGCTAAGTATAATGGTCAGGTGAAAACAATAGGAGTTTATGGAAGGAAAGAAAATAGCTTGATTCCCCCATCACCACAGTCAGTTATGAGGGAATTGCACCCGCAGTACTATTGTGTTCTGCCAGGGGGAGCCTTTCCTGTTGGCAGAACACAATTGGGCAGCTATAGCTGCTGGCAATAATTGTATGCAAAAAATCAGACAGGCAGGTTGTATTGAAGTCAGTTGATGGATCCACTTCAGTACATCAGCCTGCCCATAGATGGATCCAATCTCAGTCTCCATCCATCTATGTTGGAGTTTCCATCCATCTATGGCCAGCTTTACTCTTCCTGCCTTGGTCTCTGTAATATTAAAAATGATACAAACTGCAGCAGAAAGACTGAGACCATGCTGGCCATAGTAGATATTTAAACAAATAATAAAAATAAGTTATGGGTCCAGCCCTTCAATTTGTAATATGACATTAAGTATATTGAATTCTGAACAGGACGATGGCTTCCTGTAAAGGGATACTTTCTATGCTTGTAAATTGGAGTTTACTTACTCTACTCCGCTAACAGTCAGCATTGGCGCATCCAACCTCACATTTCTGAGCATGGTCCTAAGAAAATGTCAGGACCTGCCTCGCAGATCATGGAAAAACAAACATTTGTCTTTTTTTTTTTTTTTTTCGCCTGTATTTTGGCTCACTCTGTTATGTAACTAACCACAAACTGCATGCCTTAGTACGTGTGTTAGCGGAACATCAGATTGGCCTGGATATGGAAGGCGTTTGGATGTAAAAATACCTTACGTAGCTTTACATGTATACACAAAACTTCTGTTTTATTTAATGGAATATCATTGCAATTACCCTAAATGCTACATCTGTCAAAATTCAGCAGTGTTTGTACGGCTGCGATTTATTTTGAAGGTTCCATTATTCTTTTTTAAAATAGCTTGCCGTCCTTCAGTCAGTCCAGAAAAAGACCCGTTAAAAAGACATTGATGAAAATATGTTTTCTTTTTCCATGATTACCTCTATATAGAGTTATGAGAGGAATTAAGAGGGAATGGTTTTCCAAAATGAATTATATGCTTCCTACAGATACTTTATATAACATTTCCTATTATTCCTTCAATACTAAGCATGCCCACCTGTTAAAGATACAGATACGATGCACCCAATTTGTGCAGTATTTGATTCCAGCTCTGTCTTTATAGCCAAAATATTTAAAGGCTTAATTCCCCTTTTCCAGAAGATAGATTATGCAGTAAAGGAGACCCAGTAGCTATTAAAAAATTGTGCAGCTCTGTAAAATGTTCCCAGTTGGTAATCCCTATGTCCTGCTTTGTAAAATGCTCCTGGGTGGTGTTCCCCATGTCCTGCCTTTTTGTTGGACATGAAAGCCATTGGTTTTTGCTCCTGTAATACCGACCAGACAGGACATGGGGATTGCTAACCAGGATTTTTTTAGCGAGGCCTCTGGGGGAAACCCAAATGACCTATAGGTATGACAATAAAATATATAAACCAAAAATATACATACAAGTGGTTGAATAATAAATACATTATAAATGAGTAGTCAATAGTATTATCGGGTAAAGCTCAAAAAAAATCCAATGTGAATGGGTTATGCAATCATAAAGTGGATCTGGCAAAAGTCCAGTGTAAATATATCACCAAAATCAGAAAAGTCACATCCTCTGTAAACTAGTGCTTCAGTGCTTCCACCACCTTTACACACATCTGCTTACCAGAAGTTCAGGCCCCATAATATAAGAGGTCTGAAAGTGCCTTGATTCAATCCCACAGCACTTGCATGGATGGAAGGATCTCTCCCAGATTGAAAGTCACATAGCCGATGTCCTGCATTAAACAATATCTTGCATAGATGAAAGGATCTCTCCCAAAAAAAAACTCTCACAAATCCATACCCAGCAAGCCATAGAGGATACATATAAGGAATCGTATAGTCTAGTCTTTCAATCCACTATTTATTAAAAGAGAAGTTTGGGTTTCTTTTTTTTTTTTTCCAATATACACCTACCTAGGTGGATGCAGCATCGGTCTGATGTTGCATCTGTCCCCTGGCGCCTCTGCACTGAGAACCGAGCGATCAAACACCGCTGATCACTCTGTTCTGACAGTTGAGCACAGAGATGCTGACTTTCAGCTCTCTGCTCTGCCCCCTATTCGCTCATTGGATCGTTGGGCTGGGGAGGGGGCAGAGCAGCCAGCTCAGGCTCTCAGCAGCTCGCTGAGAGGCTGACCGGGTGTTGATCCAGGCATGTGGCTGATCCTGACTTCCATTCCTGTGATGACACGCTGCCTGCACCACGGTGCCTGGACTGCTAAAAACGGGTCACAGGAGTGCAGAACGAAATGCACTCCTATGATCCATAGGAGATGTACAGCCAAATAAGCTTTGGCTGTACATCTCCTTCAAAAGCAAGAAATATATTTACAGATTGTAAACACAGATCATCGCACAAAAACAGCTTCGCTCAACCGAGTGGGCGTGATGACAACCCCGCTAAGCTCTGCCCTACATGTTTCGTCACAAGGGACTTCATTCAGGGGCATGAGAGTATTGAATAATTATTTATAATTAATTATTTATTTAACCATTTGTTTATTTTGTTTTAAAAGAACAGTGAAACTAATTTTTGGTTTAAATATTGTTTAACAATTGGAATCTGGATGGATGAGTACTGCTGTTAGAGCATAGTTTATCACACTAACTTGTTTTCAGTACTGAAATTTATTATCACTACAGTGGAGCAGTTTTTAGCGCTTCTTCTTTTCTTCTTTTATGGCAATAAAATTACAGATATGACAATAAAATAATAAACAATTTACAAAGGTAAACAGTTTTTAATATCTACTAGGTCCCCTTTACATATGCTATTTTTTGGAAAAGGTGAACTTAGCCTATAAAGAGAAATAATAATGGTTTTGGGCCAATTGTTTTTAGTTTTTGTTAAAGCCCAAATTAAAAAAGCATCCCCTTCTCTGTACAGCAATAGTAGAAATATTCCAGTAGGTATATGCAGGTATATGCAGGTATGCAGGTATACACTGCCCTCAAGAGGTATTCAATTTATACCTGAAACAGTTTTGGTAATATTTATCCATATATAGATAAACTGCACTACCCATAAGTGGCACGATACCTGTTTTGGATATATATATATATATATATATATATATATATATATATATATATATATATATATATATAGTATTTCACAAAAGTGAGTACACCCCTCACATTTTTGTAAATATTTTATAATATCTTTTCATGAGACAACACTGAAGAAATGACACTTTGCTTCAATGTACAGTAGGGAGTGTACAGCTTGTATAACAGTGTAAATTTGCTTTCCCCTCAAAATAACTCAACACACAGCCATTAATGTCTAAACCGCTGGCAACAAAAGTGAGTAAAAGCCTAAGTGCAAATGTCCAAATTGGGCCCAAAGTGTCAATATTTTGTGTGGCCACCATTCTTTTCCAGCACTGCCTTAACCCTCTTGGGCATGGAGTTCACCAGAGCTTCACAGATTGCCACTGGAGTCCTCTTGTACTCCTCCATGATGACATTACGGAGCTGGTGGATGTTAGAGACCTTGTGCTCCTCCACCTTCCGTTTGAAGATACCCCACAGATGCTTAATAGGGTTTAGATCTGGAGACATGTTTTGCCAGTCAATAACCTTTACCCTCAGCTTCTTTAGCAAGGCAGTGGTCGTCTTGAAGCTGTGTTTGGGGTTGTTATCATGTTGGAATATGGCCCTGCGGCCCATTCCCTGAAGGGAGGGGTCATACTCTGCTTCAGTATGTCACAGTACATGTTGGCATTAATGGTTCCCTCAATGAACTGTAGCTCCCTAGTGTCGGCAGCACTCCTGCAGCCCCAGAATATGAC